>NW_005366952.1:1038568-1102743 GCF_000412655.1 Myotis brandtii | reverse complement strand
GTCCCCAGTGACCTCGTCTCTTCCTTGGAGAGGATAAGGTGAGACCCAGGCAGAGTGTATCCAAGGAAACGTGGGAGCCGAGCACCTTCCGTGTCCACGCCCCTCTCCTGGCTGTGGGAGGAGGCCGTGCTGCCCAGAGAAGTAGGCTCCAGGGAGGGAGGGAGTGTGAGTGTGAGTGTGTGTGTGTGTGTGTGTGTGTGTGTGTGTGTGTGTGGAGGGCCCCGGGGGGAGATGGGACAGAGAAGTACTGTCTGAAGGCCTTCGAAGTCCCTCAAGCCCAGTTGGGCCACTCGCCTCACACCTGGATATAACCCCAGAGCATGCCCTTGGGAGCCCTTCCGCCCTCTGGAATACCTTGTCTCAACTCCGTCAGGGTGCTGTGGGTCTTAGGTGCGGTCTTTCCTGGAAGGTTTGGGGCCCTGCCTCTGACCAGTCTAATGGAAGGACAGGTTCTTTCTCTTAGACAGATGTAAACAATAATCTTTGCCTCTTCTGTGAGTCGTAGCTTTCCTTGGAGAGAAGGCACAGCTGTATTCCTGTCTTCCTTAAGGGACTGCCTGGGGCCTGGACCAGAGGAGGGGGAGTTGAGGTAGTTTTCTTCAAACTATTGGCAGTGGAGGACCTGTGTGTTTTGTTCTTGTTTTTATTTCCAATCATTTGTGAACTGATATTTTTGGTAAAATACAACAAACACTATAAAAATGAAGGAAAAAATGCAGACATAAAATATAAGCTCTGATTTAGATTTGATAGATATTAAATTGCCCTGAAAATTTATTTTGAAAGTTCCTAAACTCGTACTCTCAGTTTCTGTACGTTTTTGTGGCAGACTGGTAACAGACTGTGAGCTGACAGCAGTCTGCAGACCACACCCTGGTCCCCACCACCTCCCCTTGTCCCCAACCCCTGACCAGGGAGTAGCCAACGCCTGCCTCTGGCTGAACAACAGGAGCATTGGAGGGCTGAGTGCTGGCTGTGGAGGCTTCTCCACAATGGAGTGGAGTAGGGAGCAAAGTCCCAACTTGAGTCTGATACAGATTCTAAGCTTCGGGGTTTCTTAAAAATCAATTTTAGTAATAGGGAGCTGAACACACTTAATTCGGTCTTAGGTACGAAACTCATGGAATCACAGAAAAGCTGCCATGGTAGGAAGGGCAGAAGTGAGGGCAGCTCCGAGGATCTCAGCAGCCCAAGTTCATGGACCTTCACTTAACGCTCTATCATGAACATGGCTCAGTTGCTAGCTTCCTCAGTCTCTGTGCCTTTGGCAGAAATTGCCAACAGAGATATTCTTGGATTGAATGTGGAAAAGGGTCCACCTTAGTCCAATCAGTTGTGGGCCAAGACATGCTCTTCACTCAGTAGGGCTGTGGAAACTACTCCCTGAAAAAGAAGGTAATGGCAGAACTGGGGCCAAGAGTAGCTCTTTGTGCGAACTGCTGCCCGAGGAAGGTCTGGAATGATGTACCAGTTCTCAAGCAGGAGAAAGGTTTTAATCATATAATTGCAGGGAGAAATTCGTGGCCCTGCCCTGTGCCATCAGCGCGTCCCCCTGGGTCTCCAAGTGCCCTGAAATGTTGCTTCTTTGCTCCTGGTCTAACTATTCACTTAGCAAGCAGGAGTCTCCATGGAAGGCACTGACCTGTGATTTATGGGTCATAAAAGGGCCGGTGTTTGATGCCTGTACTTATCTGCTTGAGAAGAAACATTAAATGAGAGCTAATGGACCCGTGGCTTCTAATGTGACTGCTGCCTGCTTAACGCACAGTGCACAGGGCTCGGTTTCCGCCTCGCTCCCTGGCCAGGCCACGCCGATGTTCATCCTGCAGATCTCAGCGAAGCTCAGCCACAGCCACAACCACGAGAAGCAGAACTGAAAGGCTCAGAAGCTGTTGTTTGCTCCTTCCTACACCTTTACCACTGAAGGTTTCTTGCCATGATGATGTTTGTGTACAAACCTTCAGAGTTAAAATTCTAATGTGAAGTAAACATTTAAGCTGAATATATCATTTCAAATGATGGTTTATCAATTCATAGTTCCAGATGGAAGTTCCAGATTGAAGGCCTCCTTAACCTCATATCGAACACTTTCTTGTAGAGCCAGAATTCATTTGAATCCAGAACCACCCCGTTTTCCCAACCAGCCAGCTGGTGGTGAGTGCACAGAATTGGTTAGCTCTGCATTTCTACCAGCAGCAGGCTCTAGGTGGCACTGCAGTGCAACATTGGTGCCCTGCAATGTGTGGTAGCCTGCCTAAACACGGGCAAGGTTTCCTGCTCACAAAAGTGAAACTCTTTAAGAAAATGAGTACAAAAGTCACCACTTAGAGGTTGCTGTAGAGGCCTTGGGACTACAGACCATCCTATTCAGGGACTAAATGACAAAGTGGCATGGATGGCACAGAGGGAATATGCCTAGTGGTGGTTTGCAGTCTTGACACAAGAATCACAACTAACTCATGTGCCTAGGAGATAAGAAGTCAGAGAGGAAAAAGGAAAAGCTTGAGAAAATAGATATGATGAGATAGTAATGCATTTAAAAATTACTATTATTATTTTATTTTGAAGGAGAATTTGGTCTGGAGTACATAAAGTTTCTCTGGATTTATACTCCCAGCTGGCCATTGAATTGAATTAATGTTAGTATAGTTAATAGTTATAGTATAGTAATAGTAAGTACATAGCTATAAGGTACTTGTTTATGAGTGATAAAAATGAATCAAGAAAAATGAAGTGAAACGTCACAAGATATCTTTTCTCAAGGATCACATATTCTAACATTTTTTGGGGCTTATGCTAGTTAGGCTTATGATATAGAGAGTAGCTTAGCTCATCAGATTTTGATGGTTTGGGAGGTATACATAAGTTTATTATCCGAACCTTATTTACTCTAAGTTTGCAAGGATTTGTTAAGTTTATTTCTGTTTCTAATGGTGCTTTAAACCTATGGTTCTCCAAATGTTCCTGGACCAATCAGAAACTCAGGATGGGGCCTGAGAAGCTATGTTTTGGCCAGTCCTGCAGGTGGTAGTGATGCTGATGTGTGCTCAAGTTTCAGCACAACTGCTTTAAAGAATCCCCCCAGTATGTGTGGGCAAAAGTGAGACTAGAGAGGTTATTCAGTAAATATTTGAGCCCCTATTGGTCTTAGCAGTTTGATAAATGCTGGGGTTATAATGAAGAACACATGGTTCCCTCTCAAGCTGTTTATAATTTAGTGGGGGAAGAGGCATACTTACAACTATAAATGTAATAACTGCTGTATGAATATAATAATTCTGCCTAGGAAGGAGGGAGGGAAAAGCCTTAAAGGGCGGTAGAGGACATTTGAGCAGAGGCTTCAAGGATGAGGCGGTTTAATAAGGCAGAGAGGGCTTTGTGGCTTTCAACATGGCCTTTCATTATGACCAAGGGAGAGCGTTGTCCACCTGAAAAACTGAAGGAGCCAAGCCTGCTGAGAGAGGCTATTTGAGTCTTCCTTCCCCTACTATTTGCTTAGTGACATGAGTGATAAAACGAATAAAGAAAAACTAAGTGAAACATCAGAAGAGGAAAATCTGGCTGGCTTTGGATTTTCACTGAATCCCAGAAGCCAATAAAGTAATATCTTCAAAGTTCTGAGGGAAAAAGTGACTCAATAATATTATACCCAGCCCAGGAGTTGGGTGAACATTATCATACACCAGTGACGTCAATGACAAGGGTTAGCCATGTAAGAGGTAAATCAGAAGAAAGGACTCGGAGTGGAGTAGTCAGTAGAAGACTGGTGGTGATCCTCACCAGGGAATATGGGTAGAGGTGAAAGAGCACATATTTTCTCATTTTTCTTAACGGGAAGTTGATTTTAAAAAATGATTTGAGTCTCTTTATTATTTTTTATAATCTTTTTTTCTTAACTTAGAGCAGCGGTTCTCAACCTGTGGGTCTCGATCCCTTTGGCGGTCGAACAACCCTTTCACAGGGGTCGCCTAAGACCATCCTGCATATCAGATATTTACCTTACGATTCATAATAGTAGCAACATTACAGTTACGAAGTAGCAACGAAAATAATTTTATGGTTGGGTCACAACATGAGGACCTGTATTTAAAGGGCCAGAAGGTTGAGAACCACTGACTTAGAGGGATCTTTTAAGAAATAATACTATTTATAGCTGAGAAATTTCTACCTGGAGTTTATTTTTCTTCACTTTCTTTGGCTTCTTTTTCATCTAGATTCATATAAAAGTAAGTTTTAAAACTTCCAAAAATTAAAGCTAGTAAATACATTATATCTCATTTTAATTAGCTTATTTTCCCATCCATCTATCCATCCATCCATTCATCCATCCAACCACTTATCTTTCTATCCTTCTTTGGTTAATATCTTTTGCACTCATATTTTAAGTATCATCTATTTGCTCATGCTCCAATATTTACCTTTGGCACTGGTGAATCTTCAGACTTTCAGATTTATATGTCCAATAGCCGAGTGGCCAGCTCCACCTGCATGTCCAATGGGCATTGAAAACTCCACATGTTCAAAACCAAACTTATTTTTCTCATCTTCTAAATGCAAATTTGCTGTTCCTCCTACATTCCTATATTTTCTATCTCAGTTCATGTTATCACCATTCAGGATGACTCTGAGCCAGAGACTTGGAGTCATCTGGATTCCTCACCTCTCCTTCATCCTTCCCATCCAATCTGTCATTCAAGCCAGGCTTAGAATCATCCTAGATTTCTTACCTCTTTTTCCAATCAGTCAATAACATCACTTCTTAAATATTTAGTTTCCCCCTCTTCTTTATCCTAGCTACCATTGACTTAGGAAGTATCCTCACCAGGGTCTTTGACAATAGCTTCTTAATTGGTCTCTGGGCCTCCTTGGTTTTTCTTCATTTACATCCATTGTTTATTTTCCTGCCAGAATGATCTTCCTGAATGATCTTGTTACTCTCCAGCTAACATCCTTCAGTGGTTCTCTATTTCCCTTGAGATAAATCTCAGGCTACTGAACATACATATCCCCATCTGCGGTGATGTGAACAACTTCTGTTCCTTCTTCCTGGAATTCCTCTGGGTCCTTTATGGCCCAGATGGCACCTGCGTATTTATTGAAACATAGCTCAAGGATTGCTTCAGGAAGTTTTCCTAGACCTTGCACCAAGTTTACCTCCTTCATGCTTCATTGGTACCCTTCACATACCTCTAATGTAGCACTTAGCATTTAAGAGCTGTTTATGTGTTGGTCTCCCTCACTATCATTTCAGATTCCTGTGTCAGGAAGTGTGTGTGTGTGTGTGTGTGTGTGTGTGTGTGTGTGTGTGTGTGGCGGGGCTGGGGTGGGGGAGAGAAGGTGGTGTTTAATCACAGTACTTGTTGTACACCATGGCACATAGTCGGCACACAAAGTCTATTGAAGTGAACTAAACAATTCGGGTACATCTTTCTATCTACTACCAGATATACTTTCTCTCTCCCTTGGGCACAATTGAATAAACACTGCCAATTCAATAGTGCTCCATTTTTCTGAGCTCTGGGCATACCACCTTCCTTCTGTAGATACATTCTTTCTTCAGATATGCTAGTACTATTGATTAAGTTATAGCTCTCTTTTTAGAGCAATCACATCTCTCTAGATTGTATCCTAGACTCCTTAATTGGGTTTCCTCATGCCTTCATTCATTAGTTCACTTATTCTAATCATGGAAGGCTGGCTGTTTAAAAGGCATCTACTAGGGTTTTTGCAAATGGTGATCTTTGTATTACCAGCCTTCACTGTGGAGCACAAAGTGTGAGCCCAGTGGATGCTCCATTGGGTGGGATATGTGCATACGACAGGAGCCAAGGCAGGGGTGGTCAGGAGTCCTATATGTACACCAAGTCCAACTTCAGGAGAGTCCCTCCGGTTCTTGAGAATAGTTTAGTATTAGGTTAAGAGCTCTAGCTTTTTTTTTTAACTTTGTAAATGTAACTGTTTCTAATGAAACATGGGCTTACAAAGTTTTCATTGTAACCAAATCAAACCAAGCTGGAAAAATGTTTTTGGGTCAGTTAACACATGATTGTCATCCACATCATAACATTCTGTTGGGGAAATGGAGGAATTATTGTTCAGAAAAAGGATTTGGCCATTAATATAAAATGTCCTAGAGTTTACAATACGGCAGCTGAAGGACTATTTTGACTTTGTACCTTGACCCCTGCTCCAGGTGTGAAAAAGAAAGAATTTTGGAAACACCTTCAGCCATTCTCCTTCATTACAAACATGAATGATTCCAAGGGGAATGTGTAGGGAAGGATATTGCAGATTCTTTGGTGTCACCCTCTACAGACTTCTAGTGTTTTCTATTGGCCCAAAGCACACAGGGCCAAAGCAAGTTGTAATGGAAGGTGCATGTCCTCAACATTTGCTCCCCACATTACAACCTTTATTCAAAAGCTCCTTTTCAAACTTTTCACAAGTGTTGATGTTGGCACCATGACTGTTGGACAATCCTGGAACAGCTTGTACTCTGATCTATGAAAAGTCACCACCCACACATGTATGGCAGGAGGAAGGGCAACGACAAAAGGAATGGTTTCAAATGCAAAGGGGTTTTTCCCTTGCCAGCAGAAAATAAATATTTCTTTTACTAGCACTTGAACCTCAGCATAGGTTCAAGTGTTAGTGAAAGAGCTCTGGTTTTGGAGGGAGGCAGACTTGGTTTCAAATCTCCATTTAACAGCTTAGTGGACAAGTTCCTTACTGTGAATCTCTTTAACTGTTAAATGGAGGTAATAGGACTAACTTTATAGAGATGTTCTGATAATTAAAAGTGATAATGTTGAAAAGTGCAGTGGCAGATGATAAGCTTGCAACAAATGGTAGTCTACCTCATCATCACCATTATCACTATCATCATCATCACCATCACCAACATCATCATCATCATCGTTGTCACCATCACCATCATCATCACTTAAGAATGAGTTCTATGTGTCTGGACTCAGCCTGTCTGGTCTTCAGTTCTCACCCCTCTTCGCTTTGGGATGTGATTTGGTTGATAGTGATGGGAGCCTGAGAAAGACCTTTGGGACATCCCATCTGCCAATTGCCTTTTCCTGCTTTCTCCGTTAGGAAAGGAGTGCTTTGGGTTTTTAGGGACTCTTTACACAGGGATTATTTAGCATTTTATTCTCTGAAGGTGCTGGCATAGCTTCGGTCTGTAATTCTAAGGAAAAGGCATTAGCTGTGCCTTTCTTTGTTGGTCGGGAACATTTCTATAGATAAGCACCCCGCACAGTAAATAAACTGCATTGTTATTACATTGCCTAGCAATTCACCTGGAACAGACGGCTGTGCCTGCTACAACAACGTGATAGCTAATCCATACCGCTGCATGATTTTATCTTCTACCCAAGGAAGCTGACAAGTTTAAAGGGGACACCCTCAAGGATCAACTCAGGGAAACCAGGTCTGGTTTTTGTGAGTGAGGTTTTTGCGGTGGGTACACCAAAAGTCCTATGTCCGGATTTTGAACGAGTGCTTAATTTCAGGATCAATTACCTTAAGCTTCCCATAAGTAGGTTCTACCTAAAGCTTTTGTTTGATTTAATTAAGGAAGATTCTCAGTCCTCAAGTCTATGGCTATTACAGAGGATAATTTTTTTTCCCCTTACTGCATTAGAAGTTTTGGATATGTAAATAGCCTGTCATCCAACTTGCTTTAAAATGAAATAACAATGGCCTAGAGACTGAAAGCTTCTGGAAGGAAGAGGCTGGGTTTGGACTTCTCAAGAGGCTGTGCCCCTCCTGGAAAAGGCACAAACTTAGAGTTCATCCTGGGTTCAACTCCTGGCTTTAGCCATTGTCAGCCCTATGGCCTTGGGCAAGTTATTCATATTTCTGTAATCTTTTTGTTGCTGTTGTCCCAAAGCTGGTTTAAGATAACCCTTGGCCAGATTTTAGTCATTACTTTTCTAAATGGTCTCAGATACCTTTCATGGCTTAAATATTACAGGCAGTGCGTATAATAAAGACAAGAATGCTTCAGATTTGGGAAACTTGTCATAGTGATACCAGTTGTTTTTCCTCCCATTCATTCCTCCCTGACCCTTCTCTGAGGAAAGAAAAGGTGCCTTACTCCTCCTAGTGATGGCTGGGTAGGGGGACTGCTTGCTGGAGGGCTATGTGTATCTCTCTAACCTTCTATTTCTGTCCATCGCCAGCACCACCAATAGCTAACATTTGCTGAAGGCTTATAGTGGGCCAGGCACTCCACAGCCATGATCTTACTTAATCCCCACTAAAGCCATTATTATTGCCATTTTACAGGTGAGGAATTTGAGGCTTAAAGGGGTGAAGCAAATTACCCAAGGTCACACAGCTAATTAGTGTTGGACTCAGGTCTAATTTCTCTCCTAGACTCGTGTGGAGAGCTGTCAGGGGATGAGCTGTCCTTCCAGTATCTTGCTTTCCTCAGGCCAGTTTCTTCCTCACATAGAAACAAGGCAAGCTTCTGCAAAAGAAAAGCCAGCACCCCCTCTGTCACCGTCCCTTCCCCCGCATGTTAATAACCTGTACAATCTGGACTCGGCCCACCCTTTCCCATCCCTTCCCATCTTATGTGGCACCACCCTGCCCTGGTTTTTTAAGACCTTCCTTCAGTTCTGGGATGTGTCATCTCTCCTTTGTCCTCAGAATCTTTGTAGATGTGGCTCCCTCTGGCTGGCACAGCTCCCCCTCCTCTCTGTACCTTGGGAGCCAATGGTGCTTCCTTATCCTTCCCTTCTCAGCCTTCTTCTGTGAGAGAAAGAGGGTTTTATTCCTCCCACAGATGTAGGGTGTGGCTTGCTGGTGCACCATTTATATCTTTCCAGCGGTTCTGCCGCTCGAAGCTCTGCTCCTGATCTCACATTAGATTAGGATCCCCTGGCATGTGCTCTCAGGATTCATAGTGCCTTTTCTCATGAAACTTACAGGATTTATAATTTCAAAAATTGTATCTGTGTATTTACTTGGTTAATGTCTATCTAGTCTGCCCTGACTGGAAGTTTTATGAAGACAAGCATTGTGTTCTCTGTAGCTCATCTTGTCTCCTCAGGGTCTAACACAGCCCTTGACATATGGCATTGTCATTTACCATGTTGGATAAAAGCTGAACTTCAGGAACTGGGAGGTGCTAATGATCAATGCTGGGGTTTCGTATCCTGTGCTGCTCCTGGAGGAGCAAACAGCATGCACAGACTGCACGGCCTCTGGGTCTTTTCGCATGTGTGTGTATGTGTGTATCTCTGAGTATGTGTGGCATGTACACATACACATGGACACATACACATGGACACACACCCTTCCTCTGTCCATTTCAGGCAGCTGAACCAGGAAGGTGAAGAATATTTTTCATGGTGTTATTTTTATGATAATCTATTTCGATGGTTAATTTGGTTTAGGACACTGATTTATCACCAGTTTATAGATCTTTCTCTCTCTCTCTTTTTATTGTCCTATTGAATTATAAGGATGGCATGTGTGAAATGGAACTTCTTGGCCTATTGTTCTGCTTCTCACGCAACCAGTGTAGTTCAGACAATAAAAAGATCTATAAAATTAATATATACACAGAGTGAGGGAGGAAAGAGAGGGACAGAGACAGAAAATGGGGGATGCTTTGGAATTGGATACCACGTTTATCTCTCTCTGGTGAAGTTCAGAATCAAAATTTACATGAGGAAGAGGCATAAATGAGGTATGAAGGTTGTCCTCTCGTGCGGAAAGAGGTCTAGTAATTCTAGCTTGCCTTTGCTACACAGGAAACATATTTTCCTCTTGTTTTTAACCATTTTAGGGGCTGATAGCTGCTGGGCTAACTTTAGAAATATGTGTTCTATAAATACGACTTTAAAGAAAATAAATACTAGGTCACTTGGATTATGTAATTACTTAGTCTGTCAGGTCTGTCCCAATCACATCACCACCAGGCATCTAACGTGGATATTTACTTGTGAGTTTTCTCCAGCACCTGATACACACCTGGCACATAGTAGGGATGAAAGAATAGCTGCACGAGTGCCGGGGAGGTATGCTGACAACCTGTACACTGAGGTGCAATTCTGACCTCACTGATCCTTCACCAGAGGAGGAATTGTGCTCCTTCCCATCATACCCTCCAGCAGTTATACTACATGGTGTCCTTTTTCTGGCTAAACTCTTCCACTTCTTTTGGCTCTTTGGCTTCCCTCTTGGATTTGTTACTCTTCCCACATTAGCTACTGACCTGCTTTTTTCAAAAAGTGAGATGGGAACAATTCTAGCAGAGCAGTTCATCCTGATAAAGTGTCTTCATAGAGGAAAAAACAACAACAATCTTCCTACCTTCTGAGGAAGCAGTTTGAATGACCAGGTGGCAGTTCCCAGGTGCGATTTCACTTGAGGTTCTTGAATTGACTATTTATTGCTATGCTCAAAATGATGGTTATTGTTGTTACAAATATTATTATGCCGAGGAAGCCAGCTTGCAAGCACAGACAGCTGCATTGTTTACAAACATAATTAATGAGGTGATTTTTAATATCAACAGCTCAACACCAGCCTTCTTCAAGGCTGTTTATGGCCTGGGCCACGGAACCATTTGTAACTTCTACAGCACTTCTATGACAGGGCCGCCTCCACGAGTCATTTCCTTTGGCTGGGTCCTACTTTGTTTTATGAATGACAAAAATAAACTTCTACTGGTACTTGTTGCTGGTGAGGAATGGTTTTATGTCTAGCAAGCCCAGGTCCACCAAAAGGTAAACACAGGAATACTTTTCTAAGAAGTGAAGGTGTGTTTCCTCGCGGCTAACTTCTGTATTTATATAATAGTCATCCAATTAAGGTGGCTGTCCTGGGGGACCGGGAAGGAATGGCACATCCCTTTCCCAGACATGGAAATGTTTTGTGTGATATTATGCTCCACAAATACCTGCAGTATATCAATACTCAGAAAAATGGCTTGTACTTCAAATAGACTTTTGACAGCTTAACAATTGAGGCCTTTTATGTGACCTTAGACTTTTATTCCATTTAATTACATTTGGGTGAAGGATTTGAACAAAAGATTTTTCCCCTCTCTTTTAAATCTGGCTTGGCCTTTCGAATTGGACTCCAAAGCAAGCCATTCTTCCTTAGGTTGAACTCATCCTTTCGTCTTTATTTTCCCCCCCGCCCCCCCCCCCCCAACTCCTGATTTTGAACTTTGAGGGTCTGTCAGTTATTGGTAGCTGGTGTACCCCAAATTTGAAAGATAAGGCTATTCTTATGAGATGCCTACCATTGAGTACCTTCCCAAGCAAATAGACAAATGACTCTTTCACCTGGATAATAACATGGGAACTAATCACCCTTCTGGGCTCCGCTGTACTCAAAAGCAAGAAAATGGGCAGCAGACTGGTTTCCTGGCCTGTTTCTTACATTTCAGAGATTAGACGGTTTAATAGTTTGCTTAAACTTCTTGCCGTTTCTTTTCTCCTCCACAAACTCCAAGGGAATTATTGTTACTCTATTCCCTTTTGACCATGGAATTGCCTGATTATGCCTGGTCAGTAAAAAGCAGTAAGATAGAGATAAAAAGATTAAAAGCAATAAAAATGACCAAAGGTAATTAAAGTCAGCCATCCTGTATTTTTCTTGTAGTTCTCAGGCAAATGCCTCTGAAGTATAGTTTTATGATCCCAACTCCACATATCCTTGTTTATTACCTTAATCTATTGCTGGCTCTGGAGTGGATGATGAGATCTTTGTGAATGCCCAGATTTCATAACTTTAAGTGTTGACTAAGAGTGCTTATTTAACACAACTTGACATTTCCTGAGCATCTGGGAATATATACCCTCTATCCTTAGGGAAGTTAGCCACCTTTCAGAGGAGATAGAAATAAGTGACTAAGATTCATTTCTATAAGAGCACTGATATTCTTCTAAAGAGAATTGTGTGTTTGATCTGTCTGACTGTTGGGATTATCACTGCGCTGATTACAGTAATGCATATAGGAGAAATGAAAAGCGCTAGAGAGAGCAGAATTGATTTATATAGGCAAGGACATGAAGTTCCCAGTGAGACAGAAAACAATAAATCTAGAAGGTAGGAGGAGGAAGCAAGGGGTAGGGGTGAAGTTTGAAGAAATAGAGAAAAAGTTTGTGGGACCAACTGCCATGATGACAGGATTTTGAGGGACAGAGAGATCCAATGAGAATTTTTATTTATTAAAAAAAAATTGACATAACATATAGATCATACAAATGCTAAATGAATGATTCAATGCATTTTTACATGTGAATACACTTTGCAACCATCACCCACCCAGACATAGGACATTTCCATCACTGTAGAAGACTCCTCAACAGCCAAGGGTGATTATTATTCTGATTTCTATCTCCAGAGAGGAGTCACACATGTTTTTAAACTTCATATACATGAAACCATATAGTATGTATTCTTTGTTTCTAACTTCTTCCGCTCAACATTGTCTGTGAGATGTATAATGTTTCTGCATGTGTCAGTAGTTTATTCTTTTTCATTCTTGCGTAGTTTTCCATTGTATGACTATCCAACAATGAATTTGCCCATTCTACTGTTACAGGACATTTGGGTTGTTTGCAGTTTGGAGACTGCTTTGAATAATGCTGTTGTGAGCAATATCACGCATGTCCTTTCTGTTGGGTATGTACTCAGGAGTGCAGTTACTGGGCCACAGGTTGTAAGCGTATGTTCAGCTTTAGTTGGTACTGCCAAATGGTTTCCCAAAGTGACTGCACCAATTGACATCCCCTGAAATAGTCTAAAGTGCTCAACTGCTCCACCGCTTTGGCAACACTTACTAGTAATGAGAACTGTAAGGAAGTCTTTCTGGACATCACGTGGTGCCATTTCCCCCTTTGCTGCCCTTTGTGAACCTTTAGGAAAGACCCTGCGTTTGTCGGCAGATTTGTGTTGGATTCCTCACATTCCTGCCCGAGGCAACCATCCCAGGTTCCCCTGGGTTGAAGCCGGGCCTCTCCACTTACTCACTGCATTCGTAGGCAAGGTATTTTTATTTTCCTTTTGCCTGCTGAGCCTTTTATTCTTTATCAGCAGAATGGGAATCATAGAATCATTGCATAGGTTTTTTATGAGGATTGAATGAGGTAGTGTACATAAAGCCCTTCTGCATAGGGCCAGGCATATAATTAGGACTCGAAAAATGAGAGCTTGTGTACACCAGAGTGAGAAAATTCCAATGAGAAGGGTTAAACAGAGGAGGATAGATTTGGGAGACCCAGCCAGCTCTTCGTATCCATTTGGAGTGTCTCTTTTCACACCTAACCCTTAAAAATTGATTAAAGAGGCAGTAATTCCCTGTTACCAAAACCTGTGCACTCAGGTAGGCAACTGTAACTTCTCAGGTGTTGCATTTTTAGGCTGAGCTTGTATGAAGACACAGATGTGCTAAAGCCATCATTGTCACATGACATCGTCAACCACTATCACTGAGTAATTTTAGAAGCAAGATTTACAATAATTAGAAATCTTTTCTCAAAGGAGATTGGTAATATGCAAGGTAAGAGAAGATTGAGGAGAAAAACTTAAAAAAAAAGGAAAGAAAGCCTATTTAATTTTATGGTTGATGCAATTTGTTACATGTGTGTCCTGCCAGAATAAATCGGATCATCTGATTTTCAAATTGCTAGGTCTATTGTTTCAGAAATAGAGGATGTAAATAATTTCAGTGCAATCTCCCGGATCTGGACCTCTCTCATCCAGAACTGTTATCAGCATTAGCATAATTTATGGTGCTATCTAATAATGAAATCACTGAACACTGATTGTACAGCTTCTTAAAGCTATAATTATTGCTCATTAGGAATGGATTTCATATTGTTTGCTCCTGGCACAGAACAAGCTATTGAAAGGGAAAAGTTGTCAGTGGAAGCAAGAAACCACGGAAGGAGCTGTTTTGGTTCTTGAATATTCGCCCTGATAAATCCGCCTGAGATTCGTTTTTTGTAATAACGGAAAACTGGCCACCCTTGATGCCATTTATCATCTTACTAATTTATTAAGGAAAATAAGTTTAACTTCACATCATTCTTCTTTTTCAGTCCATGAGGTAGTAAGTGCTCAGCAAATGCTTCTTGACTGAATGAACGTATGAGGAGAGGAATGAATGCAGACAGAAGCCACAATGGCAGCGTTACACTTAAACTCTGCCCAGTTCATACCAACAATCACAATAGAAGTGCCCATTTAGCTCACCCAAAAGGGTGAATTTGGCAGGTTTCAGAGCGTTATTTGGAAATAAATCTTAGCATATTCATCTCAGAACATCTTAAAGTGCATTTAAAAAAACGACAGAAGCTTGACTTTTTCACTGAAAGAGATTCTAACAATGCACATGTGTACTGAGTACAATGTACTTACTCTTCCTGAGGTCATGGCCATGAACAATGTATGCATCCTTCAAGTCCTGGTGTTTCAAACGCATTGCTGCTTTTGTTGGCTAAATGGTCTTCCAGATGGACTATGGATTTGGGAAGGCCCAATTTTAACTCTGAAGATGGAGGTTTAGTTAGTGATTTCTATTGAATACAATGGTTGGGGAGAATTACACATTTTAGCGTGGGAAGGGGCAGTAACAATTTAGAGGCCATTGTCAACATGCTCATACTTCTAGAAATGGGGAAAGGGGTTATCAAGGAAGATCTGCATTTATTCTGAACAGCACCTTTAGCTGTGGTGTCTTCAACTTCAGTGGGATGTAGCTTGACCTTGAAATTGGTATGTTTTATTTGACCTTCATAGCTTGAATGTGATTTCTATGTTTCTCAATTAATCCATCCTGGTGATTTTTCCAGAACCACGCCAGACTTTGTAGCCTGGCTTTTTCCTACACAGTTCTAGCCTCCTTGGGTCTTATGGCATGGAATCTGAAAGGGCTAAAGAAATTAAATAAGTATTTCTTTAATAGATTCTTCTCCTTACTTGTTGATAACTGTGCTCTTTTCCTTAAATATCCTCTTATCTAGGGCCTTCTAGTCTCTGAGAGTGCAGGGAAAATGTCAGATATGCAGAAATAAAGAAAACCTTATTTTTTCACAGGAAAATTCCAAACTTTAGTAAAACTGTAGAAATGTTTAAATTGCCTTCCAATTTCTGAAAGAAATTGGTTTCCTTTAACGCTTAACGAGATAAACTGCAATTCGATTCAAGTCATTTTTCTGCCTCTCCTTGTTGACAATCTAAGCTCCATTTTTTTTGGTTTCCTCTTGCTTTCTGATTGACTTCAAGATTGCATCTAATCTTTTTATTCTATCTTGCACGAATGCAGCCTGCAATGTGTTGTGACAAGGAGCCAGACCTCCCATTTGCATAAATTTATACCTTGCTGCACGCAAAGAGGGGCTTGGGGATTATTAAACCGACTGAGCTCTGATGGCACATACAAGGCGTCAGATTCACCCCTCCCCCTAGAAAACCTTCTATCTCAACTGTCTACCCATGTGGAGACCTAATTGTTTAGAGAAAGAGATAAATGAGGGGAATGATAAGAGCAGCTGTGGAGGAAGTTAATATGATGGAGGAATTATCAGATAATCATAGGCACAGAGAGACATGAGAGATGGTCATTGTCCTCGAAGGACCTGGAGACACCCTGGAGCAAATTTAATGGCTATTCTGAGAATCAGTTGATAACATGATCACATTAGCCAAGTGAGGAAGGAATTGGAACAAACACGGATCCGGGCAGAGCTATGGGAATAGCTAGGTTAGAAGCATTTAACATTTGTAGGATTCAGAATATGAATTCAGAGGGTCAGATGCCAGGGGGTGAGGATAGGAACTAGGATTTCAAGACAGAGTCCCTGCTGAGGTGACTTAAGGAGAGGTGACAGGCACGATCTTTTCAGGTTCTATTTGTTTTCCCACAAATAGAAATCGACAGAGCAAACTCTGAGCAGTGTCGTGACACATGCCTACACATACTTTGGTGTTCAAGTTTTGTTTCAGTGGGATGCTGGACCCTCCAGGGTCCCAGAGTTTATGAATTACTAACTCTGCCTGCTATCAAAATGGGCAATGATCAGCATTAGTCATTCACACATGGGTTTGACCTAATTTCTACTTACACTTACATCATTTCTAATTTTAAGCCTATTTTCTCTAATTGCAGAAAGACTGGCTTTGTCTCCTCTGAAAGAAATTTTGAGCATTAGTAACAAGTGAAAGAAACAATTGGGGGAAGGAAAGCCTTTCTAATAATTTGTATACTAGAGGATTGGTCTAAAAGAGAAAGTATTTTTTTTCTCTCAACTCCCAACTAGTTGTACCCCTAGAATGATGAGTCCCAGTGACTGTTCTTGAGAATTGCTGAGTTTTGAGAAATTCTTCATTATGATGCACACCTCATAGTCTTGTATACATCTCTCTTCTCTAATGGCCTATGAGCACTCTGGGGACAGGGTCCGTGTCTTGTTCATCTGTGTCTTTCCACTGATAGTTGGTGGCCAACACAGTTTTTGAGCCACACATCACACTTCACCCTAATTCTGTACTTTAAACATTTCAGCTTGAGGTAGGAAGTTATATTCAAGGTACTGTTTGGGCTGAATGCCTGGAGTGTATGGGGTGGGCTTGGATAACCCTTTAGAATTGTCCTGAGGTGAAACTTTATACCTCACCTGTACCAGTCATTGGAGGATCTGCGCCTGGAAGAGTGCATTGGCTTGGGTGAGGGGCCTCTTTCAGCCAAGCAATCCCCATAGAGACAATGAGGGGTACTTAATCCTTCATTCCCAAAGGAAGATGTGAATGCCATGCCACAGTGTCTACTACCAGAGAAGTATAATTTTGGCTCAAAACTATTTTTCTTTGAAAAGATGAAGGGTTGGAAGAAAGTTCTGGGTTCGATATGCAGCAGAGGGTGAAATCCTTCCCAACCGAAAGCTTGCTCTCACGATGGCACACCCAGGGAAATGGCTTTATGAGCATGAGCTGAAAGAACCTTGCTTTATAAAGCTGCAATGCAGGGAGTTCCAGCATTCCTCTCCCCGCCAAGGATGCTCTTGCCTGAATGTGACACTAAACGTGGGAGCGTCCTTCCTGGTCTTAATTTTTTCCCCACCACGTAAGAGAGAAAACCTGAAATGTACTGTGTATTTCTTTGTTATACTTTATGTATTAGTTTTGAAAAATTCTAATGAATGCTGTTGGACTTGTTTTTTCACCTGAGACTAGTCTCGGCTGATTCAAAGACAAGAAGAGATAGTAGCTTGTACCTCTCTAAAAAGCTTATTGCTACCCCGTTTTCCTACTTTCTCATCCTGCCTTAAACCCAGAGACCAGAGGGACGTTGCCAGTAAGACCAGCAGTGTGGTGTCGGCAGGAGAAGGACAGGACAGTAAAGGCACTCTTCCCAGTGGATGGTGGAAGTTGTCTTCCTCTTTGATCCTTCTTGATGAAGCTTTTATTTACTCCTAGTGCATAGAAAAGATGTGCACTAGCCTGCGGCCACAGATTCCAGCATGGCAGGCATCTCCCCTGAGAGCAGGACTCAATATGTGAATTCTGGGGCCAGACTGTCGGGGTTCAAATACCAGCTTCACCTCCTGCTGGCTGTGTGGTCTTGGGCAAGAGGCTTACCCTCTCCAGTCCTTAGTTTTCTTGTCTATAAAATGGGTTGAGCCCTGGCTGGAGGCTTAGTTGGTTGGAGCATCATCCTGTGTACCAAAAGGTTGCAGGTTCAATTCCTGGTCTGGGTGCATACTTATCCATGTTATTTCTCACATTGATGTTTCTCTCTCTCTCTCTCTCTCTCTCTCTCTCTCTCTCTCTCTAATAAGCAATAAAAACATATTCCCAGGTGAGGACTAAAAACAAACAAAACAAATAAATAAAATGGATTTGATTTTAATATGTCATGTTTGTTGTTGAGAATTGAATGAATTAACCCTGTGAAATCACTTAGAACACAAGTACTTGATAAATACTATTATTTGCCCTTTGGGGCTACCTCTCCTGTCCTTTGGGTTTTCTACCTTGATAGGTAACTTTAATATTACATACAGGGCTCCTGTACACCCAGATCTCCTGCTCAGGATTCAGCGTCCAATGCCTTTTCTGCCCAGCATCAGAGCAAGTGTATAGAAGTGACCATATACCCTTATTTCTTGTATATTTATATTCTAACAAGTAATTTTCCAGTTAATAATCTTCAGACATAATTATCTACCTTTATAAGAATTATTTCTACTCCTGAACTACAGGTGGGGTCATTTCAATGCCATACGTTAAAAAGTTGGGATACTTTTTCAAGTATAAATTTCCCCCCAACTCTCTCCCTGTCTCATATCGATTGTCTTGGAAGATGAATTTTAAATAAACATAAAGACAGGGATTAGAGGTAAGGACCTCCAAACTAGACCAAATTGGTCCGTGGTCCTTTGCACTTGATCGTCCCTCAAGCCTTTTTGCTCTCCTGATCTCCCTCCTCACCCTGTGCTTCCTATTCCCCTGCAAAGAGGAAAAAGAGCCAAAACAGAGAACAGACTGGGAGACTATAAAAAATAGGATCAATTTTCATCGACACAAGCAGAACAGAATGAAAGACTTTAGAAAACAAACATAGGAGCTGCTGATCTTAACCTCATTGGCCTGAAACCTTGAAGATGTAGAAATGCACAAAAACATATTTCAGTTTTTAGTGATAATTTTACACTTGTATCAATAGTTTGCATTACTTAGAGAAATAATTATTCCTTTAATTGGACTGTAGGTTTTTCCTTTGAAAAAGATTAATTAAATATTCATTGAGCAAATATTTTGTTCCAGGCCTCATTCTAAACACTGGGAATACAGTTGTGAATAAACAAAAATAGATATCAAAGAGATCAAAGCTCTATGGAGCTTAGTTCCAGTGGGAGGAGGTAGTAAGTAGGTCAACAAATACATATTATGTCAGGTGGTGATAAGAAGGAAAAATAAAGCAGGATGAGATATATAAATAAGAAAAAGAAGAAAAAATAAAGTTGGATGAGGGGACCGATAGTGACAGTTGTACGTGGGTGCTGTATTTTCGATGGGGCGTTCTCGCCAGGCCTCTTTAAAGGTCATAAGGGAATGAGAGTGAGTAGTGACAGTTGTACGTGGGTGCTGTATTTTCGATGGGGCATTCTGGCCAGGCCTCTTTAAAAGGTTTCACCTGAGCTGAAACCTAAAGGTCATAAGGGAATGAGAGTGAGTGATGTGGATCTCAGTTTCATCTATGGCAAGGTTGTTATATTCAGCATGCCACTCCTTAGAATGTGTCAATGATCATTGCAACATTAGAAAGTTTCTCTTTTATATATTCAGTATTTTTGTCCCACCTTGTGAGAGGGTAAAACACAAAGCCAAATATAACTTACTAGAGGCCTGATGCACGAAGATTCACGCAAGAATGGGCTTTCCTTCCCTTGGCTGCCAGCACCACCTTTCTGCCTTCGCTCAAGCCTGGAGTTGCCTTTCCTCCTTCCCATTCTGCCCAGAGGCCCAGATCGACTGGGGCAGTGCGGAACGCCTGCTGCGTCGCCATGGCAAGCATATGCAAATTGACCCGCTATCTTTGTTGGGTTAATTTGCATACTCACTCCTGATTGGCTGGTGGGGGTTGTGAAGGTACGGCCAATTTGCACCTTTCTCTTTTATTAGTGTAGATTATTAAGAATGTTCTTAAGTTTGGGTGTGGAGATACAGTGACTAAAGCTTTCATATTTTTTTCAAAAATATGTCTTTATCTTTTTTTTTTTTTTAAAGCTAAGATTCAGAATGCAGTAACAAGTAGGAATCAAATTGGTAGCTTTGGAATTAGCAGTTCTAGTGACTTTTATGACAGTTCTTTTTATCTGTGTAGAGTCTGTTCCAGGGGGTTACGTAGACCTAGTGTTTACTCATCCTTCAAACTTACCTCCCTCTGGTGGCCACTTGAACACCTAAAAATCCCCATTCCTTTCCATGAAAGTCTCCTAAAGGAAACAAAGGTCCCGCTGAGTGGGATTTTTATGGTAAATTCCCTTTGTATGCTTATATCTCATTATGCCTTGAATTCTTAGTATATTGTTCTCATTCATTCCAAACATAGGAAATATAAGGCTGTTTTTTTCCCTGTTGTGCAATTTATGCATCTATGACAGAAGGAGTGCAATCATTTGGGGGTGGGTGGACTTTTTCAGACTTTTAGTCCAGACTCCAGTTTTATCTTTGAGCAGGTAGCATGCTCAGTTCATGCTGTACTTTGTTTCTAGGCTGTTTTGTCTTGACTAAAGTAATTTTCAGTGGTTGAAGTAGCTCGTGCTGTACCTTCTTGCATAGAATATTGGTTCCAAGGCCTAGAAGAGAGGAAACAACCATCCTACATTTTATCCTCTGGCCACTGGATGGGACCCTTTCTAATGATGGTTTGAGAGCAAAAGTAGAAAAAGGTTTGAGAACTGTGGCACAGAAGTGCTTGCTGCTAGAGGATAGGGAAGTCATACTTTTATTATTCTCTTCCTTTTCTAACCTCTGCCCCAAGCTTCCATAACTTTCAGAGAAGCTTTGAGAACCAATTTCATTTTCAAAGATGTATTGACGGCAGAGCCTCTGGTAGGTTTATAATAGGTATAAAGATGTCTGTGGGATACAGGGGTGTGAAAAGAGAACTAAAGTAACGGGAATAGAATAGAAAGCAAGAGAAAGTGAAAGAGCAGGTAGGATTATGAAACCAGTCTCCTTTATATTCCGCAAATATATTTGAGAAGATGAACCTTGAAGAGGAGAAATACTAGTGGTAATGAGAGGCAGTGGTAGGTGGAGGTGGTGACGATGCGGGGAGAGGGATGACAGTGGAGGTGATGGTTGTGGTGGTAAGGGAGGTGTGAAAGTGGAGGTAGAGGTGAAGAATGCAGTGGAGATGGTGGAGGAAAGAGTCTAGCAGTTTATGGAGATGGAACAAGTGGTAAGAGTTGGAGATGGAAGGCATGAAAGAGGTGGTAGGAGAAATAGTAAAGGTGGAGGCAGTAGAGAAGATGGGGGAAGTAGTGGTGATAATTGAGGTAGCGAAGGATATGTTTGAGGTGGTGGAGGAGGTGGTGGACATTGTGTGGAGGTGATGGGGATGGTCATGAAGGTAGTAAAGGTGGAGGTGGTGGTAGAAGAGTTGGTGAGGAGGGGATGAAGGTAGCGGAGGTAGTGACCAAGAAGGTGAAGGAGGTGACTGAGGTAGTAGAGGAGATGGAAGAGGTGACAACATTAGTGAAAAGTGTGGTGAAGGTGGACAATGTATTGAAGTTGATGGAAGAGGTAGAAGGGGTGGTGCAGGAGGTTGAGGAAGTGGTAGGGGTGACAATGGAGATATTTATGGTGATATCTAAGGTGGATACACAAATATCCAATCTTAATCCAAGGCAGAGTGAAATCTGTGCACCAGTGCATCATCAGAGAACGAGCAGCCATGTGAATTAATTTAAAGAAGTGTCTGCACAAGGTTTTCAGGTATTTTTCTTACTAATTGCATACATTTTTTTTTTTTTGCTTTTGAGCCTAAAATTCTTATAGTCTTAAATGACTCAGAGAATTGTTGAACAACATTAATGCCAATTCACTCACTCTAACTGGATGCCTTTTATGTGCCAGACTGGATCAAGCATAAGTAATTAAAAACGAAAAACACTTTGTTTCTGTTTTCAAGGAGGAAATAGTCCTATAAGAAGATATTAATAATATAGTGAAGTTAAATGCAGTGATAGAGATGTAAGCAGCCATAGAGGAGTGAAAAATAATCAAGGTGGGTAGTGCTGGGGCCAAACGAAGCTTCCTGGAACAGAAAACACCTTAAGGATAAGAGAATTGGTGATGAGTTGGGTAAAGGGGAATATGAACATTACTGGCCAAGGTGAGGAAATGAGAAACAGTATATGTTAAATACATGGAACTATAAATAGTTCTTTGAGTTTCCTTCCTAAATACCTAGGCATGTTCATTTCCTTGCATTTTGTTGGTATTTAGAGTCAGGTTTGAAAGCATATATGGTTGCAAAAAGTAAGTCTTAAGTGGAATTAAGGTCTTCTGGTGCTTAGTAGTGACATGTTCAAAAGTAGAGACAGTAAGGATGACTCTCAAAGCTGGTGCCACCAAATTCTTCAACCCCACCCATTCTCTCAGCTCAAGAAGTGAGTGGGAAGACAAATTTGAATAGTTTTTCTTATCAGAGGAAGCAGGACAAACTGTATTTAAGCTGGGATGGGTGGGTGGGCATGCAGTATCTGTGTAGAAGGTGAGTTACTAAGAGAAGACTTGATATTCAAGGAAAAGTCAGATGAAAAATGAGTCACTCATTAGCCTCTTTAAAAGGAGGAACATGCCAAGGCAGGGAAGGTTTATTAACTTGGATTAAGATGTACCCTTAGATATAACACCTTTCTTGACATGAAAAAGAAAAAAACAAACCTTGAACCATTACATTGTACATTTGAAACTAACATAACATTATGCCAATTATACCTAAATAAAATTCTCTTAAAATATAATTCTCTTAAAAATATAACATACACATACCCTTGACCCAATTAAAATTAATATTTAAAAAAGTAAGCAGGAAACACACGGTTTATCAAATGAATGACTCTAGAAATTCATGAAATAGATCTGAATAGGAAGTTTCAAAGGTTGTTTTTAAATAGAGAATAGACTTTAGAGAATTGATCTCCTGGAATGAATACAGCAAATGACTATTCAGAGACCACAAAGAGGGAGCTTTCTGACATATTCCCTAGGCCACCAGTTGTCCTGCGAAGAAAAAGAGAGGGAGATGTCAGTGCATCTCTCACCCATGAAGCCCCCCCTCCCCCTCCGCGAGAACAGAGGGATATGCCAAGGAGGCTGGGCAATGGCTTGATGCTGCTTACGCAGAATTTCCAAATCATAGAAGGCAACTCCCCTATCCGAAAGCCTCTGTGTCTTTGCCCACCTACCCTGGAAAGCAGGATGTGAATTGCTACAGATAAAATATTAGAATCTGACCTCTGAAACACATATTCAAATTCATTTCTGGCTTATTTTTTTTCAAATAGCAATGGAGTTGGACTATTGTGCTTCAGCCATCTGCAGCCCATGTTTATAATTGTTCATGCTATCATTGTCTCTGAGATTTTCCCCAGTTAATGTTACCGAGGGGTGGGTTTATGATTTCCTGGGTGGCTCAAGTCACTCCTCCAGCCTGTTTTCATAAGAGAGTGCCTACCTGCAGCACCAAGGGGCTTTCATTGGCATTTTGGATTTTTGCTCCTGAGGAAATAATATAGGAGAACAGAACCACTCTACTGGTTGCCTTTCAGATATGGAATTCTGTTCAATTAAAAAAAATCATTTATAAATTTAAACTATTAATTCAGGCTTGTTTGGAGATGCGGGAAGAAACTGGACCAAAATCGTGCACCTATGGATGAGGACAGTGGGTGGGGAGTGAGGGCGGAGGGTGGGGTGGGAACTGGGAGGAGGGGAGTTATGGGGGGGAAAAAAAGAGGAACAAATGTAACCTGAACAATAAAGATTTAATTAAAAAAAAATAAACTATTAATTCAGGCTTGTTTGTGTGTGCCTGACTTACATAAGCAGCTCTTAGGATATAAAGCATCTGGGACCCAGTGGGAAGGATCCCAAGCCTGGACTGCCGAATCTGCTGAGTTATCTTGACATCCACCTGGGACTTGGGGATTTTTCTATGAAGAAGAGGGAGGGAGGGACTGGCCCCATTTGGTACATAGATGATAGAGAGTAAATAGACTTATCTGTTTTTCAAAGATAATTGTGGGTTATGAAACAAAGCTAAGTAGGTAGCAAAATCCTACGCAGATTGCAAAAGACGTTTTACATCTCTGCATTAGCACACGTAATTTTAGGCCCCAAAGCAATGTCTGGTAGACCAGTTGAACATGCTAGGGCAATTGGAAATGAATCCAAGAGAAAGCAATGGTTAGAGTTTCTAGAACTGGAAAAGACTTTAAAGATTTTCTATGTGAACCCTTTTGCTTTATAGCTGAAGAAACTGAGGCTCAGAGAACGTGGCTATTTCAAGGGATTATTATGGTGGTTGGAGTTTAGGTTGCCTGATTCCTATAATTGTGCTTTAATATGGGGTCAACTGGACCTCAAATAATGGTCTGCTACCTTCACTGTGGATGTTTCCCAGAGCCTGAGTCATGGGTGGCACATGATTCCTCACAGCTACTCCTGCTATTCAAAGATCACAAAACATCTTGCTCTCATTTGTTTTGGCCACACCTCTGCTAGGAGGGCAACATCTCTGCATTGCTGGACCTGCGAAGCCCAGCTCTGCCATAAGATTGAGGGAGCCAGTCCACACTTCCTCTTTCCCTGGGATTCTTTCTCAAGCTGAGGGGAAAAGTAGATGTTCTAAGATTTCTGCTTTGCTGAAAGGTTGATAACACTTGTGGAAGTCGTGGCCAAGTTAGTCAAATTCTCTGATCTTTCATGTTTTATATGCAAAATAAAAATAATAATTCACAGGGTTTGTGCCAAAAACAGTCCTGAGTACAAGAGAAGCATTTAATAAATGTTTGCTCTCTCTCTTGCCTTTTATAGTAATACTAGAGGCCCAATGCATGAAAATTTGTGCAAGAGTAGGCCTTCCTTCCCCTCGGCTGCTGGCACTGGCTTCCCTCCAGCACCCGGGACCTGGGCTTCCCTCCTCTGGCCACCTGCAGGCACCTGGGACCAGGGCTGGCTTCCCTCCAGCCCCGGCTTTGTCAGGAAGGATGTCCGGAAGATGTCTGGTCTAATTAGCATATTACCATTTTATTATTATAGATTTCTGAATATGCTGCTTTCTGATGAAAGGAAAATTATTTTGTTTTTCTTGTTTATAAAGATATACATATTTATTGTAGAAAATCAAACAATGTTGGAAATTATGAGGCCCTCTGAAATGTAGGACACAATGAATGACACAATTTCATCTCACAGGTTAAAACTTTGCTAAGGCTTGACTGGCACTCCCCCCCACCATCCGCCACCCCAAATTGTCTTTTCCTCTATTCTCCCCAGTAGAGAGAAAATATACCACTGAGTGTATACAATGTAATTTCTGGAGTTTGCAAAGGAGTTGCCAATCAGGAAAGTCTTTTGCTTTTATTTGCCCAACAAAGGCCAGGGTAAACAAATGGTATCTACTATTTGAATCCCCTTTGTTTGACCCTTCCCTTGTTTTCCACAGGACTCACCTACAGGAGGAACAGATTGTTGTGTACTTTAGCCCACTGGGTCTTGCTGACCTGTAGCTCTGGGAAACCACTTATTTATTTAGACTGATCTCCTTGGTGGCTCCATGGCTTGCCCTTATCATACAGACAGATTGACATAGCCATGCTCTAATTTTCATCTGCCTCTCAGCTTTATCTCTATTCTCTGTCTCTTTGGGCCTGTGATAGGTGTGATCTAGCACCAAGCATTAGGAAGACATGCAGAACAATTCTTCCAAGAGTTTATAACCTGACACTACTACCTGTCTGGTCACGTCAGTACCCATTAGAAAAATAGAGCCAACTGAAAGTTTTTGGGTATTGGGAACCTTGGATCCTACTGAGCAGGTGAAAAACGTTAATATTATAACCTTGTGTAGGAATATCATACCTCCATTGAAAGGTTCTTACTCATGCTAATATTCACGTGGTCCCAGCTCACCAGTATAATGTGAAGGGGGCCTTTCTCATGCTCTGAGATCCTGTGGTTAGAGTTCATAATTTAAAAGTAACATTTCTAGGCTGTTTTTGGTTTTGTTATAATTGGGCCACACTCTTTCCCAGATCTTATGAGTTCAGAGAGCTCCTTCCCAGCCTCCCCTCTGCTTACCACAGGAATCTGCACTGATTAATTCCTGCCAGATGTATTGAGGTGTTTTGTTAGGCAGCTTTCATCTAGGAGGAGGTGGGCTGAGCGCCCACTCATTTCCCACCATCTGCAGAAGGAGCAGCTTGAATGATGGCTCAGGTCTTCTAACTGTGACCTAAAGATAAAAGGCCTATCACCAATCTTATCTGCTCATCAAACACCAGATGGCTGTGGTCACATGCAGCTGAGGCTCACTGGCACCTCTACTGCCTGCCCTGAGAGGGTTCTGCCAGGCTCTGTAGAGATGAAGACTTTCCAGAGCCACAGGATTGGTTCTGGAACTTCTAACTCTTGTGCTAAGTTTCCATCATAATTTAAAATTATTTAGACATGTTCTCATTAGGAATGTTGGTAAGTTAGAAGGAAATAATATTCTTAAGTTAGAATTTTACTTTTCTGAGCTTTTGTTCTAAAAGAAAACCTCTAATTTATGTGGCCTATGTCATCCAAGGAGTGTGTGTGTGTGTGTGTGTGTGTGTGTGTGTGTGTGTGTCTGTGTGTGGTTTCTCATTCCTTTGCCCTCCATGTTCTAGTGGATTTGACAGTGGGAGATATCTACAGTATACTGAAGGGCAGGAGGAGAGTAACGTCAGGATATTTATTCCCTCAGTTCCCTTCCTGATAGGTTGCTGTGGGTTGTTTGTGTCCATCTACCTGTAACTGCAGCTCCTAGTAGGGCTTGCCTACTTTCTCCAGACTAAGGTAGATGCTCCTCCCTTTTGACCTTTCAGCCACAGGGTAGTAATAGCTTGCTGCTGTTGCTAGACCCAAGATTGGTTCCCTTTGTAAATCATCCCTTTGTTAGACTTCCCTACCATGTCCTTTTCCTTCTGGATCCTGCCTATTATACTTGCTGAATATTTTTTCATTTCACAACAAAGAACAGAAGCTCACAATTCTAGCTCAAGTACAAAGTTAATTTACTGAAAGGACACAGGATAGGTAAAGGACATATACCAAGTCATCTGGAAAGTCAGTACCCGGAACTATTTTTTTTAGTCTCTGGAGGTACCATGTCTTCTGTGATCACTGCTCTCACTGTACAACTACTCTCTTCTGTGACTTTCTGCATATTGGCATTACCTGTATGTCTCGTGGATTTTCTGACTTTGTTTGGTCATGTTACAAACTCTGGCTTTGATCCTATTTAACCTTTCAGTTCAAGGAAACCCCACCATTTAACTGTGTTTCTCAGTGTCCTAGTTCCAATTTCCTGAGAGAGAATCTGAGTGGCTCAGTCTGAATTAGGTCAATTGATAGCCCAATCAGTGGCAGAGGAGAGGGGTACAAAGGACTGTCCTTTCCAGGGATGTGAACAGGTCCTCCAAGAAAGGTAGGTGTGTTGTTGTGGGGCGGGTGTGCAATTACAGGCATCTCTACACAGTACAGTGAATCAGGCTTGTGAAGATTATCTGCCTCAAATCCCAGGTGAGTGTGATGGCTAACCTTCTGCTAAGTCATTTGGAATGGCAGTGTATATGCTTCATTCTGTGAAAATTTCAGCAGAAAGATATTTACCAGTTCCAGAAACTTGGAAGAGAGCTCCCATATCTAACCCTGTTGTGGAATTTGTCCATTTATTTCTTCTTTCCCACCTTTAACGGTAACCAATCCATCTGCTGTTCACTGTGACACTCATAGGATCCTTCTTGGTGACTATGATTGAAAGAGATTACTGAAGAGATGAAAGATGGCGGCAAGATGTTATACTCACCTCCTCCCAGGACCAAACTGAAATTACTATTAAAGTATAGAGCAATCAGTTTGAATAACCAACTGAAGACTAGATGAAGAAAGTCTTATAACCAAGGATTAATAGATGAAGCCACATGGAGACTGGTAGGAAGGGTGGAAATGCAAAAAGGGCTGACCCCACTCACTCCCATGGGCAGCAGTTGAGATTTCAGAGGGATATCTCAGCTGCAAAAGTTCCCACTGAGAAGCATGGGGTCTCAACCCCAAGCTGGGCTCCCCAGCCTAGAGCATGAGAGCTAGGAAGAGGCACGCATATAACATCTAGCTGTGAAGATCAGCAGAGATTCTGTCCACCAGGAAGAGACAGAAGTTTGCTAGAGACACCAGCACCCTCTTAAAGGGCCACTCACCCTGGGCTCCTGCAGAGGCAGGGTGGAGCGGACTAGAGTCATGTGAGGAAAGACTGGGGTTAGTGGCTCTGAGGAGAGAGCTGAAGGGATAATCACCAGTCACCAGGATACTTGTGGTGAGTCACTCTCCCACACTGAAGATGCCATCTCTTGGGTGGAGCACTCCCTGCCACACGGCATTAGTCTGGGGGAAAGCAATAGCTCTACCCTCTGGACTCCTTATAGTCTTACCCTATGGAGCTTGCGCCCTGCTGAGGAGTCGGCTGCCTGAGCCAACATGTAGAGGTCTGGGAAGATTCAGAGAGTGTCAGTGACTGAGTTGTGTGGCTTTGCGGTGGGTGCCTCTTCTCCTACCTTCCCCCAAGCCTCATGAAAGATCCACTAGCTCCATCCTCCTGACTCCCGGTGGCCCTAACCTGCTGAGATCTGGCTCCTGGAAGAATCTGAAACAGACTGACCTGTGTGGCTCTAGGCTGGGGTTTATTTTTCCCTTGCATGCCTGAGCAGTGCAAAGCCCTCCCTTCACATGGCCAAATCTTGGTTTGTTTGGGCCTGATTAAACTCTGCTGATCTCACCTTGATGACTTGCTGAGACCCCAGCCCACTGCAAAGCTGACTGAGCACCCAGCAGGCCAGCAGGTGGCAGGTAGACTTGGTACACCCACAGACATTTTCTGAGTGGCCTCAGATCCAGCACTGGCACCAAGTGTGAATTTATATCAATTTGCTGAAAACCACTTGCCCCTAACTGATGACTCACTGAGAACTTACCTCATGCAACTCGAATACTATCAGAGGCTCTTTCAGTGACTGAACCTAACAGGCAGCCAACAAGTGGTGGCCAGCATAGTCGAATCTTGGGGTGCCTTTGGACTTTTGCTGACCTATCCCTGGACCCTGTGCTCATAAAAGCAAGCTTTGGTGCACAGCTTGTTTTTTTCCACATGCACTCAGGCTCAGCAGAGGCAGCCACAAACTATGGATTGCTTTGTAACTCCAAACAGTTTGCTCAGGGCCAGTCACAGGCAGCATCTGACATTTGCCTATACAAGAGTTCCTCCACAGAGGCTCCAGATCCAACACACTCAAAAGTCAGATTCAGACAACATCAGAGCAGGATCCAATTGGCTTCACAAGAGGCATATCCAAAGTGAGATTTCAGCAGGCACCAGACTCCACTGAGGCAAATTCAGCTTTGTGTGGTAAGCACCTGCACAGCAGCTCATACACTGAGCTATGAGTTGATCCTCACAGTCAGCCAGCCTGAGGGTTGACCCCATGCTCAAATGGGCCAATAAAACTCAACACTCAATTAAGGATCCAATTGGCTTCACAAGAGGCATATCCAAAGTGAGATTTCAGCAGGCACCAGACTCCACTGAGGCAAATTCAGCTTTGTGTGGTAAGCACCTGCACAGCAGCTCATACACTGAGCTATGAGTTGATCCTCACAGTCAGCCAGCCTGAGGGTTGACCCCATGCTCAAATGGGCCAATAAAACTCAAGACTCAACAAAGAAGCCACGTAATCCACACAAGGGACATTCATGAAGCACTCAGCTCTGGTGGTTAAAGAGATTGTGTCTCTGGGTCCCAAAGAACACATACTACATAAGGCCATCCTACCAAGTCTGAAAGTCATAGAAGATCTACATAATACATAGAAAAAACAGAAAGAGATAGCTAAAATGTTGAGACAAAGAAACATGCCCAAGTGAAACAATAGGAACAATATCCAGAAAAAGAGCTAAATTAAATGGAGGCAAGCAATTCATCAGATATAGAGTTAAAAAAATGGTTTTAAGGATGCTGAAGGAACTTAGTGAGAACTACAACAACATGAAAAGAGATATAGAAACCATAAAAGAGAACCAGTCAGAAATGAAAAATATAATATCTGAAATAAAAAAAATACTAGAAGGAATAAGCAGTAGGTTGTATGAAGCAGAGGATCAAATCAGTGATGTGGAAGACAAGGCAGCAGAAAAACATCCAAACAGAGCAGTAAAAAAAGAAAAATAATTTTAAAAAATTAGAATAGTTTAAAGGACCTTTGGGACAATATGAAGCATAACATCACATCACTAACCAGAAGGAAAAGAGAGAGAATAAGGGATCAAGAACCTATTTGAAGAAATAATGACTGAAAACTTCCCTAATCTGGTAAAGGAAAAAGACACACAAGTCCATGAAGCGCAGAGAGTCCAAACAAGATAAACCCAAAGAGGCCTGCAACAGGACACATCGTAATTAAAATGGCAAAGGATAAAGACAAAGAGAGAATCTTAAAAGCAGCAAGAGAAAGAGTAAGTTACCTACAAGGGAATTCCCATAAGACTGTCAGCTGGTTTCTCAACAGAAACATTTCAGGTCAGAAGGGATTGGTATAAAATATTCAAAGTGATGAAAAGCAAGGACCTATAACCAAGACTTACTTTACCCAGCAAGGCTATCATTGAAAATTGAAAGAGAAATAAAAATATTTCCAAACAAAAAAAAGCTAAAGGACTTTGTTACCACCAAACCAACATTACAATAAATGTTAAAGGGTCCTGAAGGAGAAGGAGAAGGAGGAGGAGAAGAAGGAAGAGGAGCAGGAGAAGAAGAAGAAGAAGAAGAAGAAGAAGAAGAAGAAGAAGAAAGAGGAACACAGCTAAAAGAATAAAATGGCAATAAATATGTACCTATCAGTAATCACTTTAAGTGTAAATTGCTTAAATGCTCCAATCAAAAGTCATAGGGAACCTGCATTGATAAGAAAACATGACCCACGAGACCCATCTTAGAATGAAAGAAACACACAGCCTAAAAGCAAAGGGATAGAAGATGATATTCCATGCAAATGGAAAGGAAAGAAAAAGCTGGGGTAGTAATAGACTTTCAAACAAAGGCTATAGTAAGAGGCAAAGAAGGACATTACATAATGATAAGGAAGCAATGCAACAAGAGGATATAACCCTTATAAACATTTATGCACCCAACATAGGGACACCTAAATATATGAATCAAGCCTGGATGGACATGAAGGGAGAGATTGGCAATAATACAGTGATAGTAGGGGAATTTAACACCCTAGTGACATTAATGCATAGATCTTCCAGACAGAAAATCAATAAGGAAACGGTGGCCTTAAATGACACAATAATTAGATGCATTTAATTGATATCTTCAGAGCATTTCACCCCAAAGCAGTAGAATATACATTCTTTTCAAATGCACATGGAACATTTTCTAGGATACACCACATGTTAGTATACAAAACAAGTCTAAATAAATTTAAGATGATTTAAATTATATCATGCATCCTTTCTTACCACAATGGTATAAAACTAAAAATCAATCACAAGAAAAAAACCTGAAAAACACACAAAGACATGGAGGCTAAATAACATGTTACTAAACAACATATGGGTTAATAATGAGATCAAGGAAGAAATCAAAAGGTACTTTGAAACAAATGAAAATAAGAACACAACAACCCAAAATCTATAGGACACAGCAAGAGCAGTGCTAAGAGGGAAATTTATAGCATTAAAGGCCTATCTCAAGAAACAAGAAAAATCTCAAATAAATAATTTAACCCTACACCTAAAAGAACTAGAAAAATAACAACAAACAAAGTCCAGAGTAAGTATAAGGAAGGAAATAATAAAGATCAGAATGGAAATGAATGATATAGAGACTAAAAAAAAATACAGAAGATTAGTGAAACCAAGAGCTGGTTCTTTGAAAAGATAAACAAGATTGATAAACCTTTAAACTCATCAAGGAAAAAAGAGAGAGGATGCAAATTAATAAAATCTGAAATGAAAGAGATGTAACAACTAACATCATAGAAATACAAAAGATTGTAAGAAAATACTAGGAATAACTATATACCAATAAACTGGACAACTGCGCAAAATGGATAAATTCCTAAAAACATATTTCTTCCAAAAGTGAACCAGAAGAATCAGAAAACCTGAATAGACCAACTACAACTAATGAAATTGAAGCAGTAATAATAATAAAAAAAAAAACTCCCAGCAAACAAAAATTCTGGAGCAGATGGCTTCACAGTTGAATTTTACCAAACATTCAAAGAAGAACAAACACCTATCCTTCTCAAACTATTTAAAAAAAATTCAAGAGAAGGGAGGACTTTCAAGCTCATTATATGAGGCTAGCATTATCCTAATTCCAAAACCAGAAAAAGACACTATAAAAAAAGAAAATTACAGGCCAATATCCCTAATGAACATATATGTTAAAATGCTCAATAAAATATTAGCAAACGAGATCCAGCAATACATTAAAAGATCATACAACATGATGAAGTGGGATCTATTCTGGGCATGTGAAGTTGGTACAATATTCACAAGTCAATAAATGTGATACATCACATAAACAAAACAAAGAATAAAAATCACATGATTCATATCAATAGATGCAGAAAAAGCATTTGATAAAATCCAGCACCCATTTTTTGTTAAAAACTCTCAGCAAAGTGGGAATATAGGGATTATACTTCAATATAATAAAGGCCATATATGACAAACCTACAGCCAACATCATACTCAGTGGGCAAAAACTAAAAGTATTTTCCTTAAGATCAGGAACAAGACAGCGATGTCCGCTTTCATCACTCTTATCCAACATAGTACTGGAAGTCCTAGCCAGAGCAATCAGATAAGAAGAAGAAATAAAAGGCATCCAAATTGGAAAGAAGGAAGTAAAACTATTATTATTCGCAGATGACATGCTATTGTACATAGAAAACCCTAGAGACTCCACAAAAAAGTACTAGATCTAATAAACAAATTTGGCAAAGTAGCAGGATACAAAATTAATATTTAGAAATCCATGGCATTTTTATACACCAATAATGAACTATCAGAAAGAGAAACTAAGCAAACAATCCCATTTACTATTATAACGAAAAAATAAGGTACCTAGGACTAAATTTAACCAAGGAGGTAAAAGACCAGTATTCAGAAAAGCATAGGACATTGAAGAAAGAAATAAGTGGAAGCATATACCATGCTCATGGATTGGAAGACTTAACATCGTGAAAATGCCCACACTGCTTAAAGCAATATATAGTTTCAACACAATTCCTATTAAAATACCAATGGCATATCTCACACATCAGAACAAATACTCCAAATACTTATAAGGAACCAAGAAAGACCCTGAATAGCCACAGCAATCTTGAGAAAGAAGAACAAAGTTGGAGGTATCACAACACCTGATATCAAACTATACTACCAAGCCATTGTAATCAAGACAGCCTGGTACTAGCATAAAAACTGTCATATAGATCAATGGAACAGAACAGAGAGGCCAGCAATAATACCATGCCTATATGGTCAATTAATATTTGACAAAGGAAATGAGAGCATACAATGAGTAAAGACAGTCCCTTCAATTAATTTTTTGCTGGGAAAATTGCACAAGTACATGGAAAAAAATGAAACTAGACCACCAACTTCCACTATACAGAAGAATAAACTAAAAATGGATAAAAGACTTAAATGTAAGTTGTGAAATCATAAAAATCCTAGAAGAAAACATGCAGTAAAATTTCTGACATCTCTTGTAGCCATATTTTTACCAATATAACCCCAGGGCAGGGGAAACAAAGGGAAAAATAAACAAATCATATTACATCAATAAAAAGCACAGCAAAATAAACCTTCAACAAAATGAAAAGGAATCCTATGCTATGGGAAAACATATTTGCCAGTGAAACATCTGATAATGGGTTAATTTATATATGAATAACTTATGTGAAGATATATAAAATATATAAATATATAAAGAACTTATACAACTCAACACCAGAAAGACAAACAAACCAATTAAAAATGGGCAAAGAACCTGAATAGACACTTCTCCATAGAGGATATACAGATGGCCAAAAGACATGAAAAAATGCTCAACATCACTAATCATCAGAGACTTGCAAATTGAAACCACAATGAGATATCAGCTCACATCCATTGATGATGGATTTCATCAATAAATCAACAAACAACAAGTGCTAGTGAGGATGTGGATAAAAGGTTCCCCGGTGCACTGTAGGTGGGAATGCAGACTGGTGCAGCCACTGTGGAAAGCAGTTTGGAGTGTCCTAAAAAAATTAAAAGTGGAACTGCCTTTTGACCCAGTGATCCCACTTCTGGTATATATACCAAGAATCCCAAAACACCTATGAGAAAGAATATATGCACCCTCTATGTTCATTGCAGCATTATTTACAATAGACAAGATTTGGAAGCAGCTCAAGGGCCCATCAGTAGATGAGTGGATAATAAAGCTGTGGTACATTTACACAATGGAATACTACCCAGCTGTAACAAGGAAAGAAATCTTACCTTTTGTGACAGCATGGAAAGACCTGGAGATTATTATGCTAAGTGAAATCAACCATTCAGAGGAAGACAAATACCATATGATCTCACTATTATGTGGAATCTAATGAACAAAATAAACTTACGAGCAAAATGGAAACAGAGGTGTGGATACATGGAACAGGCTGACAACTGTTGGAGGGAAAGGGGCAGGGCAACTGGATGAAAGAAGATGAAGGGATTAGCCAAAAATCATATATACAAAATACATAGACAACAGTGTGGTAAGAGCCAGAGGGAAAGGGAATGGGGCCTAGGTAGAGGTGGGCAAATAGGGAGACAATGGGGATGGAAAGAGACTTTGGTGGGTGCACGATGCAGCCTGCAGATGTTTATTGAAACCTGTATGGTTTTGTGAACCAATGTCACCCAATAAATTCAATAAAATAACTCAAAATGATTGAAAACTGACTTACATTGAGGGCTCCTCATTATGAGATTTCAGTATATTGAGGACAAAGAAGGTCATACACACTTTTATAAAGACAAAAGGTAGGCCACCTATGAGAATCTCCTCAGAAGCCAATCATTCTGCACTGTCAATACCCCATGCTGATGTCTGGTGGTGTCATGGGGGACCATTACTTGCAACCTTGCCCAGCAATTGGAGCGGAACTTGCACTCTGATACAATTGGCTATCCCTTTCACCTTGGCATAGCATCAACCTTTTTCAGCGGACAGACAGACAAGGAAGAAGAGAGAGACTCCAGGGGGCTCCTTTGATCCCCATGTTTACATATATTCCATTGGGGTTCCAAGAGGAGAACCAAATGACTTCAGACATACAAATTCTCAAAACCATTTTCTTCCCACACACCCTTTCTTAGGAACTGGCTGGTAGATTTTCTCTGTGAAAATAAGGGTATAAGAAAGAAAGAGGAAGATATGAGACATAGGAAACTGGGAGCACAAGGAATCCCCAGAAGGACAGTAAGACACCAGGAAGGCAGTGAGTGTAGCAGGCACTGAGAGACGGGAGCAGATCAGAAAGCTCCGGACACACTTCTTCAGGAGGATGAAATTAACAGAGTATCCCATGAATCAAATGTCTTGAGAAGAGAGTTAGACAACTATCAAAGATAGGTATTAAATTGGTGATAGACGTGTACAAAATCAAGTAGATGAAGACAATAGGCAATTGTTAATTCCAGGGAAAATAAAAGCCGTACAGAAAAGGAAAAGTAATTATAGTTATTACATAGCTCATCTGTGACTAGTATTTACATAGTAATAATATTATAAACTCAAAATGTTGGTCTATCTAAAAGTATGAAATTATAATTATGTTGGGAAGATGAAAAGATGGATAAGGTGCATGAGTATAGTGGGATGGAAAAAAGAAAAAGAATAAAAGCTTTACATTTTAGAGTAAGAAGTCAATAAATAATGCATAAGGCTGGAAGAAAAAACAACAACAACCAAGTAGTAGAATACAAAAATGTTATTTAGAGACCTAGAGACCAATTTCATTTAATTGGTGAAAAGATGTGAAAGTAATTACCTCATGAATGGGGGAAATGCGACCGAGGGAGATAAGAAACTACCATCTTTTTGTAATATACATTGTAGAATTATTTGACTATTAACTTTAAACATGCATGTCTGATTAAAATATTAAAAAAGAACAATAAAAAGAAAATTAATTAAATAATTTAAAATATGCATACACCCCAGGCAATCATTGCTAAGCAATTGGAATTGGCAAACAAAGCAAAAGCATCCTTATTTGGGCAACATGAAAACTATGAGGGTAGGAAAATCATTTTGAGTATTATGAGAGCTTTGCTTAGTATGTTAAAAGACTTGTGGAGTTGGACGAATTATTAATTGCCACCCATCACATCAAGGTATTTGGGGCACTATCTTCAGCATAGTTTGATCTTTTCATTGTGGGCAGAGATGTGACAGGAGCAGACTTTGGATTGAGACAGAGAAGGAGTCCACTCTAGGGGAATCAGCTAAGGCAAGTACTAGAGATCTGGGCAGGTGGCATCCAAATGCTGCATGGTCAGAGACAGGAAGAGGGGGATTAGAGGGCAGACCTCAATTCTGTTCCTAAGGGCAGGGGATTCAGAACTTGTGGTCTGTTTGATATTGCTTGCCATGTATAGCTGTTTAGAGCCCAGAGGGTGTAGAGACATGTAGACATTCTGATCTCTGCCCTCTGTGTTTCATCTCTTACAGTGACAGCTGGATTCCTTTACCTTTATCTGTGTGCTTAGCCCTGCTCCAGAATCTGAGCCCAATCCTACATCAGCATCTCCTTACCTTGGCATCATCATTCTTTCAGGTCACCCTCCGATGTTGGCTGTGCAACTGGATTCCTGTCTTGTACCTCAAATTTCCAGTATCTGGGTGCCTTCCTCTGAGCTCTAGACTCCCCTGACTGTTCTGATAACTGATCTCCTAAATGCAACCACGTGGTAAATGGCCACAGCACCTGAAAACTTGTTCCTGGCTGAACAGAAAATCTGTGCCACAGACCTTTCACCTCTGCCCAGTGTATTATTTGTACCCCCTCTTCCTTTTCACTATGTAGACTGATCATCCAGCCTCAGCCAAGCTTTATACCCAGATCTTTGCTTGTCAGTCCCTTAGTCCAATAAGGCACAAGTCTTGACCTTATTTCTATGCTAGGAATTTTTTGTTGTTGTTAATCCTCACCCCAGAATATTTTTCCCATTGATATATACTAGTATGTATATTTTATTGATTTCAGAAAGGCAGGGAGAGGGAGAGAGAGATAGAAACATCAATGATGAGAGAGAATCAATGATCAGCTGCCTTCCGCACTGGGGATTGAACCCACAACCCGGGCATGTGCCCTGACCAGGAATTGAACTGTTACCTCCTGGTTCATAGGTCAACATTCAACCAGTGACCCACGCCGGCTGGGCTCCATTGATTTTTAGAGAGAGTGGAAGGAATTTACTGAGCATTTACAATCAACCTATGTGGGACCCTCCAAACACTGTACTTTGCATATTTTACATGGATTACCTCATCTCCCTGAGGTTGTAGCCATGATTACCAACACCATTTATAGATGAAGAAACTGTAGTTTAATGATATGAAGGGACTTGTCCATTGTTGCAGTATGAAGACAAGGCGGTAATTCAAACACAGGTCATCTGGTTTCAGCCTCAGGCTGTGATTACAAGGCTCATTGCCTCCTGAAGTCTTTGTTCAGACTTCAGGATCTACTTCTATTCCCAGGCCCAGCCTTTCCTGGCTTAATTTGTCTCAGAGTCATATGAGAGAGGCTGTAAGTCAATGTTCTTGAAAACTAAAGAAAGCTAGAATCACACACTGATGTTTTGGTGTTAAATGCCCAGATCTCTTCTTACAATTTATGTTATGTCACCTATAGCTGTTAGACACATCTTTATGGTAAAATAGTAGCCATCACAGCACTTTTCAGAAGTTATATATGAGGAAGTGGATCGAGGCTGAAAGCTGAGACTTGCCTTATTCTTAGAACAATATGATGCAGTTGTTAAATTTAATATATTTTTTTCTTTTTATGTAGTTCAGTGATCTAAATATAAAAAATAACATCTACCCATTCACTGATCTTCTTGGCATTTAGCCTTAGTTGTTTCCTACTGTTTGCTAGTTTGTACCTTGTCTACACATATTGGGGTGTTTGACACCTGCTCCACACCTGGGCGAGCGTGGAAAGTCAGGGCTGTTCTGACTTTGGAAGAGCAAGCTTGCTGATACTGCCTAATTCCATTCTGAGTAGGGATTCCGTGATTGATGATGGGGAAGAGTAAATAAATTTCAGTAAGTACACACAAGAGTGGATCAGGACAGTAAGTGCTTACTATGTACAATCAATGGGCATTATTTTACAGGAGATTAAAATTTCCCGGACTTAATCCTCCTGCTAGAGCAGAGTTGGTGGCAGAGAATGAGTTACTGTTTTCTCCAGGGAGATCACAAGAAGAGCATCTGTGTCTTTTGAGTAAAAGCATGTAGTAAAATAAGCAGTTTAGAAATCTGCTCAGTTTGGAACTCAATTTGCTGATAAAATATGTGTTTGCAGTCTATGAAGTGGAAGAAGGTAGTTCTGGACAGAAATGCCTGGCGATGGGAAGTGGCACAGCTTTATTTCTTCCTGTAACAGTCTTAGGCATTGTCATGGCCTCTTCGTTTTACAATGTACATGATAGAGTCGGGTGCTTGTTGGGGTTGGCGCTGGGTCTTTGAGCGTGGACTTCACTCTCTGCACTCGTGAGATGCACTGATGCAATAGCAGGTCTTGGCTAAAACGTGAAACCTAATTGTTTACTAAACTTGATGATTTTGTTTTCAGAAGCTGGGAGGGCGATCGCTTAAAATTTAAGACAGTGTCCACTTCCTAAGAGGCGAAAGCTTGAACTTAGCTTTGGGACTACTTTTGTTCTGTCCATTGTTTGGGAGGAAAACTGAACTCTACCTCTTCCTGAGAGTAGATGTTTAAATATGACTAATGTAAATTATGGGCATATTTTAGTGAAGTAAAGATTTCCAGACATCTTTATCTCTTTGTGAATAAATGTTTCTCTATTAAGATTTAAACTTCCCTATGCCTTTTATTAGGGGATGGCAAACGATGGCCTGTGGTATAAATCTGGCCCACTGCCTGTTTTGTAAATAAAGTTTTATTGAAACATAGCTATACTATTCATTTGCATATTGTCTATTTTTACCTTCCCACTACAACAGCAAGTAGTTGTAACAGAGACTGTATGGTTTTCAAAGCCAAAAATACTTGTTATTACACCCTTACCCTCTATTATTGCTTACTCTTATGTGTCCTTTCCTCAAAAAGTTGCTCATAGACATTGGAACTAGAGATCATAAAATGACAAGAAAGGTATGCAGGCCTGAACTTCATGTCATACCTGTGAAGAGACTTTGAAAATGACTTGAATGTGGCTTGGCATATGTTGTACTAGCTGCACTGTTGCTGTCTTGCACATGATATTATTCCAGGCTGAATAACCCTGACTGTACTGATATTGAACTATTATTTTTTATTTTTATTTTTTTTGTTAATCCTCACCCGAGGATATTTTTCCATTTATTTTTAGGAAGAGTGGGAGAGAAAGGGAATGATAGAGAGAAACATCAGTGTGAGAGAAAAACATCGATTGGTTGTCTTCTGCATGAGCCCTGACCAGGGCCCGGCTGGGGAGGAGCCTACAACCAAGGTACGTGCCCTTGACCAGAATCAAACCCGGTCTGCAGGCTGACTCTCTATCCATTGTGCCAAACTGGCTAGGGCTTAAATTATAATTTTTTTGATGTGATTGTCTCATGAGAACCACAGAACCAGACTTTACTCCATGGCTTGTGGGTGGGTGCAAATAAAATTTATTTTGAATGGAGTGGAGTTTTCTCACTGTCAATCATCTTGGGAAGAGGGCAATTCTGGAATAGAAAAGATGACTCAAGAAGCATGCCCTAGACTGAGGTAAAGAGAAAATCCTCTGCTATTCACTGAATTGTGGAGGTTGGGTGTGAGACTGAGGAGACCAGGAAGGCCTGAGAACCCTTCTTTTGTGGGGAGGTGGTCGTGTCATTGCTTCTTGTGCACACATGAGATGGCATCCTGGGGGGTCGCTCAGATATCTGAGAGACTTTGGAGTTGGTGAGAGGAGGTAGATGTTGGGAGTATACTGATGAGAGCTCAAATCATTGCTCAGTACTATCAATGGCCTATGCAATAGCTAACACCCTATTTTTTTCTTCTGGTTAACAGCACTCTGATTATTTCAGATATTGGGTGATCTTCAGGGCAGGGCAGGCCCCACCTCAGTTCCAAGGTGAAGGATGAATTTTGATTAGTGTAAGTCCATCATGGTAATTGCATCCCTCTTGCTGATTAAAAAAAAAAAAAGGCATACAATACAATTCTGGCCAAGAAACAAAGGGAAGTTTTCTGAATCACTTGTAAGAAAGGTTTCCTTGTTCTTAAAAATGAGAAGCAACAAGAAAAAGGTGTTGCCCTGTCCGGTGTGGCTTAGCTGGTTGGACACTGACCTGTGGACCAAAAGGTTGCCAGTTTGATTTCCGTTCGGGGCACATGCCGGGGTTGCGAGCTCAACCCCAATAGGGGGTATGCAGGAGGCAGCTGTTGGATGTTTTGCTATCACATCAATGTTTCTCTCTCTGTGTCCCTCTCCCTTCCTCTCTCTAAAAAAATCAATAAAAAATCTTAAAAAAAGAAAAGTATGTTGTTTTCTTGCTTTGAATGTGGTTGTGAAAGAATGTGATTCCAAAGAGCTAACACAGCTCATCTTGCAACTAAGCTTTGCCATTGTGCTGAGTGAGATAGAGCAGAATATGGAAATAACCTGAGCCCTGGATGGCATCATAGAACTACTGAGTTACACAGGTGTCGAGCAGATGTGGAACTTAAGGAGTTGCAAGGAAATAAAGTCTTCTTATTGTTTAAGCCATTTTTCATTGGCTCTTCTATAACTTATAGCCAATCAATACTCAAATATTTCATGAAACATGATTTCTTTGTCATTACAGGTGAATCAGTGGTGTTCCCGTGTGCCTTCCCCGAGGTATATAAAAGGGCCTCTTTGCTGTGCTCTGTGCCCCCAGGGTGACTCTGAACTTTATTTTTGTTATCTCTTCAGTTTTTAATTTCTTTCTTCTGGTTGATTCTCAGTTATTCCTGCCTTTCTAGATTCTACAAAGACTTGTTCTGTCACTTAAATAGTGTTTGGAGAACTTCTAAAATCATGTTTGTTTTTATGCTGAACCTCTGGGTTGTGTGTATTGAAAACACATTTGTTGGCAGGTAGCAAGTGAGAAATGGGCTCTGAGTCTGTGGTGAAAACTAAGTGATACTTGTTTAGGCTTCTCAGTTGTGAACTCTCCACTCTCCCCTGGACCTGGCTGTTGGTGTAGGGACCACCTGGTGGGCAGGGTTATATAAAATGTGTGGTCACTGGGCTCTATGGGCATTGAAATTTATTTTAGGTATTAAGGTGTTTGCTTCCAGTAACTCAGGAACTAAGCCATTTATGTTTTGGGGAAAAAAATCCCTCAGCAACAACCCTAAATTGTTTGGGTCTTAATGCCTGAAAATTAACTTAAGAAAAAAGAATATTTTCATAAATATGTGAAGGCTCTTACCTTGCACTTAACGGGGAGAAAGGACTCTAAGGGCAGGAGAGGCACTTCTCACACTGCACGGGTATCCTTGTCTCTCCTGCTTGTTCCCCAGGATGAGAACCAAACAGGAGTAGCTGGTGGGGACCTGAGTCTCAGTTCTCTTTAGCAGCTGATCCTGTGGGTTTCTATTTGCTGCTTGGCCCTCGCTCCACTTTTTCTTGTTTTGCAATAAAGTAACCTTACTTGCTTTTCTTATCTTAAAGGTATATCTTGTATCAGGATATAGACTTTGTCAGTGAGCTCTTGCCAGTTCTCATCCCATCGCCCAGAATTCAATGACTTGGTCTCAAGTCTGACTATCATAGGTAAAACCCCCAATAGAAACTCCAAATTCTTACAGTTGCCCTTGTCAGCACCCCCTTTCCCTTGAGAAAGTGCCAGTAACAAGGTCACTGGGCATCAACTTAGGGTCTGAGTGCGCAGCAAGCCTCATCTCCCTGCACTGCAGTCTATGCAGCTAGTTGCAGGACCCTGGGTGATATCCAGGGTGACGATTTTTAGAACTTGTCATGTTATGGAAATTGAACTTTGAGTTCTGTTATATTGGAAATCTACAGAAGTGCTCACAGGGAAAGTGTGGTACAAAGAAAGGAATATAGGCTTTTAGAGTCAGCCGGACATGGAAGGCCCCAGCTTCGCTGAGAGATCATATAGTCAAGTGGTTCAGGGCTGGGCTAAATCCCAGTTTCACTATTTACTCAGTATCTAAAATGGGTTAGTAATAGTGCCCTTTTCAGTGTTGTTTTGGGGATGAAATGAGTTAAAACATGTTAAAGTGTTTGGAACAGGGCATGACTCAATACTATATTTGCTATTTTTATTATTGTTATTATTATATTACTGACTTTCATCTTGGGCTAGTAAGTCAACTTCTATAAGCCTGAGTTTCTTCACCTATAAAACCAAGATAGTAATAACAATCTCATATGGTTCTTGGAATTAAAGTATGTAAAACTTCTAGTCCAATTTCTGGTATTTAGCTCTTCTTAAGGATATTTAATTTTAATAAATGATTAATAACCTCTACCTGATTTTCCTTGCTATGTTGGGGGCCTTGCAGGAGATGTAAAAGCAGAGGTAATAGCCTGATTATGACGGTGCTGGGACACAGAACTGAAATCGTCTCCGAGGCAGGGTTGCTGCTCTGCAGTGAGGTCCTTGCTCCCCGAGCTCATTAGAACCCCCATTCCCAGCCAGTCTTGAAGTTCCATCAAATGTCTCCTCCTGGAACAAGTGAGTCTGACTCAGGTACTTGCTCCCGAATCTTTGTGATCATGAAAGAGAGAATAAAAGCCAAAGCTTCTTTATAACCAGGGCTCCAGGAGCGACCTTTGTGAACTTCCGGACCCAGTGAGAGATCTTGATGATTTCTACTAAGATCCTGTGACTGGCTGAATTACTCTAACCTGGGCAGTGACTAGTAACATTTAGCACTGAAGCCTGGTTAGTGTGTGATAATCACACCATTAGCTCATGTTGCTGCTGTTCATAAAATCCTTTCCTTATCACTCTGAGATCTCTTGTCTCCTGCCCTGACCCCTCGCTCCATGTACATCTGAAATATTATTCATTATTCCTCGTAAGTTTGCTTGTTATTTCTCTGGACAACTTGGTCAGTCTCTTGCCATTTCCAAAGCATGCTATTCTGTTCGCCCCACGCTGCCTCACCCTCCTCCGGTGCGTTCCAGATGGTTTTGTACCAAACAGAGCATATGCCTCTTTCTTCCCCTTGATTACTCTTTGCATTTCTTTGCTCCTCAGCATCGTCCTCCACTTGATTTACTTCTGGAGTATTTATTGCTGGGGTGACATGCATAATGAATACCCTTGGGCGTTCATTAAGTTTAGCTTTGAACAGTTTCTATTTCCCCTCAGTGTCCTTAATGTCTTATGCTTCTGGTCACTTGCTCTTATAAACCTCACAGTTTGCCAACATTTACTCAGAAAAAAATGTATACCTCTCTTTTTAAGGATATGCTGGTTTTTTTTAAACCTCATGGAAATCCTTAGTTAAAAAATCATACCTTACTGATGACTTTTAGGATTTCCCTGTTTGTCCCATTCTATGTAAAGGAATTGCTCCAGGAATCTATTGCTGTGTTAAAGCCATCTACAATCTTAGTGATTTAGAACACAATTATTATCCTCTCTCATGGGTCTTGGGTTGGCTGGGCATAGCCGGATGGTTTTCACCTGGGGTTTCTTCTGCAATTGCAGTCAGATGTTGGGTGGGGCTGCAGTCATCTGAAGGTAGGAAGAGGCTGGCCGCCCATCAGCCTCCTGTGGCTGGCAGTTGGTGCTGGCGGAGGCCTCAGCTGGAGCTGTCCCACTTAAGTGACGACACAGCCTGGCCATGTGACGACTTGGATTTCGCAAAGCATGGTGACCAGATCCTGAGAAGGTACATCCATGAGTGAGCGTTTGAAGATGAAAGATGAAAAGCTTCTTACACCTTCGTCTTGGAAGCCATGCAGCATGACTTTCATTGCGCCTGCCTGGTGTGAGTGGACTACAGAAGGAGTGCATGCCGAGAGGTGTGCTTCATGGGGGGAGACTGGCTACCACAAGAGTGAATAGTTATTCTGTTATTTTCATTGTTTCTTATTTTAGAATCAAACAGACTCTTTTGATGTTGGTTTTTCTCCAACCTTTTCTGGTATAGGCAGTTTTCCCTGCTAGCAAACCCCAGCTATGGCATCTGCACCACCCATCCCTACTGCCAAAGTATTTATCTTCCTCTATGTGACTCCTGGTTAGCAACCCTCTGCTAAGCTAAAGAGGTGAAGTACAAGGCCAAGAGCCCTAGACTCGACCTTAAGAGACTTGTGTGTTGTCCTGGCTTTGGAGCAGTGTGACTGACCTTGAACAGGTCACTCCATTTCCCTAGACGTGGGTCTTTTCTGAAGTCCCCCATAAGCTCTGAAATTCTACAATTCTGTGTAGCCTTGTATGTGCATCTCTCTTGGATGAAATGCTCTACTTCAAACCCCTGAGTCCGTCAAGCCAGATTTCGGGACTGATAGAGGAACTGTCACTGGCCATCACAGTCTTTGCACAGAGTAGGCATTCACTAAAAAAATTGGTGGGGATGTAATTGAAATCTAGAAACCTAGATAATGTCATTGTTTTGAAGATCTTGATGGTAAATATTGCCACATTTTCTATTATTACCGTTTTATTTTGAAAGAGCATAACCTTGCCTATGTCACGCTTTGCTGTTAGAGCTTGGAATGTGTTTAAAAGGATCTCTACATGTGTCCCTTGCCATTTAACAGGCAGTTCTTTGTTCCTGTTGATAGATTGATATTTTGCAAGTAACCCTCATGCCCTTATTCTGCCCATGATTACTTCAAGCTGTAGCAACTGGAGGGATGCCAAGGGTGTGTGGTCATCTGAATTTGTGTGGTCATATGCATTTTTTTTCTTTTTTAAGGTGCTGGGCTATTGAAATGTTTATTTCTCTCCCTTTGGGATAGTAGAGGGGAAAGAAAATAAATAAGGAAAACCTGTGGGAGGGGAGGAAGACCAGGTCAAGTGTAAATGAAAATATACACCCTGGCCTCCCAGCGGAGTGCGTCAGTTCCTAGGCTCGCTCCAAGTGGAAGCTGACCTTGGGTTTCCTGCCCTCAAAACCATTTAATGTTTGAGAGAACAAACAAAGGGCTTCATCAGGAAGAGGCTTAACCCTGTTAATAGCTACAAATCATTGCCCTGGAGAGCTGGCCCTGGAGAGCTGGGGTTCAGAGGGCTCTTTTGCCTTCTTTTTATTTTATGGGAATCAAGTTTCAAAGAGACTAACTACCCAAGCCCCCAGGGTCTCCTGATGGTCCATGAGGTTTCCAGACCTCAAACTAGCCGGTTCCTTCCTCTCTTAAGCAAGATGACAGCTCCTTAAAGGGAAAACATAGCTCAACTCCAAAAGATACTTGGGATTTATAAAAAGAAGCAGTATCAAGTGGCCTCAATGGAAGGTTTTTAAATATTTTTTTAATGACAAATACATGCAAAGAGAAAAAAATCATCCTCAGTTGGCATAATTAAAATAGGCTAACATTCCCAGCAATTTCTTAAAAGCAGAAACAAACAACAAAAAAAGACAGGCGTTTTTGGGGGTGGGATGGGGTGGACTGTGGACATTACCTCACCCGAGGGCTGTAGCTGAAAGACCTTTTGTGATTTGCTCGGCTCCCATCTTCACCCACCCCCTTGCCAGTCAATTTTATTGGTTTTTGTTTTCAACGGTAGCAAACATTTTTTGTGTCGTTTATGCTTAATTAAATAAAATCTGAGCTGGAGGAACGCTCTGCCGGGCCTTGCTGAGCCCTGGTAAGCAGCGCGGTTCCAGCTCTCAGGCTGGAAAAGGCCTCTTTGACAATGTTAATGGTTTTAACCTCTGAGGTCGAGTATTTCACCAAAAGTCCCTAATGTAAGAGGGAAAGACTAGAAAGCTGGTCCCTAAAGGTAAACTTTGACCCCCAGACAGAAAAAGGAGAAGGGTAGGGTAATTCTGCTGAGGTGGGATAATCTGTGCGCTACAGGGGAAGATAAAAACAGAAAGTTCACCATTTCCCTAATGACTAAGTTATCTGCAGCCCTGTGGTCTGCAGAATTAGAGCACAGGCCCGGAGCCTGGAGGACAGAGGACGGATCTGTGGGAGCAGCCCTGGCTGCCCAGATGAAGCAATGTGAAATGGGGGTTTTATTTGCCTGGTGCTAGCAGGTGGTTAATTAGCATCTTGGGTTACAATGGACCTCTCTTGGGACCGCTGGAAACAGTTTTCCTCACCTCCAAAGCATTGTAAAGCCCACCTGGAAACCTTGGGTATCCATCTCATCAAGAAATCCTGGGCGTGCTCTCCAATTTGCTCAAGGGCTCGAGGGAATATTTATATTTTCTGTCTACCAGCTTGAGTTAACATCACCTAAAGGCCTTTCCCTTTGTTTATATTCTAGGGAAATCATTCCATCACAGAATAAATTACAAGACATTTCCAATAAACTCTTCAGTATTTTTTTCAGATTGGAGGAAAGGTAGAGTGGGATGAGGATTGAGAAAGACAAGGCTGACTGGAATGATATAAATAATTTTAGTCAACAGTTTGACGGCATTTATTTATCAATGTCTCAGCAGCCAGAGCTAAGCCTCGGGAATAAATTTCTATCCAGAAACCTGTTTATGGCCAGCCCTTCAGGCCCTCACAGGCACAGTACTTCAAACCTTCCACCAAGTGGTTCAGCCCAGACCTGACCTAGTAATATTTACAAAGCCCCGTCACCACCAACAGGTGAAGTCTTCTACTTGTCTGCTCATTTCGGGTATTCCTGGGGTTTATCTCACCCGGGACCCCACCTACTGCAACCCCTCCCCTCAACTCCATTGAGAATCTCCAGACAAGATAATGATGCTGATGAGAACATCTAGTTTTGAATGTTTCCTCTGAGTTAAAAGACTACATTAATTGTGTAATATAATTTGTTGTCATTTAATCTTTGCAACAACTTTGTGAGGGTAGTTATTGCTATTAATCCTGAAGCTGAAGAGATTAAGTAACTTTCCCAAGGTCATACAGTAAGTAGAAGTGTTGGGACCTGAAACCAGGCCTAACTGGTCCCCAAATCCATGCCCTTAAACACCATGTTATATTGCTGGGCACTTTCTTGATTTCTTTATCTTTACTCCACTTCCCATTAGGGGCTACCCTCTGCCCTGAACCAAAGACCATTTGGTTAGAGCCTTACCTAACTCTTACCAACCCCTTTCCCAAGAAGAGGATCCCACTATTGGCCAAGGACTCTTTCAAACTAGACTGACTTCCGTAGAACCATGATTTGTCCACATGGATGGTTAGAAGAAATGATTATTTCAACCAGAAGCATCTGATACCACATCTCACCCACCAGATTAAACCTCTTGGGTAACATTGCTGGTCCAAATCAGACCCAACTTCTTTAGACATTGTGATTTGAAGTGTTGATCATTTTGTGGAAGCCAACACTATAGCCAGGTTGATTCCCAGCCCTGCCCATTCCTGATGTACTTTCTCTCCAACGCTTTGGGGCAGCTTGTCTCACTGGGAAGTCTACATGGGCTATGGCAGACTCTGAGCTTTGCTGATTCCAAAACTCAGTTTATCAGTTTGCATGGGGCAAGTCATTTTTGGAAAATCTGGTCCATTCTAACCACTTCAGAAAAAGAAGATTATGACAAATAATATCAGCTTATTCATTTACAATGGTTTTCCTTTTCTTTGTCATTGAGCCTTGTCCAGTGCATCCCATTTCAGAAACAGAACTCTAAGTCAGATTAGTCATCAGAAAGCTGCTTGACAAGACCAGAATTAAAGCAAAGAAAATACAATTGTCTTAAATGATATTTCATTTAGACCTGTTTCTGACTTCTTGCTATGTCCAGTGAACAAAACCCTCTTCCTTGCCAGGAAATCTGAAGATCTAGTTCAAGTCCAGGCTCAGCCATTTATTATTTTGTTTCATGGTCAGTAAAATGGAAGTAATAATATTTTCTGTATGACTCACAATGTTTAAATCAAGGTTAGAGGTAAGAATAGAGCTAAGTTGATTTTTTATTTTGAAATCTTGGGAAACCAATTGCTTGCAAGTTACTAAATTGATCATTCCTCCTACACTGCCAGTTTTCTAGGGAAGGGTGTGGTTGCTTCACAAACTTTAATGGGTGGGTCTGGGGGGGTCTGCATTTCTAAGTGCCCAACTCATGGAGATACTCTGGCCTTACTTCAAAGCAAGATTTTAGATGTTTTTGGCAGGTTTCTATGACAATACTTAAAAGACCATGTATTTATTTATTTATTTTTTTATTGCTAAAAGTATTACAAAGGGTATTACATATGTGTCCTTTTTTCCCCTCTCCCGCCCTTGACAATCCCCTGGCCTCCCTTACCCCCCAGTGTCTTATGTCCATTGGTTATGCTTATATACATGCATACAAGTCCTTTGGTTGATCAAAAGACCATGTATTTAAAGACCAGTGCGACTTCTAAAAAGCCAAGTCCCAAGGTCACTTTGTGTGCTCATCTGAGATGACTTCGACACTGTTGGACGTCCATGCTCTTTCTTTTTCTTTTTTTAAAATATATTTTATTGATTTTTTACAGAGAGGAAAGGAGAGGGATAAAGAGTTAGAAACATCAATGAGAGAGAAACATGGATCAGCTGCCTCCTGCACACTCCTTACTGGGGATGTGCCCGCAACCAAGGTACATGCCCTTGACCGGAATCGAACCTGGGACCCTTCGGTCCGCAGGCCAACACTCTATCCACTGAGCCAAACCAGTCAGGGCCATGCTCTTTCCTTTTCCTTTGCCTTTCATGGCTTTATTATCTCTTTATTTTCCTCCTACATTTCAGACTGCTCCTTCCCAGTGTCCCTCACACATTCCTCTGGATTTATCCTTTTGTGTTGGTGTTTCCTTGGGTTCCATCCTTTGCCTTCTGATCATTTTACTCTCCTGGATGATCCCAAGAGTTTTCTCCTGTGTAAAGTCTCCTTGTCTTGCCCAGGCCAACTTAATAGATCCTTCTCGCACACTCCCAATTGCATCTTGTTATAAGATCTGCGTTAGCATATGATAGTTTTTATTTTCTGCATAATTATTTTTTCATGGTCTAAGGTGACTTTTTTGAGAGCAGAGGGTGCAGCTTTCCATCTTTGCTTCCTTTGTGCCTAGCACAGTGCTCAGATTTCATAAATGTTTGAATAATAAACAAAAGCAAACCCAGACTTTGGTGCAGATGTCAGAAACAGCCATCTGAGCAGGCCAGATGGCAAATGTTAGCATTTGGACACCCTGTGAAAACACAGCGTGCACTTAAATTCTGTTGTGGATGCATACACATGTGTGTAAATTACCTTTCTGGATAGTCTCAAGATACCAATAGCAGCTGGTGAAGACACCTGAGCTACGTTTCCTCTGTAAATTATTTCTGGGCTCCTTTTTCAGACTTAAACAATAGGCTGTCAAATTGTCAAAAAGAGGAAGTGTGTTTCTTATGGGAAAAATTATTTCTCATGCTCTTCTATTGTAATAAAACAAAGTAAGCCCTTTCAGAGAAGGGAGGTTGTAGTGTTGCCAAAACTGTGGTTTCCAAGGAAAGTTCTACTACGCCCGCCCTCAAAGAGGACTCAGAAGACCAGGTAAATGACTTCCAGCAGGTGAGATGTTTTCAGTTCAAATCCGCATAGGTTTGGATTCAATATAATCCAACAAACAATAGTCAGTAGACATTTTCTTTGCATCAGGCGTAGGGATAGAAAGGTGAAAAAGACATGGCCCCTTCCTGCAGAGAGCTCCTACTCTAGTTGAGGCATGGGATATTTAGACAAATAAGAGCAGCGCAATGCGATGAGTATTTATTAAATATGTAAAAAGTACTATGGATCAGGAAGGACAGAAAAATTGGAAATATAGAAGAAAAATATTTTGGGAAGGTTCTCCATCTCAATATATCATCTTTTGGACTGCCCATAAAAAATTAAACTGCAAATATTACCTACCCCTATTCATGGACACAAATCAGTTTTAAGTTAATGTTTTTAGTGCCTATGATGTGACCACCATGCCCTCAAGATGCTTTGGATGTAGCCTCTTGTAAATGAGATTTAATAGAGTAGAAAATGACAGGTCATTAGCGGTGCAAACAACATATATAGAGCGGGCAGCAAGAAAATCTGACTGGAGATGTGGAAACCCTACCAGGGCATACTGGAATTTAGGATGTCATTTTGGAAAACCCTAACTTAACTCTGGTGCCGTGTCACATATAGAAATTTTTTGATATTTGCAACCATAGTAAAACAAAGACTTATATTTTTGATATTTATTTTATATATTTAAATGCCATTTAACAAAGAAAAATCAACCAAAAAAATGAGTTCGCGTGTCACCTCTGACACGCGTGTCATAGGTTCGCCATCACTGGCCTATAATTTGACCATCATGCCCTCAAGAGGCTTTGGATGTAGCCTCTTGTAAATAAGATTTAATAGAGTAAAAATGACAGGTCGTTAGCGGTACAAACAACATATATAGAGCAGACAGCAAGAAAATCTGACTGGAGATGTGGAAACCCTACCAGGGCATACTGGAATTTAGGATGTTTCAATCCATGAGCACATAGCAGCCAAGGGCTCTGCACCTATGTTTGTATGTGATTTTGGATCTTCTTGGTCAAACCTTATGAAATGAAAGTTCTTAGGGGAGATGGCACAATGTTAGGGCATTACATTTTTCTGGAAATGTAGAATTTAGGGCAGCTGAATGGTAGCTTTGTTGCTGGGAAGACATGAAGGAGGCTGGTAGAGCCATGTCTGGAGCTACAGGTTGTGCACTGTACCAGGGTCCATATCTAAGGAGTAGATTTACATATTTATTATTAAAATTTTCAACAGATACAAGTAAATGTCCTGGGGGAAGGGATACTTCCAATTCTTAAAAAGGTCTGGCATGTCAGCAGATTGGCCTGAGGCAGAGTTCAGATTTCATTTTTTGTTCCCTCCATCAGTTTGAAACTATGGCTCCCAACTTAGTCTGGACTATGTGGTCACACTTGGAACAAGCTGGCAGAGCCCTACTCTTTATACCTGTTCTGGAGCCCAGCAATAAACAATGGCTGAATTTTTATTAACCCCAATGGCTCAGGAATAGCTGCTGCTTCTTAGACCGATTTCTAAGCTAGCTCAGTCAGCTGAGGATCTGCACTTCGCCAAGTCTAAGGAGGGTAATGCCTGAGCTACAGAAAGGCATAAAGGTATGTAGCAAGGAAGATAGGCAAGAGGGAAGTAAAGGTGAGCAGCTGGCAAGGGTAGGGCTGCATGTCTGGTAGACTGTTGTTGATTCTCACTGGGCCTTGAGGTGGAGAAATAACAAGCAGAGACACTGTCACAGTAACCACGTGCGCGCCCTTCCTACCGAGAGATTTCCGCAGAAAGGGGCTCTTTGCTATGGAGAGCGCTGCTTCCACCCCCACATCCTTTCCCTCAGGCACTAACCAGGCAGACGTGTTCTCACCCCTCTGGCCACTGCTTGTCAGCCCCGTTGGGGGAATGGAAGCAATTCTGTCGTCCAGTTTGTAGAAGTGATAGTTTAGAGCCACATGGCTGAACAAATGGCTTGTTTCAGCTAAAACTTGTCAATGCCCAGGAATAGCTTCCCCCCTTGCTACTGGATTCAGTCCCTGAGCAACTGGCATGAGAGGCTGAAATGCCCCATTTGATGGAAAGTTTGGATGGGAGGAGATTGCTGAGAGGCGTTCTCACCACATTTTTGTGGCACAAGCTGGTACAAGCCAGCACTGGGGAAACCAGGCTGTAGGGAGAGTGATGACAGATCCTACTGGTGAGTGCTTTGTATGTGGGAAAACATACATTTTCTTAAAAGTAACCTGATCTGAAGAGTATCATAGAGAGTTGCTGTAGCTGGAACACACAGGGAAGCCTTTCCCTCTTGAACAAATAACCCCACACTTCAGTACAGAAGAGAGCCGTTCTCCTCCCGTGTCCCTTCTGGCCGGCCAGCCTTCCCTCTGTGCCTCCTCCCCAACCAAGAAAACAAACAAAATCCCTGGAAAGCCACAGCTCACAACCTTCAGGTCTTGATGTGCAAATCCGTACCTGGCTGGAGCCTTATCTGAGAGAATATCGGAGGAAATATGGCCTACTTTCTCAACTGTTGCTCCTGAAGGGGCCGAATCATGGCAAGCTAAGTGTTTTCAGCGACCCAGTCAGGGAATTCAAAGAATGCGACTGTTATCAGACACTTGCTCCTATAATCTTGGATGACCACCTCGGTGAAGCTGCTGTTTTGGGGGAGTGTGGCTGGGTTTCCCAAGTGGGATGGGACAGACTCCTCATCTCTGTTCCCTTATGTGGGGCAGCACGGGACACGCTGCTTTGGTATCGAGCATGTGGCTTGGTTGGTGGTGACATCAGAGTTGGAGGCAAAGCCTCTAGAATGAGATCTCAGAACTCCAGGCAGGAAGCCCCCTGGGTCCAGGGTGGTCAGGATGCCTCGTCCTTCAGTCTGGACCACTTCCCTCCCAGAACCAGGATTCGTGCAGCCTCTTGAAAGAAGAAGGCTCATTTTGGCTTGTGGACATGTGCTATGTGACTCCAATGAGTGGAAGCAGAGCCACGGTTGAGAGGTGGCGGGGAGAGCCCGGAGAGCCCTTCTTCCTCACGCTTGCTCGCCAGCTTGCAAAGTGTAGGAGTCCACAACGATTTCACAAACCGAAATGAAATTTGGAAGCCTTTTTCCTCTCTTCAAATATGTCTTTTTATATTAAGGGGTAGGGTAAGTAGATGAACCCCATGGGACAAAAGTCCAAGTTCTGCTGGGGAGAGGGGAAAAGAGGATAGCCTACTTGGAGTAAATTCTATAGACTTATATTCTTTGAGCCAAAACCCTGCGAAGTCTCTTGGGCTGCAAAGTCCAATTAAAACAGAGGCTAACAGGCGTGCATAATTGTGAGAACCAGGATTTTAGTAGGAAAGGAAAAAAAAAGAAAGCCAAGGAGAAGCCAAGGCCAATTATCAGAACTGCTAATTTTTACCAACCTAATCATTAATGAATACCATGTTTCTGAAAAGAATGTTAAGAGACTAATTGTATTTCAAGGGCTTGAAAACTGCTAAACTCTGAAGTTGTACAATTTGTGCAAATTAATATGATAAAACGAGACAATTAAGTTTTATAATTAACAGATAAATACAAATGATCTGGTGAAGACAATCTAAGTTTCTGCTCTGTCTTACGAAGCAGTGTAATTGATTTTTATAAATGCTAATTTACAGTACATGCTCTGTTAACCATTAACACAAGGCAAAGAACGTGGAATAAATGAAAGTCAAGGGAAAATGTGAGCCAAGTAACTAACACACAACATCAAGCCAAGGAGAAGAAATAGAAAAACATGCCAAATGTTGGAATGTGAACGGGGACAGACACCATCCAACAGCAACCTTCCTCCAGTCTCCCCCTGAGCATCCACTCTCTTGGGGCAAACAAACAAACACCAATATCCCCCCCCGCCCCTCCAATCCTCAAAAACCTATACAAATGCAATTAAGTTTTTCTCTATTTTTCTACACCATTCAGATTTGCCTAGCTGGATTTTCCTGCAATTCACAGGCTATGTACTGGTGGATGGTCTGACTTGAAATACAGGCCGTATGTGAAAAAAAAATGAGCAGAGATGAATTTCTTAGGGAAGGGCAGCTGAACTGTCCTGAGAGAGACATGCGTCCCGTCTGATCCCGAGCGGCCTGCCATGCGTAATTAGATGCTGTAGGCAGAGGACACCCACGGCGATTCACATGTGAGCTGCAAACCGAATGTCACAAGGGCCCACGCTGGACTCAGGCAATGTGGGACGGAGCTTCCTCTCTCACCGGCAACTCCTGCGGGGGCGCTCCAGCCTCAGCACCGGCCGGGGCTTAGCTACTTAATGGTGCTTAACGAGCCTTCTGAGCGGCTCCAAGGAGGCCAGTTCACAACAAAAACATTCTTTTTCTGAAGAGGAAGGAATGAGGGTGAAAAGAGCACAGGGAAGTAGGAGGGCACTGAGGAAAAAAGAGGCTGGGAGAGAGGGAGTGCTCTGGAAGCGTGGCGGGGAGGTGTACACGTCAGACTGCGTGCCTCCTGCGGACAGGGACTGCGTGCCTCCTGCGGACAGGGACTGTGCGCAGCACCTCTGGTGCCTGGCACAAGGTTCTTCCTGAGATTGAAACTTGGAAAAGATTCGTTTTTTATAATAAATGCAGAGGTCTGCTGATTTATATTTTTGATAAAAGAAGTCTTGATAATATGACTTTTTACTTTGGCAGTACAAGAGCCCAGAGATTTTACCTGAGTCTGATTTTGAGTTTTCAAGTTGAAATCAGCCACGAGGCAAAAAGAAATGGCTGAAGAGGAGCATTAAAGGAAGTCTGGAGAGCAGCATCGTTGTCCTAAGACTCAGGTTTGGTAATGTTGGGATTTGACTGTTAAAAAGAAGTCTTGATAATATGACTTTTTACTTTGGCAGTACAAGAGCCCAGAGATTTTACCTGAGTCTGATTTTGAGTTTTCAAGTTGAAATCAGCCACGAGGCAAAAAGAAATGGCTGAAGAGGAGCATTAAAGGAAGTCTGGAGAGCAGCATCGTTGTCCTAAGACTCAGGTTTGGTAACGTTGGGATTTGACTGTTAGTTACTATTCCTTGTTGCACGTTACCATTAACCTGTTCCTCCAAGCATTTCCACATGTCACCTGCTGGTAACGTGACATCTTCCTTGAGGCTCCTGAAATTCCTGCGATGGAAGTGGCCTCAGTCTTTAAGTTTAGAGGTGATATTTTCCAGAATACCTTTCTCTGATCGAGAAGCAAAGGAGCATCTCCCTGGTAAAACAATACGCGGCAACAAAAGACACAGTGTTGTCAACACAGCAGTATCAGCATCACACATCAAACCTGGTGATAAAATAAATGCTTTTGTAAAGCAAGTGGGCATGGCGTCGCCTCCACTAAAGTATATGATAGAACCGAGACTCTCAATCTCAACTCTTGAGGACAATACTGTTTCTTGGGAACGAATTGATGTACTGTAGCTTCTGTGTGCTGGATACAGGGGAAGCACAGAGGACACACAAGCCCAGGAAGGGCCCTGCTCACAGGCAGCTGGCCGTGCACCCAGGATAATAAACATGTAATTGATACTGTTCCAGAAAGCAATGGAAGTGCAGAAAAGATGAGGGGGAAGCTTGAAGAAGTAGATATTTTCTGGTAAATAAGCCAAAAAAAAAAGTTATTTTAGGTGGAGTGTTGTATAAAAAAAGGCAGAGGCATGAAGTGCCAAATCTGTTTGGGGAAAAGAGACTCTAGCTCGGCCAGAGTTTAGGATAATGAAGGGCAGAGAAAGGCGAGGCTCAAGAGCAGGCTCGGGGGCTTGTGAGGGATCATGGAGCTGCTGAGAGTTCGGACTTTTCCTCTAGGCAACAGAGAGCTAGAGACAATGTATGAGGCACAAGGGCGGAAGCGTGGTGTGGAGGTGTACAGAGGCCTGAGGTGGGTCAAGGGCACCAGACAGAGCCCCGAGGAGCCGGTGCCAGAAGCCAGAGGAACATAGGTGAGAGGATTCAACAGATTATCAATTGGGCAGGAGTTTCCTGGTCTGATGACCAAATGACTGAATGGAAGGGTCAAGAGGAAGGATAAGCCACGTTCTGGCAGATTTTAGAATAATCCACAAAGCAAGTTAAACTTTCTTTGGCTAGCTGAAAATGAATCACACTGGCTCTCAAAGTCCATATTGCCAAAGAGCTCCACTTTATTTAATTAAGTCTTCAGCATCATATAGTTTCACACCATATTGGAAATTACTTGATCCATGACTTACTTTAACACAAATAATATGCCTTGTTTAAATGTCGACTTGAATCCCAGCTTGAGGCGCTCACAAAAGTTAGTTACTTTCTAAATATCACTAATGGTGCTAAAAGGTACATACAGAGAGGTGATGGGTTGGAATGGTCACAGCTCAAGGCCCGGTGTTTCTAAGTCTGTTTGCTCTGGATCAGACCTGTGCTAATGATTGTAGGTGGCACATAGTTCTCCAAAGCATCTCATGTTCTCTGAAGTGATTTGTTTTTATTTCTTAAATTAATTTTATTGGGGTGACATTGTTTAATAAAATTATATAGGTTTCAAGGATATGATTCAGGTTGGAATGGTCACAGCTCAAGGCCCGGTGTTTCTAAGTCTGTTTGCTCTGGATCAGACCTGTGCTAATGATTGTAGGTGGCACATAGTTCTCCAAAGCATCTCATGTTCTCTGAAGTGATTTGTTTTTATTTCTTAAATTAATTTTATTGGGGTGACATTGTTTAATAAAACTATATAGGTTTCAAGGGTATGATTCGATGACACATCGTCTGTGTATTGCATTGTGTGCCCACCTCCCAAAGTCAAATCTTGTTCTGTCACCACATATTGACCCCCTTTACCCTTTACTACGCCTTAATCCCCCTTTCCTCTGGAAACCACCATACTGGTGTCTGTGTCTATGAGTTTTTGTCTGTTTATTTTTCTTGTTTGTTCATTTGTTGCTTTCAGTTTTATATGCCACAGATGAGTGAAACCATATGGTTTTTGACTTTTTCTACCTGATTTATATAGCCACTATGAAAAACAGTAAGGAGGCTCCTTAAAAAATTAAGAATACAGCGATCATATGACCCAGCAACCCCTCCTCTGAGTATCTACCTGAAAAATTTGCAAACACTTATTTGCAAAGATATATGAACCCCTATGTTCATTGTAGCATTATTCATGGTGGCCATAACATGGAAGTGTTCTTTGATAGATGATTGGATAAAGAAGATGTGGTACATATATGTAATGGGTACTACTCAGCCATGAGAAAGGATGAAATACTGCAATTTGTGACAACATGGGTGGATCTTGAGAGTATCCTGCTAAGCAAAATAACTCTGAAGTGATTTTTACCACGTAATGTACAACATCAGGTAATTTTGAATAGGAAAGTTCAAAAGTCGGGCAGGCAATGCTTTGGGTTGTAATTTTCTTCATGAAAAATAGAAGAGATTTAATTTGGTTTCCAGAAATCTCTGTAACTGAGGCTAGTGCTATGACACAAAAACTTCATCAGTCTTACCACTGGACTAAATTACTGGAGCATGCGCTGGAGGGAAGGGTGAGCGAAGGTCCCACATGCTCCATAAAAACCTCTCAGCAATGAGCATTTCTACAGATTCACTGGACGCCTTTAAGATTTGCAATGAACATATTTTATATGTTAACATTGTTAGATTATTTTAGGCAGCATGGACTGAGTTTCACTTAATTGCAGCCCCTCTGGGATCTGTGCCCAGGTACCATCTCCACTAACCACAGAGGATGACCTGATTGTGCCTTTAGTTTCCTCTTAATACAACCTATTGATTTTCTTTCTCCCACAGGAATCAGGACGATCTTGGTTATTCCAAAGCAATTAGGTAGAGTATTTGCTTGGACTCTTCTTCAACCTTGAAGGATTCTATTTACTCTCCTCCATTATAGCCTTAAAGCGTTAATCCCTTACACAGCCAAGAGTTGCTTTTCTGCACCAGTAAGCAAAAGCATTACACTATTAATAAGCCTCGGCCACGGGTTTAGCCTCCTCACCTTCCCATGCTTGGATGATTTCCTCTGTATGTGAAGTAATCAATAGTGGCCTGAAATTCATTCAGGCTTTCACACATTCCATGAAGTTTCCAAAATAAGCCCGTGGCAAGCATTTAATTAGCTCATTTTGTTTCTGCCAGGGCAGAAATGCAGACTTGAGGAGTCCAAGATCTGGCATACAATAGAGCTGTTACAGAAACCTTCATGCCTTGTCAGTAAATAGGAGTGGAATTCAGAAGACTACACTTCTGCTCTTACCACCCTCTCTGTGGCTTTGGGCATGTTTCTTTGCCAATCTTTCCTTTGGGTAAAAAGAGTAGGTGCCATTAGTCTTTCAGAGAGGTTTCTCCCAGTAGCAGAGTCCACTGAAAGTGCCATTCACCGTGCCAGTGCTGAGGATAAAAGATGCGCAAGTCACAGCTACAGATGGTGGAGAGTACAGTGGGGTGTCTGCAGGGCTGTCCCGGGACAGGAGCTGTGAGGCTTCTGCTTTTCCTGTGGTCTTCGTAGCAGGGGAATATTTATTTTCTTCCCCATGCCCAGTCAACAATATTTATTTCCCTGCAAAGCCTCTGATAAAAGGAAGTATCTTTTAAGATGCTTTTGTCAGGCTTTTTGCTGAAAGCTATTAGTGGTTTTGAAGTCACGGCACTTCCATCAAGATGAGCCAGTAATGAATGTGATGCACACACAGGAAGAGGCTGTGAAGTTTTAAGTGGATAGGAAAGCAGGTATTAGATGGCCTGGCAAGGTCTCCAACTATGGACCAGCAGGAAAGCCCAAAAGGCTTTCTGTGAGGGAATCTAACCCATGTTTCCACTGGGGAAAAACACCACACAGACAACAGGGCTCTGTTCCCTGCATCTAGTCCCACCTCCTCTCCTTATTAATGTTCTACTTAGGCTTCACCTTGACCCAGAAGAGTAAAACAATGTACATAAATGCATACATAATAAAACAAAACTTAAAATAAGGAGGTACTGCTGAAGTACCTGTATAAATGCTGACCCTTCCAAAGTGTTCATGCCTTTTGACTTAGCAATGGTATTTCTAGAAGTTTATCACAAGGGTAATAATTAAAGTCTGCTCAAAGATTTCTCCTTGTATTCCATATGCTTGTAACTTAATTTCTCTGCTTTTAAATTGTGAAATATAGCAATCTAAGAGTGTAAAAATGTATAGGTACAGTTAAGATAATAATAATGAAGCAAACACTTGAGTATCTACCATTCAGGTTTAGATAAAAAACACTGACGGTGTTTTAGAAGCACACTTTGGGCCTTTCTACAACTACTTCTCCATCATATTCCTCACCAAATCTCTTATACATGTGCAATAATATTAAATTCAATTTTGTGATAACCATTCCATTGCTTTTCTTTTAATTGATACTACTTATAAATAATCCCTTTGCCATTTTTTTGAATTCTGTGATTGGCTTCTTATTCTAAATATGATGTTATTGAGATTTTAAAATATTGATGCACATAACTAAATTTCATTCATTTTTCTGTTCTAGAGTATTTCATTATTTGAATGTACCACAATTTATTTACCCTGTCTACTATTGATAGATATTTAGGTTGTTTACAGTGTTTGCTATTATCAGCAATGTAGCTATTACTATTATTGTATATAAAATATTGGAATCTATATAACAGATTCCTTTAGGTACACACTTAGGAGTGAAATTGATGGGCTGTAAAGCACATGGCCAACTGTACTAGTTATGAAGAGACAAGTGTGATTGTCTGATAAATGCCCCTGAAAGTTCAGGTTGCCCAGCACCAAGACAGCTGGGATCAAGAGTTCCTCCTTCCCCTTAAGAAGGGGCTGCGCCCCCATCCAATTTCCCACAAGGTCATGGAATGCTAACAGTGGCTTTGCCAGCCAGCTCTGTAAATAGCTGACATCTAAATTCAGATAGCTTGACGCTAATCCCTTCCTCCCCTCTTTCACTTATTAGTAAGGCCATTCTTTTGGAGTCCTGCCTGTGGAGTAGAGCCCCATGGTATATCCAGCAGTAATGCTGGCCCTTCACATTTCTTTGTGGGAGACTGAGCTATCAGTGAGTCATGCATGTTTTGCTGACCCTCTGCTTTAAGTTTCCACAACAAAGTCTGTTCTGTGCCTACACATAATGCTCTTGCTTGGCTTTACCACCTTTCTATTTTAGAAACTGCCAAACTAGTATTTGCCAAAGCGATTGCTTCAATTTAGCTCTCTGCAGTGCGTGAGGAATCTTTTTGCTCCATATCCTCAACAATGCATGTTATTTGAAAATTTAAATTTAAAGACTTTTACATTTTGTCAATGTTTTTAAAAAATATATATTTTTATTGATTTCAGAGAGGAAGGGAGAGGGAGAGACAGAAACTTCAATGATGAGAAAGAATCATTGATTGACTGCCTCCTGCACACCTCCTACTGGGGATTGAGCCCTCAATTTGAGCATGTGCCCCCACCAGGAATTGAACTGTGACCTCCTGGTTCATTGGTTGATACTCAATCTCTGAGCCATACTGGCCAGCGTTATTTTGTACATCTTGTGACTATAAAATTGTAACTCACTGTGGTTTAATTTGTATTTCTTTAATCATTAATGAAATTGAGCAACCTTTCATTTATATATATAAGAGGTGAATATGCAAAGTGTCCCCTCAGGAGTTTGACTGGGAGACCGGGAGTTCAATTGCTCCCTATGACGTATGCTGACCACCAGGGGGTGGAATGGAATGAAGGAAGGCCCCAGCTGGCAGCTGGAAGGAAGGTCCTGGCCAGCAGCTGGAAGGCCCCGATCAGCCCTGATTGCCGGCCAGATCTAGGGACCCTACCTGTGCATGAATTTCATGCACCGGACCTCTAGTGTGTTTATAAGTCATTCAGACTTCTTTTGTGAAAATGCCTGTGATTTCCATCCATAATTAATTCCCATTTTCTGAAATATAAAGAAGGTATCTAAAAAGAGTACACACAATCTTGTGTAACTCTGGAGATATTACTTTACAAGTTAATACAGAGTTAGTCAATGATCAGTAGTGGAATAACTATACATAAAAGTCACCTTTTGCCTATATTATTGGCTTGCTGGGCCTACACTTGCAATTTATCAAGAAGAAAAGAGCCATGTTGCTGTTTGTGGAATCCTATCTGTGGTCACAACCTGAAGTTCTTTTTAGCTGAGTTCTTTCAGCATGCAAGTTTTCTGTGACATTAGCTTTTGATATTGTAGTAGTATAACACTTAGCTGCAGCTGTCTAATAGGAAGCTTAAATAGTTGTGATTGGTTGGGAGTAATTGCTGGAGAGCAATGGAAAACCTGGAGACATTTTTTGCTTCTCTTCAGTTACTTGGCAGTCAGTGTTGGGGTAGTTCTGCTGCAAAGTGGAATCCTTCTAGTGGTCATTGCCCATGTATCTTTCCAGGGTTTCATTAACGATCCCCAAGAAAATGGCCTCCTCCTTGACCTTGAGACATTATGCCTAGAGAACACCTTCATCTTTGGGTAATAATTTTTGGGCTACCTTTGCTAATACTTGGATTCTACAATTTGGGAATGGTAAAGCTGCCTTTTATAAACTGATGGAGTTCACAGAGGTTTTAACGAGGTGATAGTATACTTGTAGAGATAATAAAGTTATTTACAAACAGGGACCTGAGCACACCCTTCCAAACATTTTTTTAATAGTTCTGGGGGCAGGAAGTCTCCTCAGGTACTTTATTTGGTTACATTTACTTTTACAAATATGTTATTCAATATAAGGAAGCACTACAAAGACCCAGCAAGAAAGCAGCCTGGAATCGATAAAGTTACTTGTGTTTACAGAGCTGGGAAAGTAAACTTCCTACAGTGAACCAAGACCTGGACTTCTAAGACCTCATTCATCAAATTAATAGCTGTGATAACAATGCCCCAGAATCTGCCCTCATTTCCACATCTAATGGTCAAATTCAGATCTTATCACATAGATTAATTATAAAGTATTTTTAATGTGATAAGAAGTTTATAATAATATTTAACTTTGGAAACCTCCCAGATACTTCTTCTGATTATTATGATGTAAGTTTTATAGTTTTGTTTGTTTGATTTTGTTTTGGTTTCCTGCCTAGCAATCCCTGGTGCTCTTTAGTTTATAACTAATGGGTACTAGAAGGGAAAGTCCCGTATGTCTGGGACCCAGTGTGAATGAGGCAAGTTTCAGTTATTAGCAACTAATTGAAAGGAGGGAAGCAAAGAAATTTTATCCTTTTGACATTGAAGCATAGGTTTGAAAGGTCATAGGATGGCAACAGTCCATCAGTAGAAGTTGAAGTCCTTTAATTTATTCTTCATTCACAGACTTCCTAAACAGGCTAGAAAAATATGAGTGCAGACTGACTCTTGGATGAATATACTTAGACTTAAAAGTTAGGCTCTTCCCATCTGGTCCTAAATGTTAGCTCCACGGATAATAATAAATAAGCAAGACCTCGCTCTAATATAATCTTTGATTCTAAACTTGAGGGCAGATATAGAACAAATTTTTTCTTTAATTTTTCCCATGAGCTACCACTTAGTTCTACCAGATTCTATTCATCATGAATTTTAGTGAGTCTCTAAAGGAATGCCCTTACCTGGTAGGAAATTAACCCATTTATTCCTAAATGATGCCTGGCAGAGTCTCATTGCATTCACTGCAAATCCTTGTGTTTAGCATCCTAAGGTTAAGCAACTTTGCCATGGAAGACACAGAATAGTCTGAGATTTAAATAACATCACAAAAGACCATATGGGATCCAACTTACCTTCTCCCAGGTCCAAACTGCAATTATAACTAAATTATAGAATAATGCCTGGCCAGCATGGCTCAGTGGTTGAGATTCAACCTATGAATCAGGAGGTCACGTTTTGATTCCCAGTCAGGGCACATGCCCGGGTTGCGTGCAGTGTGGGGAATGCAGGAGGCAGCTGATCATTAATTCTCTCTTATCATTGATGTTTCTAAATTTCTCTCCCTCTCCCTTCCTCTCTGAAATAAATAAGAATATATATTAAAAAATTATAGAGCAATCAACCTGAAAACTAATTAAAGAGTAGCTGAGCAGAAGTCTTATGATGAAAGATTTACAGAAGAAGCCACATTGAGACTGGTAGGAAGGGGAGAGTCGTGAAAAGGGCTGCCTCTGTACTCATGTGTGGTGGTTGAGAATTTGGAGTGATTCTCCCCTGAGGAGCATAGGGTCTCAACTCTGTGCTGGGCTCCCTACCCTGGAGCAACAGAGCTAGGAAGAGGAGTTCATATAACATCTGGCTATGAAAATCTGTGGGGATTCTATCTGTTAGAGATAGACAGATGTCTGTAAGGAACCCAGGCACTCTCTTCAAGGGCCAGCACACAAAATCTCATTAGTGGCCACTTACCCTGGACTCCAGCAGAGGCAGAGTGAGAATTTAAACAAAGTGATAAATTTCAAAGGACATCGAAACCATAAAAAAGAATCAATCAGAAATGAAGAGTGCATTATCTGAAATGAAGAACACACTCAAAGGAATCAACAGCAGGTTAAATGAAACAGAGGATTGAATCAGTAATTTAGATAATAAGATAGTAGAAAACACCCAAGGAGAGCAGTGAAAAGAAAAGAAAAAAAGAATAAAAAAAAAAGCCCAGTTGATGTGGCTCAGTAGTTAAGCATTGACCCATAAACTGGGAGGTCACAGTTCGATTCCCAGTCAGGGCACATACCCGGATTGTGGGCTCGATCCCCAGCAGCAGGCAAGCAGGAGGCAGCTGATCAGTGATTCTCTCTCATCATTGATGTTTCTATCTCTCTATCCCTTCCCCTTCCTCTCTGTGAAATCAATAAAAACACGTTTAACAAACAAACCAACAAACAAACCAAAAAAAGCCTAAGAGACCTCTGGGACAACCTCAAGTGTAACAGCATTGGCATCACAGGAATACAAAAAGGATGAGAGAGAGCAAGGGATTGAGAACCTATTTGAAGAAATAAACTTCACTAACCTGGCAAAGGAAAAAAAGACACATGAGTCCAGGTGAACAGAAGGTCCCAAAATAGATGAACCCAAAGAGGCCCACACCAAGATACATCATAATTAAAATGCCAATGATTAAAGACAAAGAGAGAACCTTAAAAGCAGTAAGAGATAGACAGTTACCTGCAAGGGAGCTTCCATCAGATGATTTCTCAGTAGAAATATTGCGGGCCAGAAGCTATTGACATGAAATATTAAAAGTAATGAAAAGCAATGAACTAGGACCAAGACTATGCTACCCAGCAAAGCTATCATTTAAAATGGAAGGAGAAACTTATTCAACATAGTACTGGAAGTCCTAGACATAGCAATCAGATAAGAAGAAGAAATAAAAGGCATCAAATTGGAAAGGAGGAAGTAAAACTCTCATTATT
>NW_005366952.1:1023817-1037648 GCF_000412655.1 Myotis brandtii | reverse complement strand
CAGTGGTTCTCAACCTTGGCTGCACATTAGAATCACCTGGGAATCTTTTTAAAATCCTGATTTCTGGGCCTCATCCTCTGGAAATTCTGTTTCTTTGTTATGGGGTGAGGCGACAACATTAGTAACAAAGAAACAGAATTTCCCGAGGATGAGGCCCAGAAATCAGGATTTTAAAAAGATTCCCAGGTGATTCTATTGTGTAGCCAAGATTGAGAACCACTGTCCTAGGGCAAAGGAAACTAAGGAGAAAATAAACAAATGGGACTACACCAAAATAAAAAGCTTCTGCACAGCAAAAGAAACCATTAACAAAATGAAAAGGGAGCCCATGGTATGGGAGAACATATTTGGCAATGATACATCTAATAAAGGGTTAATATCCCAAATGTATAAGGAACTCATACAACTTAACAAAAGAAAGATAAACAATCCAATTAAAAATGGGCAAAGGACCTAAATAGACATTTCTCCAAAGTGGACATACAGATGGCTAAGAGACATATGGAAACATGCTCAAAGTCACTGATCATTCCAGGGATGCAATTTAAAATTACAATGAGGTATCATCTCATACCTGTCAGATTGGCCACCATCAACAAATCAACAAGTGACAAGTGCTGGTGAGGATGTGGAGAAAAGGGAACCCTAGTACACTGCTGGTAGGAATGCACACTGGTGCAACCATTATGGAAAACAGTATGGAGTTTCCTCAAAAACTTAAATATGAACTGCCATTGACCCAGTAATCCCACTTCTAGGAATATATCCTAAGAAATCAGAAATACCAATCAGAAAGGATATATGCACCCCTATGTTCATAGAAGCACAATTTACAATAGCTAAGATCTAGAAACAGCCTAAGTGCCCATCAGTAGATGAGTTGGGTAAAAAAGCTGTGGTACATTTATACCATGGAATACTATGCAGCAGTAAAAAAAGACAAATCTCTTACCCTTTGAGACAGCATAGAGGGACCTGGAGAGTATCATGCTAAGTGAAATAAGTCAGTTAGATAAAGACAAGTATCACATGATCTCACTCATGTAGAATCTAATTAACAAAATAAACTGATGAATGGAGTGGAACTAGAGACATGGAAGCATAGAACAGAAGGTGGACTCTTGGAGCAAAGGTGGGGGAGGGTTGGTGAATGGGAGGTAATCAATCAAAGACCTTGTACACATATATGCATAACCCATGTATGCAGACAGTGGGGTAGTGAGGGCCTGGGGTGAGGGATGGGGTGGGCTCGAGGGGGTCAGTGGGGAAAAAAAAGACATATGTAATACTTTCAACAATAAATATTTTAAAAAATTAATTAGAAAAATAAATAAAATGGGAGGAGAAATAAAGAGCTTTCCAGAAAAGGAGAAGTTGAAGGACACATATGTAATACCCTTTGTAATACTTATTATAATATTTTTTTAAAAGAATAAAAAAAAAAGAAGAAGAAAGGAAAAAACAACTATACTAGAGGCCCAGTGCACAAAATTCATGCAGGGGATGGTGGTGGGTGTCCCTCAGCCTGGCCTGCACCCTCTCGCAATCCCGGACCCCTTGGGTAGAATCCCTAGGCCTGGCCGGTGATCAGGACCTATTGAGGCTTTCCTTCCCCTGGCTGAGGGCAGCTGGCCCCGCCCTGGCTGCTGCCACTGCTTGCCATCTGTGCGGCACTGCCCCTGAAGCCCCCACCACCGGTTGCCTCCCTCTGCAGGTGACAGGCATAGGGTGCGATTGCTCGGCTGGCCTGGGCCTCCCTCTATGAGGCGATTGCTGCCCGGACCGCCCACCCACCACAGCGTCGCCAGTCAGGTGGCCTGGGTCTCCCTCTGCAGGGCGATCAATCACCGTGCAGAGAGAGGCCCTGCCCACCTGTCCAGGGCTCCACGATCGATCGCTGGCAGAGGGTGGCCTGGCCTTCCTCTTTGGGGTGATTGATCGCGGAGCCCCCACAAAACAAGTCTCAATAAAGTTAAGAAGATTGAAATTATATCAAGCATCTTCTCTTTCCACAATAATATAAAACTAGAAATCAATCGCAAGAAAAAAAACCCCTGAAAAACACAGAAACATGGAAGCTAAGTAGCATGTTACGCAGAGAGAGGCCCTGCCCACCTGTCCAGGGCTCCACGATCGATCGCTGGCAGAGGGTGGCTTGGGCCTTCCTCTTTGGGGTGATTGATCGCGGAGCCCCCACAAAACAAGTCTCAATAAAGTTAAGAAGATTGAAATCATATCAAGCATCTTCTCTTTCCACAATAATATAAAACTAGAAATCAATCGCAAGAAAAAAAAACCTGAAAAACACAGAAACATGGAAACTAAGTAGCATGTTACTAAACAATGAATGAGTTAACAATGAGATCAAGAAAGAAATCAAAAGATATATTGAGAAAAATGAAAATAAAAGCACAACACCCAAAATCTATGGGACACAGTATATATAATCCTAAGAGGGAAATTTATAGCATTACAGGTCTACTGCAAAAAACATGAAATATCTCAAATAAACAATCTAACCTTACACTTAAAGGAGCTTGAAAAAGAACAACAAAGCCCAAAGTGAGTAGAAGGAAGGAAATAATAAAGATCAGAGTGAAAATAAATGAAATAGAGTAAAAAAGAAACCCAATAATACAAAAGATCAATGAAAACAAGAGCTGGTTCTTCAAAAAGATTAAAAAACACTGGCTGGTGTGGTTCAGTGGGTTGGAGCATCATCCTGTACACCAAAAGATTGCAGGTTCGATTTCCAGTCAGGGCACATACCTAGGTTACAGGTTCGATCCTGGTTGGGGTGTTATGAGAGGCAACCAACTGAGGTTTTTCTCTCCTTCCTCTCTCTAAAATAAAATACCCCAAAAACATATCCTTGGGTGAGGATAAAAACAACAACAACAACACACAAACAAGATTGATAAACCTTTAACCAGACACTTCAAGAAAAAAAGAGGACCCAAATAAATAAAATAAATGAAAGAGAAGTTATAATTGGCACCACAGAAATATAAAAAATTTTGCGAAAATATTATGAACAACTGTATGCCAACAAATTGGATAATGTGGAAGAAATAAATTTCTAGAAACATAAAATCTTTCAAAACTGAATCAAGAAGAAACAAAAAACCTGAACAGACTAATTACAAGTTATGAAATGAAAGAAGTAATAAAAAAATTTCCCAACAAACAAAAATCCTGGTTGGGATGGCTTCACAGGTGAATTTACAAAACATTCAAAGAAGAACTAACATCTGTGTTTTAACAGTTCCAAAGATTCAAGAGGAAAGAAGACTCCCAAGTTCATTTTATTAGACAGCATTATCTTAATTCTAAAACAAGATAAAGACACTACAAAGGGAGACAATTATGATGAACATAGATGCAAAAGTCCTCAACAAAATATTAGAAATTTGAATTCAGCAATACATGAAAAAGAACACACTCTATGATCAAGTGGGATTTATTCCTGGGATGCAAGGTTGGTACAATATCCACAAGTCAATAAATGTGACACACCACATAAACAAAATGAAGAATAAAACTCACATGATCATATCAATAAATGTAGAAAAAGCATTTGATAAAATCCAGCCCCCAGTTATGATAAAAACCCTCAGCAAAATGGGAATAGAGGGAACATACCTCAACACAGTAAAGGCCATATATGACAAACTCACAACCAACATCATACTCAATGGGCAAAACCTAAAAAATTTTTCTTAAGTTCTGGAACAAGACAGAATGTCTGCTTTCACCACTCTTATTCAATATCATACTAGAAGTCCTAGCCACAGCAATAAGACAAGAAGAAGAAATAAAAGGCATCCAAATGGAAAAGGAAGAAGTAAAATTATCATTATTTGAAGATGACATGATTCTGTATATAGAGAATGCTAAAGATTTCACCAAAAACTACTAGAACTGAAAAAATGAAAGTAGTAAAGTAGCAGGATACAAAATAACCTTTCAGAAATCAGTTGCATTTTCATACACCAAGAATGAACTATCAGAAAGAGAAACTAAGCCCTAGCTGGTTTGGCTCAGTGGATGGAGTGTCAGCCTGCGGACTGAAGGGTCTCAAGTTCAATTCCGGTCAAGGGCACATGCCTGGGTTGCGGGCTCGATTCCCAGTAGGTTAATTTGTGCAGTTATTCAGTGTCTGGTAAGTTAATGTTCAAGAAACAATATTAATTTTTATTAGAATGTTCTATTATTTTATGTAACAATTACTCATTCATTTCAGCCCTTTGTATTCAGCATGTCTCTATCGAAATAAAACCTACGTTTCTATGAAAATTGAAGCTTTTGTTTTTTTTCGGCCCACATAAACTTAAACCTTGTTTATTTGGCCTGTGTTAGCCTTTGAGTTTGACATGCTTGACCTAGAGAGTATTATGCTAAGTGAAATAGGTCAGTCAGAGAAAGACAAATACTTACATGTGGGATCTAAAGAACAAAATAAACAAAATAGAAACAGACTCAGATACAGAGAACAGACTGATGGTTGTCAGAGGGGAGAGGGGTTTGGGGACTGGGTTAAAAAGGTGAAGGGTTCAAGAAGTACAAATTGGTAGTTAAAAATAGTCAAGGGGATGTAAAACACAGCATAGGGAATATAGTCAATAATATTGTAATAGCTAAGTATGGTGTGCCAGGTGGGTACTGAAAATACAGGAGGGAGCACTTTGTGAGGTATATGATTATCTAACCACTACACTATAAACTTGAACCTAATACAAAATAATATTGAATATAAACTGTAATTGAAAAATAAAATTACCTCTCCTCCCCCCAAAGACCATATAGGAGGCAAACAATGTGTACTTTTGAGGTAGGTTGAAAGAGTTTGGGAAATGTGTTAAGACAAATTATATTCAGCTTCCAAAGGAATTAGTAAGAATTGAAGATGGAGATCAAGATCAATTCAGAAGTAGGTGGAAGGAGGGTCTTACTCATCCTTATTTCTAAACTTTACAGGAGTGTTATTGTATTCTTCCCAGAACATCATGTCAGGAGGCACATGGTATGAGTTGGTATTCTACAGCTGTCTCCATTGTAAAGTTACAATTTTTCTCTTTATAATTAGTAAGTATTATGTGTGGAGCAATATTTTGAGGTTATTTGTTTGTTTTTTCTCCTCTAACAGTTTGCCAACTTTAAACCACTAATATAGAAAGGTTAATGTCTTAAAATCCAGGTTTCCTATAGATATTAGAATCCATATTAAAAACCAATATATTCAATTCCTTGTTTGCCACATTCATATTTCTAGGAGAAGATTCTTACTCACTCAGGGACAAACACCAGGAACCTTACCAAACCCAAAGAAAAGCAACTGAAGACTTAGAGAGTATCACCCAGGTAAGTTGTTTCTTCAGGTGACCTGGCTTTCCGCACATCTAGTAAGTCAAGCTCATCCAGTCCAAGGTGGAGCACCAACCAATTTCTGGAATTAAAGGAACACTTCACTTCAGACTTTTTGGGGTCAGGACACTAACCATGAACAAAGTGAAAAGACAGCCCACTAAATGGGAGAACATATTCGCCAATGATATATTTGATAAGGGGTTAACATCCAACACCAAACAAACTATCCAATTAAAAGTTGGAAAAGAGACACTTTTCCAAAGGGGACATACAGATGGCCAATAGACTTATGAAAAGATATTCAATGCCACTAATCATCAGAGAAATCCAAATTAAAACCACAATGAGATATCACTGCACACCTGCCAGAATAGCTATAATCAATAAATCAATAAACAACAGGTGTTGACGAGAATGTGAAGAAAAGGGAAACCTCATGCACTGTTGGCGTGAATGCCAATCCGTGCAGCTATGGACAACAGCATGAAAGGTCCTCAAAAATTAAAAAGGGAACTTTCTTATGACCCAGTGATTCCACTTCTGGGTGTACATCTGAAAAAACAAAAAATACTAATTTGAAAGAATATATACATCACTATGTTCATTGCAATAGTCAAGATATGGATGCAACCCAAGTGCCCATTGATAGATGAGTGGATAAAAACATGGTGGAAAATATATACAATGGAATATTGCTTGGCCATAAAAAGAATGAAATCTTACCATTTGAGACAGCATGAATGGATCTAGAGCAAGCATGTCAAACTTGCGGCCCATAATGAATATTTTTGCAGCCCAGCCAATATAACGGTATGTAAGAAACGCTTTAATAAAAATTTCATAACTTAATTTTTACAATATCCTCTTATACATAATTATTAATAACGACCTATAACGTTCGCTAATGACTGATAACTACAATCATGTTGCATTCATTTCCCTTATGTGCCTTACGCGCAGGCGCACCATTTCTCTCCACTAATACTAGCAGCGAATATTTTAGCAGCCGATTGCCATGTCATTAGTCTTGTACCGACTTGTTTGGTGTGCACAACAGGAAATATTTCGCTTTCGAAGAACAAGAAAAATAGGTTTATTTGCGTTACACTTATTAATTTGTGCAGTTATTCAGTGTCTGGTAAGTTAATGTTCAAGAAACAATATTAATTTTTATTAGAATGTTCTATTATTTTATGTAACAATTACTCATTCATTTCAGCCCTTTGTATTCAGCATGTCTCTATCGAAATAAAACCTACGTTTCTATGAAAATTGAAGCTTTTGTTTTTTTTCGGCCCACATAAACTTAAACCTTGTTTATTTGGCCTGTGTTAGCCTTTGAGTTTGACATGCTTGACCTAGAGAGTATTATGCTAAGTGAAATAGGTCAGTCAGAGAAAGACAAATACTTACATGTGGGATCTAAAGAACAAAATAAACAAAATAGAAACAGACTCAGATACAGAGAACAGACTGATGGTTGTAAGAGGGGAGAGGGGTTTGGGGACTGGGTTCAAAAGGTGAAGGGTTCAAGAAGTACAAATTGGTAGTTAAAAATAGTCAAGGGGATGTAAAACACAGCATAGGGAATATAGTCAATAATAATGTAATAGCTAAGTATGGTGTGCCAGGTGGGTACTGAAAATACAGGAGGGAGCACTTTGTGAGGTATATGATTATCTAACCACTACACTATAAACTTGAACCTAATACAAAATAATATTGAATATAAACTGTAATTGAAAAATAAAATTACCTCTCCTCCCCCCAAAGACCATATAGAGGGCAAACAATGTGAACTTTTGAGGTAGGTCGGAGGAGTTTGGGGAATGTGTTAAGACAAATTATATTCAGCTTCCAAAGGAATTAGTAAGGATTGGAGATGGAGATCAAGATCAATTCAGAAGTAGGTGGAAGGAGGATCTTACTTATCCTTATCTCTAAACTTTACAGGAGTGTTATTGTATTCTTCCCAGAACATCATGTCAGGAGGCACATGGTATGAGTTGGTATTCTACAGCTGTCTCCATTGTAAAGTTACAATTTTTCTCTTTATAATTAGTAAGTATTATATGTGGAGCAATATTTTGAGGTTATTTGTTTGTTTGTTTTTCTCCTCTAACAGTTTGCCAACTTTAAACCACTAATATGGAGAGGTTAATGTCTCAAAATCCAAGTTTCTTATAGATATTAGAATCCATTTTAAAAACCAATATATTCAATTCCTTGTTTGCCACATTCATATTTCTAGGAGAAGACTCTTACTCACTCAGGGACAAACACCAGAAACCTTACCAAGCCCAAAGAAAAGCAACTGAAGACTTAGAATGTATCACCAGGTAAGTTGTTTCTTCAGGTGACCTGGCTTTCCCCACATCTAGTAAGTCAAGCTCATCCAGTCCAAGGTGGAGCACCAACCAATTTCTGGAATTAAAGGAACACTTCACTTCAGACTTTTTGGGGTCAGGACACTGGTACCAGGGTGGAGCTCAGTGATGAGTCATTTAATAAAGGAGTCAAGAATTTCCCCAGAAGATGACATCTGACACCATTAGGTTTGGGTGGCCTGCAGATCTCATTTCTTAGTCAAGGAAGAATCAAGGGGAAAATCACTTTCTGAAACTGGGCGTTACAGATGGTACAATGAGCCTCACTGGGATCTTACAAAAGGATCTAATGAAAGGTGGGGAGGAAAGGTGCATTGTCACTAAAACCAATGTTCTGAAGTATGATTGGCTTGTCCATAAGATCCATCTATTCCATAACATAATCTTTTTCTCCTTAAAGAAGAAGCCAGATAGAGGATTTAAGACAGCCTGCCTCAGCTACCATTTTCTTGTACACTGAGAAGTATTCTGGGTATTACATTGGCGTACGATCTGGATTAAAACAGGCTTCGCTGATTTCCTCTATGGATCTACGTTGCATAATGCAACTGACCAGAAAAGGCATAGTTGATGATGCTTTTTAAACAGTTGAAATTATCCCCATTCTGTCCAGCAATAACTCTGATAAAGAAAGCAGTGAATTTTATATGAGTTTGACTTTTTCTCCTTTGACCTTGCTGAGGGTGGGGGGCAGGGAATAACTGGAAAGAAATATATTCATAGATGGCTATAGTTTAAAAGAATCCATCACTGTCTTCTTCCCACCAGAATGAAGTGAAGAGTCAATGCCACCTAACCTCTTCCCACTATCAATCTACCTTCTTTTTATCTAAGCACTTCCTGTTGGTACAATTCATTCCTGCTTGCTATGTCTTTTGTGTGTGTGCTGTCACTCACACACCCTTTGAGTGTGATTCTACTGTAAAAAAGGACTTTCCATTTTCCTTTACGTACTCATTTATATCTACATGGATTCATGGATTTCTCTTTCTATTCAGTGAATTATAATTCATTACTATCATTGTTTATTTTGATGCCACCAAAGTCCCAGATTTGGCTCGTGAGGTATTATAGACTTTATTCCCAGATTTTTCAGTGTATACTTTTTAAAAACCAAGTCATTCTTTTACATAATCACAATATAATAATAAAAATCAGAACATTTGACATTCATAAATTATTATTATGTAACCCACAGTCCATGTTAAAAATTTTCAGTTGTCCAATAGTGTCCTTTATCACTAATTTTTCTCTTGGGGATCCAAACCAGGATCACACAATGCATTTAGCTATCAAGTCTTTTAAATATATTTTACTCTGGAACAGTTCCTTAGCCTTTCTTTGTTTTCAATGACCTTGGCATATTTGGAAAAATGCAGCCATTTATTTTATAGAAAGTCCTTCAATTTGAATTTAGTTGATTTTACCACATGATTAGATTCAGATTATGTATTTTAAGTAGCAACGTTATAGAAGTGATGTATTCTTCTCATAGCATCAGGGGAGAAAACACATGGTTTAAACTGGTGTCCTCTAGATTTCCCCACTGTAAAGTTACTACTTTTCTTCTTGATATTAAGTGATTTGTAGCCCAGCTGGCATAGCTCAGTGGTTGAGCATCAACCTATGAACCAGGAGGTCAGGGTTTGATTCCCAGACAGGGCACATGCCTGGGTTGTGGGCTCGATCACCAGTGTGGGACATGCAGGAAGCAGCTGATCAAAGATTCTCTCTCATCATTGATGTTTCTATCTTTCTTTCCCTCTCCCTTCCTCTGTGAAATTAATAAAAATATACTTACAAAAATAAAACAAGTGATTTGTAGAGAGTTGTTTTGAGGCTATGTATATATTTTGCTTCTATCAATCTTTTACCCACTAGTTTTAACATTTGTTAATGGTTCTTGTCTGAATCAATTATTCCTATGATAGGTGCAAAATAGTATTTTCTAACGATCATTTTTCTACATATATTAGTTGGCATTCTACTTGTAAGGAGGAGCTTTCTATCATGTATGTATGAATATAAAGATTCATAGGTTCTTTTATAATTTATTACTATCATTATTTATTTTGATGGTCATATGTCCCAGATTTGGCAACTGGGATCTCTTCCAAACTGAGTCCAGGTGACATGTCTGCATCATTATTTGAACTTTATTTTGGACACAACAATATTTCAGGTTCATCTTGTGCTTTCCTTGCTTTAGTCCTAGAAGTAATCATTGGTTTCTCCAAGGGGATTGGTTCCTTTCAATGAAGAACAGTATTCAGAGACCAAGCTCTGGGCATCAGGTGTGCTCATTGCTATTGAGGTCTTATTGCTTTGTCATCAGACAAACCTATGAAACAAATATATATGTGTGATTATGAACATGTATATTGATATTATATATTTCATGTATGTGTGTATATGTAAATATATGTGTGTGTGCATATGTACACATATGACATGAGTTCATACTAATACATCTGATTGTAATCCAGCATCATGATGTTTATTCTAGGCTTCCCTTTCCATATTTGTAACTCCTTTCATGAGAGTTGTGTTTTAAAAGTCATCCTTAAAATGAGGATAATTTTAAGGGAAAGTCAGGGGTGGTGGTAGAAAGCCAAAGAGAAAAAGGCCTTCAAAATAGATTTATGAAGTGAGCTCTCCCCTATTACACTTCTTGTTGACTAATATTAAAACCAATGAAGACTTTTAAATAAAGGTAGAGTGGAAATTTAAGAATCTGTTAAAAAAAATAGAGTGTAATGCCCAGCTGGTGTTGCTCAGTGGTTAAGCATAGACCTATGAACCAGGAGGTCACAGATCAATTCCCAGTTAGGGCACATGCCTGGGTTGCTGGCTTGATCCCGAGTAGAAAGTGGCAGGAGGCATCCAATCAATTATTCTCTCTCATCACTGATGTTTCTATCTCTCTCTCCCTCTCCTTTCCTCTCTGAAATCAATAAAAGTATATTAAAAAAAAACAGAGTGTAAGATAAGAGAAAAAAAGAGGTAAAGAGAAGTAAAAACTAAGCTCAGAAGTCCAATAAAGATAAAAAGTTAATTTTTAAAAAATAACAAAATAAAATGGGTGAGATTTAAAATAAAAGATCATCCTGGCCAGTGTGGCTCAGTGATTGAGCATCAACCCAAGCACCAAGAGGTCACTGGTTGGATTCCTAGTCAGGGCACATGCCTGGATTGCAGGCTTGATCCCCAGCAGATCAATGTTGATATTTCTCTCTCCCTCTCCCTTCCTATCTCTAAAATCAATAAAGTCATATAAAAATATGCTTAATCTCTCTGCTCCTCAATTTGCTAAAAAAAGATAGATCATAAGCCAATGAGGTTAAAGCAAAAAAGTTAAAATCTTTAAGACAAAATACATATTCTTCATGGACCAGAAAGTTAAAATACTGAAAGGAACAAAAGATGTTTTGGATTACGGATTGGCATTGTTATTGTTTTAATAGCCAGAGTTTTGTTTTTGATGTGTAAGTTATAGTAGCTTAATAAAAAAAAAAAGGGTGAGAAAAAAAATACTGAAAGGAACGAAAGATTAAAAATAGGATATATGAAAATAAAAAGGTAAAAATTAAAAATATCAAATAAATAAAAATATTAAGGAAATATATTTATAAAAACAAAAAGTTGAAAGACCAGAAAGCTGATTAGGAAGGGAGAAGAGAAGCATTGTATACAGGATGAGGAAGGAGGATCCATGACCAAGTTCATGAGGTTCTGCTTTTCTTTAGGGGTAGTGTATCCTCCTGTTGAAATTCAGTTGCAAGGGGGGGGGGAGGGGAAGGAGACATATGTAATACTCTTTGTAATACTTTAAGCAATAAAAAAAAATTACAAAAAAAATTCAGTTGTCCTTTATGAAGCTAGAGCCAGCATTTCCTCTCACTACTTTGTTTTGGGGTGTGGGGGTGGGGCGTGCCACTATAAACCCACTATAAGGAATCAACAGCCAGCAGCGAGTGGAGGATGGATGGATGGGCAGTTGGCACAAGCAAGGGCAAAGCAGCCTCTGAGTATTAGGAGTCCCCTGTTCATTTTTCCTTTTAGAACTGCAGTTGGAATTGTCTACTCTGAGTGGATATGGCTTAAAAGTGGATCTGATGGTGCTTCCTAAGAGTTCAGTGAGGAGTAGGAGGAAGAGCAATGGCTTAGAAGCCATTTACTTTCCCAGGAAATTGCATTTGTTTGTTTATTTGTTCTGTAAAAGGAGTTTTACAATATTTTCCTGTCAATATTAGACCACAGACAAGGAAAATATAAAACTTTCCACTGTAGATTTCTAGATCCAAATCTTTTATCAGAGATTTGTGAAGAGAGGTAAGAATAAGAAGAGAGGTATAGAAGGCACTGAGCTGTCCCCAAAGGGGTAGATGGGAAAAGAGGTACATATGATGCAGTAAAATGTTTGACTCTGCAGTTCTCAAACCTGAGGTTGGAAAGAATGGCGAAACTACTGAAACACTTAGCTTCATCAGATTTTTCTTTTTTTTTTAATGTCAGTAAAACAAAAATTCAGTTGGGAAAGCCCAAGACTCCAGCCAACAAGGAAGAACTTAAGGAGCCTGGTAATTATCTAGGTTATAAAGTTAAAACAGGAAGCAGAGCCAGTTCTATCTGACATGTAATCTGAAGCTGTAGTCACTGCATTCGTGTGAAGATGCTTCTAACTGGCCCGCATCCAAGGGTGTCATAGTAACCACGGGTGTGTGCGTGACTGATCTTCCCTTTCCCACATCATGTTGGGCATCAGATCAACACACTAAGGCTCTCTCCTCTGTACACTAGAATTATGGGGTCATGAAAATGAGGGCAACAGAATTGTCAACCTCCCAGACACCAAGGAAGGTCAGGGTAGCAAGCAGGGAACATCAGAGGAGCAGGGACCCAGCTCTGTTGCCATCTTCTCTTCCCTCCTCCCTCCATCTTGAGCTTGCCCCTGGCTGAATTTCCCTGCTTCATCTTCTTGTTTGTTTTGGGTTTGGTGTTTTTTGTTTGTTTGTTTGTTTTCTTAACTTATGTGAGGAAATGGTGGGAGGAGAGTGCAGGCTGGGAAGAAACACAAGCTATTTCTCCTGTTGTTATTTGGCTCCAGAATTCCTACTTCATCTCTATGTCTTCATCACCTTTGCTAAGTCCCCTGAAGTCACTTTCCAGTATTATCAGTCAGAGGCCTTTACAGGATGAGAACTTCTTTCCTTTGTTTTTTTTTTTTCCGAATCAAGCATGCCTCAGTTTTCCTATAAATCACTCCTGACTCTACCCTCAACAAACCTAATTCTCTTTTGGAGACTGGAAAGGAGTAAAAGGTGAATGCAGACCATCTAAGAATCTGTAGACCATCTACTTAATTTAGTCAGCACATTTTTGGTGATGACCACATTGGGCAGGTGCTAACATGGATGCTGGGTAATGTAGTGGCTAATCTCTGCTTTTCAGAGTTTGCAATCTAACTGGGAAGATAAAAAGCTTTTGTATGAAGAGTGAAAACAGTAGAGTTAATACCAATGCCAGGTGACACAAGACAGGTTGTGGATAATGTCTAGTGAATGGCATAGATTTTGAACATTAAACAGTTTAGGAGAGTGGGGGAGAGTTTCCTGTGTGACACACCTGAATCCTGAAATGGATAAAATTCAGTTGTGGTCATTTGTATGACACTACAAAGTTTACAAACCACATTGACTCATTTATTTATTTATTTTTTAAAATAATTTTTTTCAATTACAGTTGATATGACATATTATATTTTAGGTATACAATGTAGTGATTAGACATTTATATAATTTATGAAGTGATCACCCTGATAAATCTTATACCCATCTGACACCATACATACTTATTAAAATACTAGAGGCCCGGTGCACAAAAATTTGTGCACTCGGGGGGGAGAGGGATCCCTCAGCCCAGCCTGTGTCCTCTCGCAGTCTGGGACCCCTCGAGAGATAAGGACCTGCTGGCTTAGGCCTGCTCCTGGGTGGCAGAGGGCAGGCCCAATCCCTAGGTGCCTGCGCTGCAGCCCCTGGTTGGGCTTAGAGCAGGGCCGATTGGGGAGTTGGGGCGCC
>NW_005366952.1:1009280-1021489 GCF_000412655.1 Myotis brandtii | reverse complement strand
GACTGAAGCTCCCAACCGCTCCTTTTTTTCTTTTTCTTTTTTTTTATTCTGGGCCAGCTTTAGCTCTGCTGCTGGGCTCCAGCTCTGAGGCCTCAGCTGCTGAAAGCAGGTTTCTGGCCTTTGTTTACCTTCTGTATTTGAAACAATGTTGTCCTGGGGGGCCAGCTTTAGCTCTGAGGCTGGGCTCCAGCTCTGAGGCCTCAGCTGCTGAAAGCAGGTTTCTGGCCTTTGTTTACCTGTATTTGAAAGTTTCTGGGGTTTGGTTTAGCTTCTATATTTGTTACAATGTTTCTTAGAGTTGCAGTGAGAGGCCAGCAAGGCAGGCGGGGAAGCTTTGCTTCCTCCGTCACTGAAGCAAGCAAGCCTCCCTGTTCACATCAGCTGCCTGGCTGCCGGCCGCTGTCTTGGTTGGCAGTTAATTTGCCTATAGCCCTGATTAGCCAATGGGAAGGGTAGCGGAGGTATGGCTAATTACCATGTTTCTCTTTTATTAGATAGGATTATATACTATATTCTCTAGGCTATACTTTATATCACCATGGCTATTTTGTAACTCCCAATTTGTACATTCTAATTCCTTCACCTTTTTCACCCAGCCCACCAACCCTGCTCCCATCTGGCAACTATCAGTTGGTTCTCTCTATATGTGGATCTGTTTCTGTTTGTTCATTTATTTTGTTTTTTATATTCCACAAATAAGTGAAATCATAGTATTTGTCTTTCTTTTTCTGACTTATTTCACTTAGCATAATACCCTCTAGGTCCATCTTTGTTGTTGCATTTGGCAGCATTTCATTCTTCTTTATTCCACTGTATATATGTACCACTTTTTATCCATTCATTTATTGTTAGATACCTAGGTTGCTTTCATATCTTGGCTATTGTAAATAATGTTGCGATGAACATATGAATGCATATATCTTTTTGAATTACTATTTTGGGTTTCTTTAGATAAATACCCAGAAGTGGAATTACTGTGTCCTTCTTTGTCTTGTTATAGCCTTTGTTTTAAAGTCTATTTTGTCTGGTACAAGTATTGCTACCCCAGCTTTTTTTGTTTCCATTTTTATGAAATATCTTTTTCTATCCCTTTGCTTTTAGTCTGTGTGTGTCTTTTGATCTGAAGTGAGTTTCTTGTAGATAGCTGGTAAGGGTATTGTTTTGTTATCCATTCAGCCACTCTGTCTTTTAGAACACTTAATCCATTTAAATTTAAAGCAATTGTTGATAGATATGTAGCTATTGCCTATTTACTATTCATATTTCTAATCTTTATTTTTCCTTCTTCATAAAGAGGTCCCTTTAACATTTCTTGTACTTCTGGTTTGGTGGTGATGAACTCCTTTAGCTTTTTCTTCTTTGGAAAACTCTTATCTTTTCTTCAATTATAGATAATATCTTTGCTGGATAAAGTAGTCTTGGTTATATATAGTTCCTTGCTTTTCATCACTTTTAATATTTTATCCCAATTCCTTCTAGCCTGAAAATTTTCTGTTGAGATATCAGCGGACAGTCTTCACTTTTTTCACCAAGCTCCCTAGCAAGTAACTAATTGCTTCTCTTGCGTTGTCTTTAATTATTGGCATTTTAATTATCATTCAAGGAAGAACTAAAACCTATCCTCCTCAGACTATTCCAAAAAATTCAAGAGGAAGGAACACTTCTAAGCTCATTCTATGAAGCCAGCATCACCCTAATATCAAAACCAGATAAAGACAACACAATGAAAGAGAATTACAGGCCAATATCCCTCATGAACATAGATGCCAAAATCCTCAACAAAATCCTAGCAAATCGGATCCAGCAGTACATCAGAAAGATCATACACCATGACTAAGTAGGATTTATACCAGGGATGCAAGGATGGTACAACATCTGCAAAGTAATAAACATGATACATCACATAAACAAATTGAGAGATAAAAATCACATAGTCATATCAATTGATGCAGAAAAAGCATTTGACAACATCCAACACCAATTTTTGATAAAAACTCTCAGCAAGGTGGGAATAGAAGGATCATACCTCAACATAATAAAAGCCATATATGATAAACCCAGAGCCAACATCATACTCAATGGGCAAAAACTAAAACCATTTCCCCTAAGAACAGGAACAAGACAGGGATGCCCACTCTCACCACTCCTGTTTGACATAGTACTGGAAGTATTAGCCATTGTGATTAGACAAGAAGAAGAAATAAAAGGCATCCAAATTGGAAAAGAAGAAGTAAAACTGTCCTTATTCACGGATGACATGATATTGTACATAAAAAACCCTAAAGACTCCATCAAAAAACTATTAGACTTAATAAATGAATTTGGCAATGTAGCAGGATACAAAATTAATTATGAAGTGTATTGGTGTGGGCCTCTTTGGGTTCACCTTGTTTGGTATTCTCTGTGCTGCTTGGGCTTATATGTCTATTAGCTTTTCCAGGTTAGGGAAGTTTTCCATTATTATTTCCTCAAGTAGGTTTTCAAAAAAAATTTTTTTTCTCTCTCTTCTCCTTCGATATACCTATGATGCAAATGTTGGTATGCTTGATGATGTCTCAGAGGCCCCTTAAACTATCTTAATTTTTTAAATTCTTTTTTTCTTTTCTAATTGTGTGTTTTATACTACTTTACCTTCCAAATTGCTGATTTGATCCTCTGCTTTATCTAATCTACTGTTGATTCCCTATAATGTATTTTTCATTTCAATTATTAAATTCTGTATTCTGACTGGTTCTTTTTTTATGTTTCTATTTCAATTTTTATGTTTCCTATCTCTTGGTTGAACTTCTCACTAAGTTCATCTACTCTTACCCTAAGTTCACTGGACATCCTTATAAGCAGTGTTTTGAACTTTGCTTGTCTCCATTTTGTTTAGTTATTTTTCTGGAGTTTTGTTCTGTTCTTTCATTTGGGACACTTTTTTGTCTCTTCATGCTAGCTGCTTCCCTGCATTTGTTTCTATGTATTAGGTAGTACTGATACATCTTGGTAGAGTGGTCTTTATAGTAGGTATCTTGTGGGGTCCAGTGGTGCAGTGACCCTGTCACTTGAGCCAGATGCTCCAGGTTTATCACTGGTCTGGGTTGTGTGTGCCTTCCTGTTGTAGTTGAGCCTTGATTACTGTTTGGAGGGATTGGCCCTCAAGATGACTGGCTGTAAGGACTGGTGGTGACTACAGTGGAGAAACTATTATTTGGTGGCTGACCCTATACAGCAGGATTCACTATAGTGGGGTTTTGGTGTCTGCCAAGTCTTCCCTTTGAGTGTGTTATTTGTGGAGGTGGTTAGGTGATGCTCTAGCGTGGTCTGAAGCTTGCCACTGGGAGTGATGGTTTTGAGGCTTCTTGGGAGGTGCAGGCCAAGGTCAGTTGCTGCCTGTGTCCTGCCCGGGCCACTTGGTATGAGCTACAAAGTGATCTGAAGGTGGTTGCCACTTCTTCTAGGCTTGGAGGTGCCTAGGAGAGGCTAAGTAATGAACCGAGGCCAGCTGCCACTTGTGCTGGGCTTGGGCCTGCTTAGCAAGAGGTATGGGTCATGCTGAGGGCAGATGATGCTTGTTTGGGGGGTTTGTAAACCTTTGAGAGATTTTAGGAAAGTTGACAGCATGAGCCAAGACATACCATTTTTATGGAAAAGCCACTGGAAGTAGCTTAGATGAGGTGGAGTCTCAGAGAATTACCAGGGCAGGGGGAATGGTGTTAGCTAGGTTGATGGAAACTCAGATACGGTGCCCACCTGTTCATGCAGGTGTGGTGGGGGGAGGACTCAACAATGAAACAGTGGCTTCTTTCAGCAATTCTGTCTGGGAGCGAGATGCCCTTCTACTCCTCACCTTGAAGCCAGACAATTCAGTTCTTTCCCTTCTGTCTCTGGTGCGTTCGGAGTTGCTGCGCCAGTGCTGAAACTCAGAGCGGCCAGACAATTCAGTTCTTTCCCTTCTGTCTCTGGTGCCTTCGCTGCGCCAGTGCTGAAACTCAGAGCAAGTGAGTCTGCTACCGAGTAAATCCATGCACAGGCCTTTTAAGGGCCACACTTGTTACTCTAGATGCCCTCCATTTCACGCAACCACACTCTCAGCTGGTTTTCACAGCCAGAGTGATGGGGACTTCTCTTCCTGGCACTGGAACCCTGGGCTAGGAGCCTGATGTAGGCCTGGGACTCCTTGCTCCTCAGGGGGACCTCCACAGCCGAGATATTTCTTCAGATTTTTAGACACCACACCTGGGTGTGGGACCAGCATGTTCTGCATCTCCTTCCCTCCTACCAGTGTCAATGTACTTCTCCTGATATCCTTTATTATCAGACTTCTGTTCAGCTAGACTTCAGGCAATTCTCAGTGGTAGTTTAGTTGTAAATTTGATGTCATGGGAGGAAGTGAGTACAGCATTTACCTACTCCACCATCTTGAAATCAATTTAATGTTTGAATCATAAGTCTCAGCTGAGGAAACTGAAGCTTAGCCAGGTTATAGGGGTTCAGTGAACCTAGGTCTCTCGACCACAGGACTGGAGCTCTTTGCACTAGAGGGCCTCCTCCGAAAAAGGTGGACTGAGCAGTGAGCTGTGAGAACTTCAGGATTCAGACCACCTCAGGCAGTGAAGTGAATCTGAAGGATCTTGAATGTAGAGGTGGGCTTTTCTGTTAGGGAAATAATTGGCTCAAGCAAGGATAGCTTTATACCTGACATTCTCTCAAATTGGTGGCCCAGGGACCAGGTTTATCCTAAAAACATATTTGTTATGTCTGTACTATGGTTTAAAATGTGTGCATTTGTTGCCCATGTTAAAACAAAGGAGGTGATTTTTCTCTCATACACACATGTAAACACTTTCAGATTGCTAGCATCTCTTGAAAACTGGAATCCCTAATGACACAGAACCCCTGTTCTCATGGCAACTTTGAGGTGGAATTGTGCATCAGTTGCCTCTTTCTATGGAGCTTGTGCTCTGCAGGTCTCTGGGCTCCACATGGCTTGGTCCCTGGTGGCTTTTGACTTTGTGTCCTTGGATGTAGTTGTTGAGCCTGTAAGGCAATGTGATAATTATTGCACTGCAACAGTCCCTAGATTTGAGTATTCTATTACAAATTTGAGAGATGATTATAATACAGTAGAAAGGCCCTGAAAGCCTGCATTCAAGCTCAGCTCTGCCATATATTGATTGTGTGTGCTTAGCTAAAAAGTCCACCTCTTCCAGGTTCAGGTTCATGATCTTTCAATTGGGCAGGAAGATACCCACTTTCAGCGAGGGTGCGAGAATTATGTGAATTAATAAAAGTGTAAGGGCCACCTATATTGTTTTAATGCTTATTTTTGAAAGTATCCAATCCAAAATGCATTAATTCTACTGGATATTTCTCAAAATAATTTTGGAATCTTTGTGTTAAAGTGTCAGCTTTAGAAGAAGCTGCAGTGAATCTGTGTAACTTGATGGGTGTCATGGACACAGGATAAGGAATAGCAAAGAGGTATTGAAAGAGAGGATTGCCCCCTCCCTGTCCCATAACTTCCAGGTCGTAGTCCTACTGATCATTCCAGCCACATTCCTCCATTTTGCCATTTGAACAGGATGCTATCTATTTTTGTATATCAGAGAGAGGATCAGAATAAAAAAGAAGTGTAACTTGACCATATTTGAAATTTGCCTTCAAGGTAGGAGAGTATTTTAGAAAACCCAAACTCGGCCAATAGGGAAAGATAAGCAAACCACACACCTCTCATCCCAGAGACAGCTTCAAGTGCCTACTGCACACTGATTTTAGGATTGTGACAATAATTCCGGCTTTCGTTGAAGATGGCAGCATCCTGATAAAGCTCTTAAAGAGGAACATTCACATGTGAAGTATTTCAGCCCGAAATGCTCTTTGGATCCCACTTTTTGGTTCACCTTTTGTTCTGACTCTTCTTCCAGCTCACTGAGTGGTTATTATGGCCATGCATGTGGGCGAGCGATAAAGTGGTTGCAAAGACAAGTGCTTCCCGACCCTGTGTTTAGGTATATAATTCTATTCCTCCCTCCTTGCCATCCTCCACTCCCACTCCATCTTCCCCAACCCTGTCAAACACTGCACTTAAAATGTCATTTTGTCTTTTCATTGTGATTTTTGTGTGAGCAGAAATCGGAGTAACCACATAAATGCTGCCCGGAGACATCTGTCATCTCTTGGCTCAGACAGAAAACCCACAGCTACATGATTGTTGAGCATTGTGCCATGTATACTCAACTTCCCAGACACCTGAGAGCTCACATAACTCAGCGTTTATAAAGCTGCCATGCATTCAGGCAAGCTTGTTACCCTTACTTGTTTAAAGATTTGCTTCCTGAAAACTATTACTGAGAGGGATGCCTGGAAATATGTGAAAGTAATAGCGTTGGGGACTGAGTAGGCAAGTTTGCATCCTCGGGCCACAAAGCAAGTATATGTTTTCTCATTTCCTAGGAAAAATGCTAGACAAAAAGTAGCTCAAGTTTTCATTATTATATTCTTAAAATAGTCTGGGCTCAGGCTCCTTCACAAAATGCTAGTCCTTGGACTGAAGCCAAACATGTAAATCTCAGTTTCAATAAGTGCTTAATAGGAAAAGCAAAGGGACAAACCTTCCAGGCTCCACTGAAGGCCACTGGTGGCCTTAGCTCTGTGTTGCCATCTCCATTGTTGCATTAGTTGCCCTGTTTTCCTGCAGAACTGCCTTGATTAGGTAAGCAATGCTCAAGCAATGGCAATGAGTCTCTTGCTGTGGGAAGGGGAAGAAACCTGCCCAGCCATCCATGAAAATGCTAATGAGCTGAGATGGCCCTGGGCTTTTAACTCAGATGTCCTGTAATATTTGCTTTCCTGATACTGTTGAAACATATTTTTACGTTACTTGATAAGAGGGAGGTGGTGAAATGCAAATCCTACCAAGCTGAATCGCTTCCCTTTCTTCTCTAGCCACTCTGCACTGACCCTGATGCTTTGCATCAGAGATGATGGAAACAGTTTGACTCTGTTCTGGAGATTGGCCTCAGGCCAAAGTAGAAGTTCCCTTTTGGCATTTCTCAATGCAAACAGCCCTGTGGTGTGGCAGGTAACCGCCCTGTTAGGATTCCCTGTTTCTTACTTTGGGTTTTACTTGAGCAAGTTGTTCTGCTTGCATATGGATTGCCAGGGAAACTGAGGGCAGGAGGGGAGAGGATGGCAATGCTTTTGTCTTCCAGACTGTTGTTTTTCACACTCTGGTTTTTCCTGGTATCTGAGGAAATGTAAGTTATGTCAGGAATCCAATGCCTGCTAGGGACTCCAGAGACTGGCTTATCTGGGATGAGTAGAAGGTACTATTCATCAGAGAGACCAAGATGGCGGCATAGGTAAACACCGGAGACTGCTGCCGCAAACAACCACTTCAAAAATACAGCTAAAAGACGGAACGGACATCACCCAGAACCACAGGAAGGCTGGCTGAGGAGAGACTCTTCAACTAGAAGGAAAAATAACAGCACACCGAGGCTCAGAGGAGGCGCAGTGTGGAAAAAACTCAGGTGCGGAGGTGCGCGCGCAAAGCGGGCTGGTGGCTGAGAGCGCGGTTGTCGTTTTCGGTCAGGGGGGAGTCTCAGACTCTGAGCTCCAGATACGGGCGAATCGCTGGGGACTCGGACCCAAACGGGAGAAGCGGGAGTGTCTGGCATCAGTTGGCCCCGCCCAAGCCCTGCACAGAGGCATTTGCCGGATAGCCTCAGGCAAAGGCTAGATTAGCGCCTTTCCAGAGGACAGAAGTTTTCCCACTGCAGCAGACACAGCTGATTCTCACAGCCAGTCGGCCTGGTGGTCAAATCCCTCTAGTATTAACTACAACAATCAAGGCTTAACTAGAACAAGACTGCGCACAAAGACCACTAGGGGGTGCACCAAGAAAGCATAAAAAATGCGGAGACAAAAAAACATGACAGAAATGGAGGATATAGAGCTAAAAAACGCAATTTTGAGGGCTTGCAATAAACTTTTGGAGAGCTTCACGAAAACTAATGAGACCCTCGATGCTATGATAAAGAAACAACTAGAAATTAAGCATACATGGTCTGAAATAAAGAATATTACACCCAATAGCAGACCAGAGGAGCGCAAGAATCAAGTCAAAGATTTGAAATGCGAAGAAGCAAAAAACACCCAACCGGAAAAGCAAAATGAAAAAAGAATCCGAAAATATGAAGATAGTGTAAGGAGCCTCTGGGACAGCTTCAAGCGTACCAACATCAGAATAATAGGGGTGCCAGAAGATGAGAGACAGCAAGATATTGAAAACCTATTTGAAGAAATAATGGCAGAAAACTTCCCCCACCTGGTGAAAGAAATGGACTTACAGGTCCAAGAAGCGCAGAGAACCCCAAACAAAAGGAATCCAAAGAGGACCACACCAAGACACATCATAATTAAAATGCCAAGAGCAAAAGACAAAGAGAGAATCTTAAAAGCAGCAAGAGAAAGAGACTCAATTACCTACAAGGGAATACCCATACGACTGTCAGCTGATTTCTCAACAGAAACTTTGCAGGCCAGAAGGGAATGGCAAGAAATATTCAAAGTGATGAATAGCAAGAACCTACAACCAAGATTACTTTATCCAGCAAAGCTATCATTCAGAATTGAAGGTCAGATAAAGAGCTTCACAGATAAGGAAAAGCTAAAGGAGTTCATCACCACTAAACCAGTATTATATGAAATGCTGAAAGGTATCCTTTAAGAGGAGGAAGAAGAAAAAGGTAAAGATACAAATTGTGAACAACAAACATGCATCTATCAACAAGTGAATCTAAGAATCAAGTGAATAAATAATCTGATGTACAGAATGAACTGGTGATTATAATGAATCAGGGACATAGAAAGGGAATGGACTGACTATTCTTGGCGGGGAAAGGGGAATGGGAGATGCGGGAAGAGACTGGACAAAAATCGTGCACCTATGGATGAGGACAGTGGGTGGGGAGTGAGGGCGGAGGGGGGGGCGGGAACTGGGAGGAGGGGAGTTATGGGGGGGAAAAAAGAGGAACAAATGTAACCTGAACAATAAAGATTTAATTAAAAAAAAAAAAAGAAGGTACTATTCATGGTCACTACCAAATTCTCCTGAGGAAAAGTGCTCTTCTGGAAAATACTCTTAGATTACTGGTCTAACTTGTAAGATTCACAGTCTATATAGTTTGAATGAAAAGTTTAAGAAAATAGGTATTGGATAAACAATAGGACAATATAGAAAGAGAAAAACATTCTTTAGCAACGCCGTTGGAAAAAGGCAAGGTATTAGTAGAATAATGACCCGCATGTCTCTTGCAGATGGAACTGAGAGGCCTCACTGAACAGTAAGCAGCTTTCAGTCATCTGTACTATAGATCTGGCCAGTCATTCTAAAATTGTGAAGTTGTTTGGATGGCATTAAAAATCATGTTTGATCTCATTATCAAACAAGCCACAGATATAGGAAAAGAACTCCTGGGCTGAGGGAAAGGGCCCATCCATTGAGTCTTCTTGCTCGGCATCCCAACATGCCCTTTGTGTAGTCATCAAGGATGAGTTCCATGACCTTCTGCTAGATCAGGTTGACTTCCATATTTGGCTTTGGACTAGGATAATGGAAAGGACAGAAACACAAAGAATAATATTTGACAGGCAGGTTGTATTCTTGCTGGTAGAGAGAGAGAGAATGAAGCATCAGGAGATATGAAAAGTACCCATTGTGTGGGTAATCATGTCGGGCCTGCTAATACTTGTAGGTACGTATGGGAGTAGAGGAAGGAGAGGTTCTTAGGCATTTTTATGAAAACCCCATGTCTCTCCGAGATAAAGGTGGTAAACACTAATGGAGAATGCCCACTGAGAAAAGTTTCTAGAGAGTGACCTCATTCACTTATTTTCTTGTTCAATAAAAATATACTGGGTATTATCATGAACAAGGCCCTGTAGGTCAACAGAAATACCGGTAGAACACCAATTTCTTGGCTCTCAAAGAGTATCTGGTCATCATAGTGATATAATCTTTTATGTTACTTAATGTTACCCCCTGTGTGTGTTCTCCCTTGAGATATAACTTTTTGAATTTAATCCCAAGAAAACCTTGACTTCTGTGAGAAATGGTCTATATCAGCCGTGGGCAAACTACGGCCCGCGGGCCGGATCCGGCCCGTTTGAAATGAATAAAACTAAAAAAAAAAAAGACCGTACCCTTTTATGTAATGATGTTTACTTTGAATTTATATTAGTTCACACAAACACTCCATCCATGCTTTTGTTCCGGCCCTCCGGTCCAGTTTAAGAACCCATTGTGGCCCTCGAGTCAAAAAGTTTGCCCACCCCTGGTCTATATCCTCTTTTTAGATACGAGAATTTAGTAACTTATCATGTTCCATTTCTACTCTATGAGTAAGCTAGGGTTCTAGGTTGCAAACCATAGAAATCAATTCTAGATGTCTTAGGCAAAAAAAGAAAAATTTGTTGAAAAGATATTTAAGTAAAAAGATATACATTTCAGACTGGTTATATCACTGACTTGCTTAGGGTCACTGGACAAGTCATTTATTCTTTTCATATTTTACTTTACTTGCCGTTCAAGGTATGTTGCATAATCAGAGTGGAGCACCCTAAGCAGATGGAATGCCCAAAGGCCAAGTTTGGAAAACAGATAGGAATCAAAGGTGCTCTGTAAAGTGAGGTCACAGAGACTGGTTCTCATGCTGCTGGGCCAAGGTGAGTAAGATGTTCAACTGCCTCCATGATGATGGATCATTCACTTGAGATTCAAATCCTGAGAGAACCTTCTGAATGGTCACACTTCCCCTGATTGACCCAGTCGCCTCCCACAGAAGGAGCCCAGAGACAGCAGCAGCAAAGGGGGGATGGGGGTGGTGCCTTCCCCTGATCAGCCAGTCGCCTCCCACAGAGGGAGGCCAGACTGAGGCTTAGCTGTCAGTAGGACATCCCCTGAGGGCTCCTGGACTCTGAGAGAAGGCAGGCCATGCTGAGGGACCCCCCCGCCCCCCAGTGCATGAATTTTCATGCACCGGGCCTCTAGTATATAATAAAAGGCTAATATGCAAATTGACCAAATGGCAGAATGAGCGTTGCTATGATGTGCACTGACCACCAGGGGGCAGATGCTCAACACAGGAGCTGGCCCCTGGTGATCAGTGTGCTCCCACAGGGGGAGCACCACTCAGCCAGAAGCCACTATCACGGCTGGCAAGTGCAGTGGTGATGGCAGGAGCCTCCCTGCCTCCGTGACAGCACTAAGGATGTATGACTGCCAGTGAGTGGGTCTAAGCCATCAGTTGGACATCCCCTGAGGGCTCCTGGACTGTGAGAGGGCATAGGCTGGGCTGAGGGACAACCCCCCAAGTGCAGGAATTTTGTGCACCGGGCCTCTAGTATACATATAAAAATGAAATAACCAAAATAATAACAGCAGGAGGGGCAGCCACTCTTAAGAAAATGAGGCAGTCTCCAAAAGGAAGATTAGCAAACCAATAGAAAGGATGGTTGGGCTGAATAGCAACAGAAACAGAGGGCAGGAAATACAGAATCAAATTGATATTCAAACACAAAAGCACTATTAGTCCTCATAAGGAACTTACTTGTTCTTCCTGCCTTTTCTTGGCTCTGATTCTTTCTTCCTTTCCTTTTTATAATTCTTATTGTACATCATTCCTTGAATGACAAGTAAAGTGAGATTTTAAAAGGATAAATGACTTTCTCAATGTTCCTGAGCTATTAAATGGTACAGCAAATCCTAAATTTATATCTTTTTATTCCAATTTCAGTCCTGTTGTCTTTCCTATGAGTTGCTACAATGCAAAGTGGAGAGTGATAAATGTCACAAAAGGTATCCCCAAAATGTTATGGTTGTTCTGAAGAGGAATATTTCTTCAGGTTTAGAGAAGTTTATAGGTTCATGAGATTAACAACAAATATTTTCCTAACTGAAGGAAGGGTACATCTGATCTCTCTTGTGACACAACAACAGCAACAAAGAGTATTTTCTGGGTGGGGGGGGTTACACACTAATTGTAGAAAGTTTGGATGATATATAAATGAACAAAAATACCAAATAACCACTAAAAACTCCACTGTTATTATTTTGGTTATTTCGTTTTTATATGTATACTAGAGGCCTGGTGCACTCAGAAGGGTGTCCCTCTGCCCAGCCTGCACCCTCTCACAGTCCAGGAGCCCTCGGGAGATGTCCA
>NW_005366952.1:997582-1007526 GCF_000412655.1 Myotis brandtii | reverse complement strand
TGCTCGCTTCAGTGCCTGGCTGCCGGCCGCCATCTTGGCTGACAGTTAATTTGCATATACTCACTGATTAGCCAATGAAAAGGGTAGCGGTCGTACGCTAATTACCATGTTTCTCTTTTATTAGTGTAGACTAGAGGCTCAGTGCATGAAAATTCATGCACTGGGAGGGGGGGGTCCCTCAGCACGACCTTTCTCATAGTCTGGGAGTCCTCAAGGGATGTCTTACTGATGGCTAAGCCTCAGTCTGGCCTCCCTCTGTGGGAGGCGACTGGCCGATCAGGGGAAGGCACTCCCCCCACCACCCCCTCACTGCTGCTACCTCTGGCCTCCCTCTGCAGGAGGCGACCAGGTTGATCAGGGGAAGGCGATGCCCCCATCACACTGCTGCTGCTGCTATTGCTGGCTGCTGCAGCTGCCTCTTCCTCAGCCCTCGCAGCTACCACAGCTTTCCTGAGCCTCGGCCCGGCCCTCACAGCAACAGCTGCCATCCTCAGCTGCCTGAGCCTTTGTCCGGAAGGACATCCAGAAGACGTCTGGTCTAATTAGCATATTACCCTTTTATTAGTATAGAAGGATGTGGGTACATACATATTTTCCTTTTTGAAAATAGAGATTATATGATATAACTCATTTGATATCGTTCTTTTATTACATGATGTAATCTTTTTTTGTTTTGCTAATCCTCACTCTGGGATATTTTTCCATTGATTTTTAGAGAGAGTGGAAGAGAGAGGGAAAGACAGAAACATTGATGTGAGAAAAACATTGATTGGCTGCCTCCTGCATGAGCCCTGACCAGGTCCCGGGTTGGGGAGGAGCCTGCAACCAAGCTATGTGCCCTTGTCTGGAATCGAATCTGGCTACAGGCCAATGCTCTATCCACTGAGCAATACCGGCTAGGGCTAGAAGACATAATCTTTTTAAAAAATATATTTTATTAATTTTTACTGAGAGGAAGGGAGAGGGATAGAGAGTTAGAAATATCGATGAGAGAGAAACATCAATCAGTTGCCTCCTGCACACCCCCTACTGGGAATAAAGCCCACAACCAAGGTACATGCCCTTGACCAGAATTGAACCTGGGACCCTTCAGTCCAAGGGCTGACGCTCTATCCACTGAGCCAAACCAGTTAGGGCTGACATAATCTTGTGAGCACTTCACAATAAGAAATATTTGGCACTTGAATTCTTAATTAAATTCAATAGACTTGCATTCTATTTTGGGCTCACCACTGTGGATCAGAAATCTTCCCTGTCTTCAAGGAGCCACATTCTCCTCCACTCTTAATCTATATAGGGAGGAGGAAAGGGAAGAAGCAAGGAATCAGACTCAAGAGGGCAACCATGACCGCAGACTGAATATTATCTTTCTGTATTAAAGGTATCAAGGAGTTTATACTGGTTTGCTCAGTGGTTAGAGCATCGGCCTGTGGACTGAAAGGTCCCAGGTTTAATTCCAGTCAAGGGCATGTACCTTGGTTGCAGGCACATCCCCAGTAGGAGGTGTGCAGGAGGCAGCTGATGAATGTTTCTCTCTCACCGATGTTTCTGGCCAGCTTTAGCTCTGAGGCCTTGCTGCTGAAAACATAGATACAATGTTGTGGTCCGAGCCCGGCTGAATGGAAGCCCTTTTCTGGGGTTTTGTTTAGCTTCTTATTTGCAACATAGTATATAGTTGCTTAGAGTTGCAACTGAGAGGCTGGCAAGTTAGGCGGGGAAGGTTGGAGTCTGCAGCAAGCAAGCCTCGTGCTCGCTTCAGTGCCTGGCTGCCGGCCGCCATCTTGGCTGACAGTTAATTTGCATATACTCACTGATTAGCCAATGAAAAGGGTAGCGGTCGTACGCCAATTACCATGTTTCTCTTTTATTAGTGTAGACTAGAGACTCAGTGCATGAAAATTCATGCACTGGGAGGGGGGTCCCTCAGCACGACCTGCCCTTTCTCATAGTCTGGGAGTCCTCAAGGGATGTCCTACTGATGGCTAAGCCTCAGTCTGGCCTCCCTCTGTGGGAGGCGACTGGCTGATCAGGGGAAGGCACCACCCCCACCACCCCCTCACTGCTGCTACCTCTGTAAAAAAATCAATAAAATATATTTTTTAAAAAAGATATCAAGGAGTTCAAAACACTTCCTTCCATATTTTTTGAAATTAGAGGCATGTGACTTTGTTTTTTCATGGAACCACATCAGAAGCAACAGAGTTCTACAGAAGTGCCACTAAAATATGTTATTTTAAAGGCTTAAATTCACTAATATCATCAAGTATTATTATTTGGCAAAGGGGAGGCAATAACAGTGAAACACATATGGGCACCGACTGTGGTGTGAAACTTGAATGTCTACAACCCTATGAAAATCAACCTGCTCATGATCCGCCAGATGCCGTGATCTGCAGGTGCTGGGGAGCCCTCCCCTGTGCCTTCTTTCTCTGTCACTTTACCTTGTCAAATAAGAATGAGCAGAGTGTTTGTTTAGTATTCCTAAGATGATTCCTAATATAAAGGCTGACAATTTCCACAGCGTATCCTTTTCTTCTTGCCTTATGATACCCACTCTCTATCTGTTTTCCAGGTATGCTTATCCCAAAGTAAACTTCAAGTCTAATGTAGCCAAAGCTATTCATAGGGAGTAAGACGAATGAGTCATTCTGGTGACAAATGTAGGTACTCATTCTGGTAAGAAACGGGTTTAATCTGATAATTGCGGAACCCATTCATCAAAGCGCTGATCAGAAGTCATAAAGAAAATTATCCATATTTCATCAACGTCTTCCAAGGCACCGAGTCCCTTCCAGTTAACCTTTATGAATAATTCAGGCCCTACTCTCCTCCACACACCTCCGCCTCCTTCATTATCACCTGTGAAAGCTGAGTTTACACTGAAGGCAGGAAAACCTACAGCTCCTGTGAAACTTTTTTTTTTTTTTTTTTTTTTTTTAGCTCACAGAAGTCAGATTTATGGAAGAATTTCAGAGAAACTTAGATTTCTGCAGTCACTTTTTCAGAAAATGGGCTCATTATTTTGTAAATGGGAGGAGCACGGGCTCTTTCAGGAACTTTGTTTCTATCTTTGTTGGTTTCCTTGGCCTCCCTTCTGATTTTGGGGGGGAAATCATGGTCTTGCCTCAGTTTACCCTCATTCAGCAGTGATTGTGTTGTGCATGCTCCCCTGAGCCTGGAGCCGGGCCTGCCCTGGCTGTGTGCCCAGCTGGGGGGACCCGTGAGGAGGGCAGGGAGGCAGGTGCAGGACCTCAGCAGAGGCCATAGTCTGTGTGCTGCCGGCTGCACGAGGAAAGATACATTAAGTCCCAGCTGCTGCTGGGGAAATGGGGGTTGGTTTCTGAGTTGAGACTGTAGAACTCTCTTGGTTTTTACTTCCCTAGAAAGCCAGAAAAGAACCAGAAACAAATACGCGAAACAAAATGACCAGAAAGCTGGGGATCTTGAGAATGCATTTGTTCATCCCTAAATTCTTTCAAGAACTTTTAAGCAGTTGGCCTCCAGAGTCAAGCAGACTTAAATCTGAAGCTTGTTTTTGCCACTAGTTAGCTGTGTTTTCTTGGGCAAATGAGGCTGCAGGTTCTTTAGGTGGAAAGTTGGGAAAAAAACAGCCATCTCCTCCAAGGATGTTATGAGGAATAAGTGAGAATAAAGTAGTGCATGTAGAGCCTTAGTTCTGTGCTTGCTGTGTGGTCTCAACTCTTGGCTGGTGTTATTTTTCTTGAAAACACCATCCCAGAAAGCCGTGAGGGTGGTGATAAAGGTAAGTTGACACATATCCTGCCCCGAGGTAGCTTATGATGGGCAATCGTGACACAGGACGTGACAGGAGCCAGGAGAAAAGAACAGGGTGAAAGGGACACGTAACAAATGGAATCAACGTTTCGAAAAGAGAAGCAATGGGCCGGTTCGTTGTTCAAACATGGTGGGGCTCCGAGTGAAAGCTGAGTGTAACAGGGCAACTGTGCTTTCTGACTGAGCACACTGGGCGAAGGCGGAAGAGGAGCCGAGGGATGATTAAAAACAAAATAAGCGAGCAGGCTTGTCACCAGGCTGACAGGACTGAGAAGGTAAGCGAAGGGGGAGAAAGCAGAGTGGGGTAAATAAATGAGTAACCACCGTAGTGATGAAGAAAGCCCTCCCAGCCGAGACAGTGCCAGACAGCTTGTCACAGAGTCTAGAATTGGGCTTGAGATGAAAGACCACAAAGAAAAATGTATGCAGACTCTTACAGACTTTCCTAATACCTTGATTGCTTTCCTCCCACAACACTGCAAAGTGCACCTGGATTTATTCTCGGGAAGGAGGCCAGGGAGCCCTCCTCGCTCCCTGACATTGCCTCGGAGATTTCATAGTGAGGTTCTGGGGATGGGATGGCTGGTTCAGAGAGTGACAGCACAAGATGCTAAATTCCGGGGACCCCGACTGGAGCAGATGCTAGCTGTGCAAACTATGTCTAGACATGGAAATTGTGCTCCTAATCTCTCAATCTTGCTTTCTCTACATCCTCTAACAAGGCGCCATCTCTGTTAAACATCCTCACCACAGGAACGGAGCTGGAAACACATGTGCAATCAGCAGCCGCAGCAGCTACAAAAGGGAATTATGAAATCTGCTCAAAAATAGCCTACTTGCCCCATAGGCATGCAAAGCAGCCAAACAGCCAGGGCGGACGTGTCAGGCAGCAGGGTTCGCTCTGCACTTCAAGAAGCCACGCTTAGGTGCAAAGGAGTTCACTGCTGGTCAGAAATGTCCGGAGGTGATCCGGGCCTGTGGACAGAGCCCCCTGCAAAGCTGTGAGCCACGAGTCCCCAGCATCAGTTCCTGCCCCGGTGGAGCCAAGCCCAGCCTCCCAGGAGATGCCAGGGCTGAGTCTTCCTCTCCTACTTACCCTGAAATTTCTTAGTCCTGGCAACATTTATTCGGATTAAAACTTTGACCCGAATGTTACAAGAAGATAAAAGTCTGGCTCCCCTTAGAGTCTACTAAATGCATCAGCCAGCTGGTCCCCCTGCAGGGTCAGGATGGTACATTTTTTTAAAAAAATACATTTTATTGATTTTTTACAGAGAGGAAGGGAGAGGGTTAGAGAGTTAGAAACATCAATGAGAGAGAAGCATCGATCAGCTGCCTCCTGCACAATCCCCACTGGGGATGTGCCCGCAACCAAGGTACATGCCCTTGGCCGGAATCGAACCCAGGACCCTCCAGTCCCCAGGCTCTATCTCTAGCCAGTGAGCCAAACCAGCCAGGGCAGGATGGTACATTTTAAACAGGGGGAGGGAAAGGCTATCTGGCTGGGTGCTCAGAGGATCAGGGAAGACGGGGCTTGCAGAGCTGCCTGCAGGGTGAGAGGTGAGGCTCGCTGTGATCTGGGGGTGTAGTAGTTGTCTGCCACCTTTCATCTCCAGCTTCAACGGATTTTGTGACCTTTGGCCAAGTCACTTCAGACCTCTTGCTTCAGCTGGCTCTGCCAAGTGGGAAGGTGTTCTTTCCTCTATAATTTACTCATAAAGGGGAGAGGAGTCAGATGGCTGTCCTTCACCATGTGTCCTTGGAGTTGGATCTCAGTCAGCTCAAGGAATGATTATAAATATTACTGAAGGAAACTGCAGAGGTCCTGGGATGTTTTTGTTAACAGTGTCATCTATGTCCTGGTGGGAAAGACCACTGGGCTAGAAGTCAGGAGACCCGGGCTCTGAGCCAGCTCTGTCAGGTTGCCTGGTGTGAGTTACTGAACCTCTCTTGACATCCCTAAGTTGAGCAAGACCAAGACTTGTAGCCAAAGAAAGAACCCTGGGCAATCCCAGGGGCTGGGCTGGTGCAATAGAATGTGCCGAGAGCAGCGTGGAGGACACGGCCTGTGCACAAAGAGGCCAGCCTTCTTCTTCATGGAGCTCAAAATGAACCCTCCTTCCCCTCTCCTGCCTCACGTCGGCCCCCTCTGCTTCCCTTCCCTTTTACAGGCAGCCAGGTGGCCTTGGACCAGACTGGGTCTCTGTTTTGTCAGACTGACTCCCGGGTTTCTGCTGGGAGGAGAACACCATTGGGAGTAGCATGAACGCAGCTTTGGTTTTGGGGTGGAACTTAGGTTGCTGATCCAGGTACATCATGGCTTGGCTTAGACCATCCCCTCACTAACATGCTGTACTTCACACCCTTTTATGGGAAGCACACAACCTTCCGTCCCACCCCAGGTGTGGACTGGGTCAGCATGACCCAGGCAAAGCATTTGTGGCAGCCGACCCTATTGATTGGGTCAGGCAGGGGACTCCATTGACTTGAACCTTATAGTTGAGTCGATACTTGTTTCTGAGGAATCTCTGAACTCAATGACCTTCACTCTTTCCTTATGGCCATCTTAGCGCAAAAGGGAAAATCAGGCCTGGTCCTTTAGTGACCTGAGTCATATCTTTAAAGTCAAAGTTGTCCCCCATCTTGAGTCCTGCTCTAGGAGTCACAGTTGTTGCCCAGGCTGGGACCCTGAGCTAGAGCCCACCATATTCTGCGTGCTGATTTCTCCCCTTAGCATCCTGTATATAAATATACAGGATGGGGACACCCTAACCGCTGCCCCTCCATCACATTGGTACTTCAGCAAACCTGTGTATGACACAACCTGCTAGTGGCTCCTTCTAATGGGCTTTGACAATAAGGAAAATGTCTATTTGTGTAGGGACATCACTGACGTGCAGTATCTGAAACTCCTATTTTCCAAAAGCTTTGACCTCCTCAGATGCTTTCTTCATGCTTCACACCAGGCAGCATGGCCAGAAAGAGCCACCTCCACCAACCCGGCTGTGAAGATCTGGCAGCTGCTCAGGCTGAAAATAGTAGTTGCTCTGAGTTTTAATCGCAGTACGAGAAGGGACTCACGTACACATACACTGACTTGCAAATGTGGGCTCAGAGGCAGTTCCGGGCAGCAGGGCTTAGCTCACAGGTGGCTGTGAGGTGAAGCTGGAAATGCACTCTGGTAGCCAAGAAGGAAGATGAGCTGAGGCCTGCTTTCATGTGGAGCTGTCATTTCCTTCCTGCAAATAGTAGGTGAAAGGAGCCACCTGAGCCTCAGGGGCCAAGTGTCTTTGCACTTGCAGCCTGGGACAAACTTTAGGAGGAAGAGGAAAAAGCAAGTTTATTTTTGTTTTAAGCAAAAAATCTAGCATTTTACCTTCAGCTCCAAATGCTAATCTTTAAAGTGCTTAGTCATTATATGAAAATGAAAACCTGAGAGCAATCTGTTAAGTAGGCTGGCCATGCTGGCACGGAAGGGCCAGGATCTCCTCTCTGGCATGGTGCTGGGTCACCTTGATCCAGTTTTCCTCTCACTTCTTGGCTGCTGTTCCCAGGGCCTGTCTATGCTCAGACCTGGGCACTGACCAGTAGCTATTAAAACATAGGACATGTCTTCAGATACTTAAGCCATCTATAGAGTGTTCTAATCAATAGCTACACTGGCTGTCTGTCTCTGCCTCTATCTCTGTCCTTCCTTCCTATTTCTGAGAAAACAGTTTCGTTCGGAAAGGTCACTGCACAATGCTTTAAGGAGATTATTATTGATCTATATTCATTTTCCCATCATGTCCTTCATCTAGGAGGCTTAGTGGACCAGTAGGAAGTCCACAGGCCTTGGAGAGAGATCGGTTTGGCTCTGAATCCCAGTCATGCTATTTGAAGCTGTAGAACCTTGAATACTTTGACTAAATTGAGAATAATCCCTTCTTTGCAGGGCTTCTGTGAGGTTTCAGTGAGGCATTTTACACAAAGCACCAGGAATATATCAGCACTAGTGAACATTGACTGCATTCATTGAATTATTGCATTCATTTTTGAGGCTCCTAATGAAAAGCAAACACTGTGGAGGTACAAAGGACTGACCCAGGCATGGCACACACCATGAGCTCATCATGTCCAACCAGTTTGACCTTGGGTCACTAGCAAATGTCTCCACAGCAGGCTGTATGTGGGAGGGAACTGGGCTGCATCAAGATTCACTTATGTCAACTTGAATCTCTTCCCAGACAGAATTGGGACTGACAGTGCAAATTTTGCTAGAGTCCAAAGTTGAAGAGGAAGTTGCTGAAACAATTTCTGTAATGTTTATACAAAGTGTTATGAATGAAATAAATTTAACAAACGATTCAAAAGACATGGCAAGCTCATTACTTACTCTGTCTCCAGGGAGTGCCAGCCATTTAAAATCTTCCCTCACAGGTACAGATAGAAGCAGATGGCATCTTGTGGTATAGAGGAGAGAGTCTGACTAGGAACCTGGAGACACAAATTCAAGCCTCAGCAGATGACCTTGAGTATGTCATTTGCTTTCTTAGCACCTTAGATTCCTCAACTGTGAAGTAGGAGAATGATGGTAATAATAGTTCTATATGACACATCTATCTCACAATATTAAATAAAAATCAACTAAGATCACGCATTGTAAAGTCTTCTGCAAAGAGCAAGCATAAGGCATGGTTGTCTCACTTTGCAGGAAGGTCTGAAATCCTCTCCAGCAGCCTTTCCACAGTAGCAGGTTTCTGGTGCTGCTTTATATGCTTGAAAAAAGGTATAGAATCTGTGTAGGCAACGCTTCTAACACATGCTTGGAGGTAGTCATAGGAAATAGGCTTCTCAAAGGGCAGAGTTTGTTAGGTTGAGAGGGCCAACTGTTATGTCAGGGATAGACTCAGATTCCTTTGGGCCTCGGTAACTGGAAACCATCACATTTGCATCCCAGTTAGAAGAAAGAGACAAATTAGAGCAGAGCAAGCAATTTCCAGTTTCACGGAGGTATATTTACCTTCTAGAATTTTGAAATGATGTTTCTAATTTAATTCTAATACAATATTTTTTTGTTGTCAGAGCAGAGCAAGCAATTTCCAGTTTCACGGAGGTATAATTACCTTCTAGAATTTTGACCTGATGTTTCTAGTGTTTCTAATTTAATTCTAATACAATATTTTGTTGTTGATGTACACATGAACAATTCAAACAAAACTTTTTTTGCATGGAGTGGCAGATATCCTGCTCTTGCTTTCACCCTTGCTCCACTCTCTCCTAGAGACACACAATTGCGTCGTGAGGCTGATTTGATTTTATCTGTGTGTGCTCGCTCTCTTCCCAAAGCACTTTACAAAGCATCAGCAGGAAGTCTTTGGAGAGTCAGGTGTTCTCCACGCTTCTTAGATTCCTTCTGTGCCAGGGTAGGATTCAAGGAGATCCACAAGCACTCAGTCAGTCAGTGGACAAATAGCATCTGGGAGGATTAAGGCTATACTGAATGCTGGGAGGACTACAGAAGACAGAAGACAGCAGTTCCTTGTGAACATGCCCCTCAGACTGAGGGCACAGCCTGTCTTAGGGAGTGAAGGCCTGACCTAATACTTCCTGAGGAGTTGAAATGCAAATGAATTCCTATGCCAGCAGGATATTTGCTCAGGCAGCTGAGCAAATCTGGTATTTACATCCCTTCTGCATTCTTCTGGTTTGGGTTTTCCCTACAGGACTGGTAAATACTGTGTGCAGGAAGCAGGAGCCTGGAGAAAACTCCAGGTGTGGCAAAATCAGCATCTGCAGCTGTGCACTGGTACCAACTCCACAGGTGAGCCCAATCTCTCTGTGGTTCCAGGGAGTGGCCCGGTGAACCTGATGCTTCCCTAGTGCCTTAGTTCCCCAGTGACAGTGACAGGACTACAAGCTGATAAAACTGTGCTGAGTGGAACAGTGTTGGACAGTTTATATTCTGAGTTCTAATTTGTTTTGCTCAATTCCCACGGTGACTTGATCCATGGTACACACACAGTGGACCTGAGGTTAATGTTAGATGAATACAATAATCCTATATTATAAAGAGGTAATATGCAAATTAACCCTCATGCCCTCACAAGAAGGCTGCCTACGACCAGGTCGGCAGGGGGGTTAGTGAGGGATGACCAAATGACTGAACA
>NW_005366952.1:990695-997090 GCF_000412655.1 Myotis brandtii | reverse complement strand
TTTACAGAGAGGAAGAGAGAGGGATAGAGAGTTAGAAACATCGATGAGAGAGAAACATCGATCAGCTGCCTCCTGCACACCCTCTACTGGGGATGTGCCCGCAACCAAGGTACATGCCCTTGACCGGAATCGAACCTGGGACCTTTGAGTCCGCAGCCCGAAGCTCTATCCACTGAGCCAAACCGGTCAGGGCACAAATGGCAATATTTCATCTATTGTTATGGCTGAGTAGTATTCCATTGTATATATGTTATGGAAAATTTCCAAGTGGCAGGAAGACAGACAACCAGGTACTCGGACGATTCAGAAAATGCACTTTTTATTACAGGAAGCACCGGTGCTGGCTCAGGGGAATCGGTACCCAAAGCTGAGCACTGAATGCGGCGGGGCTTTCCCTTTTATCCCCCTAGTTTCTTTGTCTCCCAAATATGGACTAGGCTTCCGGACTTTTCCCAGGCTTTTGTAGCCCCTGTGATGGTTGTGAGGGGGGAAGTGAGATAACGACCAAGACCCCGTCTGGCGCTGGCAGTCAGACCCCGTTGTTGGGCTGTGTGTGGTTTATGGCTCCTGTTAAGATAAGCATTCAGGGAAACAGGGTTTGCAAGGCTAGCCAGGACACAAGCGGAAAGGGGTTTGGGGCTTAATTATAGGCTTGTACACATACACACTAGAATGCAGGTTTGACTGGGCACAGGCCTAGATTGCCACCCTGAATTGCCTTCACAACAACAATTGTAGAAGTGATTTTATTTAATTTATTTTTTTGTTAATCCTCATTTGAAGATATTTTTTCCATTTCTTTTCAGAGAGAGTGGAAGGCAGGGTGGCGGGGGGAGAAAGAGAAAGAGAGAGAAACATCTAGAACACACTCCGACCAGAGCCTGGGATTGAATCTGCAACCCAGGTATAGCGGCGGGGCTTTCCCTTTTATCCCCCTAGTTTCTTTGTCTCCCAAATATGGAGTAGGCTTCTGGACTTTTCCCGGGCTTTTGTAGCCCCTGTGATGGTCGTGAGGGGGGGAAGTGAGATAACGACCAAGACCCCATCTGGCGCTGGCAGTCAGACCCCGTTGTTGGGCTGTGTGTGGTTTATGGCTCCTGATAAGATAAGCATTCAGGGAAACAGGGTTTGCAAGGCTAGCCAGGACACAAGCGGAAAGGGGTTTGGGGCTTAATTATAGGCTTGTACACATACACACTAGAATGCAGGTTTGACTGGGCACAGGCCTAGATTGCCACCCTGAATTGCCTTCACAACAACAATTGTAGAAGTGATTTTATTTTATTTATTTATATATTTTTTGTTAATCCTCACTTGAGGATATTTTTTCCATTTCTTTTCAGAAAGAGTGGAAGGCAGGGTGGCGGGGGGAGAGAGAGAAAGAGAGAAAAACATCTAGAACACACTCCGACCAGGGCCTGGGATTGAATCTGCAACTCAGGTATGTGCCCTTGTCCCTTGACCCCTCGGTCCACAGGGCCAGGCTATGGAAGTAATTTTAAATGTACTCAGTAAGACCAGTATTTGAAGGGACCTGCAGAGTTACCAGAGTCTCCGTGTTGATCCAGTCTGTTTAAAGTTACCTAGAAGGGGGCATTAATACATAGAAATATGACTGGAAGGATGATTCAAAATAAACTTTTTCCTTCTTCTTAGACTTTTTTGTATTGTTGAGTTTTTAAAAATTGAGGATGCGGCTGTCTTCGTCTGGGTGCCACTTGCTGCTGAGCCCATGGAGGAGGACTTGTGTAGTTGATTTGGAACATGACCCCAGGAAGAGGCGTGAAGGAGTAGGGAGATGGAGACAGGGAAGAGCAAAGCCCACGTCAGGGTGTGTAATGGGAGCTCCTTGCCATAAAGACTTGTCCGAAGGCCAGGAGACTGAAGCAGTAATCCACTGGCCCTCATCGGCGCAGACATCCTCAACCTTTCCAGGCTCTACTGGTGCAGGTCTGGTTCCTTGCAAACATACCGGAAGACAAAGAATCTGTGCAGAAAGTGTGCTGGGGAGCACTCTGGGATCCACACCTATAGGAGAAGCAGGGCTGAGCATGGGGAGAAACTGGGCTGGGATGCAGCCACAGCAAGGCTTTAGCTGAAGCCACGGCGAGCTCTGAAGCTGGGATGGCCCTGCAGAGTTGTCCTGAGTTGGGTGAAAATGTTGGTCTTGTAAAGCATGAGTATCCTTCAGTCACTGGATGCTTGATGTCCAGGGGAGGAGAGATACCCTTGAGTGAGGCAGCTGAAGGCAACCTCAGGAGATGGCTGAGAGCTGAGACCTGCCAACAGGGGGAATGGGGTTCTGGGCAGCATAGCATAGTACCTACTGCATGGGGCTTTTAGCAGACTTGCCTTTGAACATCTGGACCAATCAATACAATTGAAAAATTCACACCTGGGGAAAAAAGCAAAACAATTCAATAGCAACTCTCTCTCCTCTCTATGGCTGGCCAAAATGAAAAGAGATGAGGAGTAGGACGAGATTATTTTCTCATATGTCAATGAAGACTATGGGCTAGACCAGGAATTAGGCTGCCTCTGTCTGCAGTGTCTTTTATTTGCATGAATAGTTTTCATATTGACATTTCTGGCTTCTCTTTAAAATTTGGCACAGTGGGCCCACATTCTTTCTCTGCCAGGATCAGCTAGAATGGAGTACCAGGCAACTCCTCTAGCCTCTGTTCCCCCAGCATGCTTCAATCACATATGTTACTGCCTGGGTCCTGTAACCATTTCAGTTTGTGAACTCTGATCTAAGGTTCACCTAGCTCTGGTGAGCTGAGGTTCCATGGGGATAGTCTTGCATATTGCCAAAATAGGTATTTGACTTCCTAACAACATAGTGACAGCTAGAAACCTTTGACTCCCTTGTCAAAGATGCTTCTCTTCCTGGATAGTCTTTTTGGGCAAGTCAGACCATTCATTATAGGCTAGCTTCCTGCCTTTGCAAAATGAAGATCTCAGTGACCCTGATCTTGACTGTGAGCACAAAGCAAAATGCTTCTGGTGGCTGTGGTAGGGGCTGTGTGGGATTTCTTAGCCACTAGAATATATTTAAGCCTCACATCTTGTATTTATAAAAATACAAGTTCTCAGGTTCTTGTAGGCCCCTCTGATTTAGTAGATCCAAGCCCAGCAGGTAGGGATCTTTATTTTTAATTGGTTTCTCAAATATCTTGGTGTGCAACCATATTTGGGAACCTTACTGACTCTTAGTTGCTCCTTGTATTTAGTTCTTGGTTCATGTATTAGAAACTTCTGAACTCCCAATGCACAGGGCTTCTTTCTTATTCATCTTTTTATTCATCCCCATCCTTTAGTGCCACCACCAGCACAGTGCTCTGCTAGTGACTGTCTAGTGAATGATTGATTGAATGAATGAATAAACATTTCCAAAAAGCTTTCTTTAGGAGGTGAAGAGCACAAACCTCCAAAATCATATGTTGACAATCATTTGATTTAGAGAATTTATTTTATAAATATAGTGTCAAATAAGTCAGAGAGGGGAAGAGTCCTAGCTTTATCTTGGGAGGTTTTTGCCTTGGGGCTGTTAAGAAATAAATGATTCCTTCTAAAAAGAACTTACGCTTTTCATCAAAAGATAGATTATTCACCCACCAACACAGTGTATTTGAGTTATTTGTACAATATTTCAAAACAGCAAATTGACTCAATAGAAAAGGAACTTTCTAAATTATCCTGAATTTTTGCCTTGAAATATAAACCTTTAAAGAATAAGACCAGGAGCTTCTTTCCTACTAGGAGATAGATGCAGTGATACAAATTTAATTTATTATGTTATGGTTTATTTATCAGGTGCTCTGCTTCCAAAGAGTTCAAAAAGCCTGTGTTTGCAGAAGGAAGGCGTGGAAAGTCCCCCAGTTAATTTGGATTTTGAAGGGGGAAAACCCATACAATTTTGGCTCAAAAGAAATTTTGGAGCCTTTCACAGGGGTCGCCTAAGACCATCGGAAAACACATATATAATTACATATTGTTTTTGTGATTAATCACTATGCTTTAATTATGTTCAATTTGTAACAATGAAAATACATCCTGCATATCAGATATTTACATTATGATTTATAACAGTAGCAAAATTACAGTTATGAAGTAGCAACGAAAATAATTTTATGGTTGGGGGTCAGCACAACATGAGGAACTGTATTAAAGGGTCGCGGCATTAGGAAGGTTGAGAACCACTGCAGTAAACCATTCAAAGAAGGTAATGGCGCCAAAAGGAAACCATTGGTGGGTTTGCTGTAGCTCCATGCAATACCTTGAAATGCCCACTGTCAGCTGGAAGTCGAAAGGCATGGTATGAAAGATGAGTGTGAATGTCAATTTTAAAAAGACACATTTCACAAAGGATGCATTCACTGAAGTGGACCGTGGACTGATTAGAATATAAACATCAGCATCAGCCAGTTGTTGTCTGTGAAGTTTGGAATTATGGCTGCTCATGACATGGCCATTTTGTGCCCTGATTTCTGTATCTGTTAATAGCTCCTGTGATTACTACTGCTACTGCTCCTCTGCCATCACTACCATCACTCCTTGTGGCTGTCCCCCATCAGGGGACCTTGAGAAAACCTGAGATTTGTCATGGGCATACATCCCAGAACTATGACTAGATTTGGGCAAAGCCATGAGAAATTTGATCAGCTATTAATTAAATACTTGTGATGTTTGTGACCTTACCTGATGACAGTATTCAAAGAAGGCAGGATTTCATCCAGTTCAAAGGTCTGTAGAAATAGGGAAGACTTTTAAAAATCTTTAGAAGCAAAGAAAAGCATGAGGGGTAATGCTAGAGTGGTGCTGCAGACTTCCTGGGAAATTGGGCAATGTGTTACTTCAGTCTTAGGCTTTCAGTGGTGAGACCTTCCCATTTTGAGGGTATTGATATAGTCAGCCTAAATGGGGCTTTGCATGTCCTATCAGGGTTATGGACAAGAATCCAGTTAGTGTCCTGGCCAGGGAGCTCTCTTGTCATTAAGAAACCTACCCTGCTAAGGAGGTGTTTCCAAAATGGTTAGAGAAGAGACCTCAAAATAATTTTGGATGATTTCTCTAATGGGATAAAATTGAGATACAGTGGGGCCTTGACTTATGAGTGTCCCGACTAACGAGTTTTTCGAGATACGAGCCGTCTCTCGGCCGATTTTTTGCTTTGAGTTGCGAGCTAAAATTCGGGTTACGAGCCAGCTTCAGATACCCCACCGCTAGTTGGTGCAGTGAACGTCACAGTGAACGCCACAACATCAGCCCAGCATCACGAATCTCACTCGTTCACTTTAAGATTTGACATACGAGTAATTTGAGTTACGAGCTCTGTCACGGAACGAATTAAACTCGTAAGTCAAGGCCTCACTGTATAATAAAAAAAATTAGTTAAGATGCTTTTCATTTGGATCTTTGGGCATTTTATAATTCAAAGCAAAAGTTATCAAACGTTCCATTTCAGTTTTTGAAGGACCAAATATGTCAGCCAAAGATAAGACACTAATCAAGCTGACTGTTCATCTTTCATGTAGTTAGTCAACCACATTTATTGGACATAAAAATGTGCTAAGCACTTTGGGATATTAAGCAAGGAAGATGGAGGTCTTATCCTAGAGCATAAGTAAATGGACTTGTCTCTGAGCTTTTGTACAGACTTTGGTCCATCTTGGGCTCCTGGATTGTAAGTTACTTGGGAAGGAGGACCTTTTATTCCATCTCCACCAGCACTTACCCTGTGCTCTGTGGAATGCCACTTTCCTCAGGGAAGCCAAGCTATTCATTCTTTCTTCATTGTGGGGTAGGAGCAGATATGTCTTTCTCCATTTTTCTTATAGCAAAAGTGAAGCAAAATAAATTGTGACGGTCACGTCAGATAAATTCATCTGACTCAGAAATCTTAAGAGTTTGCTCCAAGTAACAGAAGGAAAGGGTTATAAACAATAAGTATGAGGTATATTTAATATTAAATTCTTGCCTGGATGGTGACTCAGTAGCTGAGCATCAACCTATGAACCAGAAGGTCATGCTTTGATTCCTGGTCAGGGCATATGCTGGGTTGCAGGCTCGATTCCCAGTGTGGGGTGTGCAAGAGGTAGCCATTCAATGATTCTCTCTCATCATTGGTCTCTCTCTCTCTCTCTCTCTCTTTCTCTCTCTCCCCCTCTCCCTTTTCTCTTTGAAATCAATCTATAATAATAAAAGCATAATATGCTAATTAGACTGGACAGCCAAACGTCATTTTGGACGTCCTTCTGGACGAAGCTGCCCTGGTGGGGGCTGAGGCAGAGGCAGTTAGGGATGATCAGGCAGGCAGGCAGAGGCAGTTAGGGGTGATCAGGCAGGCAGGCAGAGATTGGGCCTAAACCAGCAGTCGGACATCCAAGGGGTCC
>NW_005366952.1:975623-990634 GCF_000412655.1 Myotis brandtii | reverse complement strand
CACCAGGCCTCTAGTAAAAATATATTTTTAAAAAATATATTAAGTTTTTTTTATTGTCATAGCTGTGCTTCCTAGAAGAGTGTTGAGAATGTGTACAGTAGTGTTTTCATGCAGTTATGAAAAAGAGAAACATTAAAGAAATTGATGAACCCCCATATCTCTCCTGTGACAAAAGAGAGCCCCCTGACTTTTCACAGTGAGTTTAAAAAGAGTCATGTATGTACTATCTTGAAAGCTGTAGTAAAAGAAAAAAACAGTCCCCTCAGACAATAGACATATTTGGTGGAATCCTTGCGAGGGATGTGGTAATTTTATAACAGAAAACAAACATAAATATTTAAGGAAAGATAAGTTCTCCCAGTGGAAATCTCTTTCCTTTTCCAACATGGCATGTGACTGCCTGCAGGCTTTTCTAGTCAAAGAAGCCACCTGCATCTCTTACCTGGTGAATATTCAGGAAGACTCTCAGCTAACTTATGTCTGCGTGATTAAGATCGTTACTGGAAAATTGTGCGACATCAGGCCAATAAGCAGGGACTTTGGAATGGTAGTAAACACTCAGAAACCCCTCAAGTGGGACGAATGTGCAACTCAAAGAGAACACACATCCCTCTGTCAATTAGGTTTTTAGGTACATGGCCTGAGAAAACAATGAAATCAGTCAGGTATTTAGCAACGGGGAGTATAATACAATAAAATCTCTCATAATGAATTTAGTTCAATTCACTTGGAAAGCAAAGTGTAGAGGCCAAGAGAAAGAGAGAATTGTTGTATAGTTCAAATCCCTCCAAGAAATTATAAATGGATTTATTGACTAGGTCTCAGAACAGCCACCTAGAATGTTTCCTTCCAATTGTACAATAACCAAGGTCTTAAAAAATAATTGGGAGTAGGATTTGAATGAAAAAGAAAAAAATTCACATATATATTCACATTAATTTTGGACATATCTTTGGACCTTCACATCTTGTTTCTAGCTTATCTTGTTTTCTGAGAAAACCTACATATATCCATTCCCAACTGGAAGAGGGTGAAGGAAATGTTTACTTTCAGTCCTTTATACTTAAACCTGTGGATGGAAGACAAATCCTTTATATAAGACTCAAAGACTAGAGACACGATCTCACCCCCACCCCATAGGCTCCCTTTTACCCCACCCAGTCACCTCCCGCCACCTTACCTGCACTGGCAATAGGTCCTGAAGTGTTGCTGTGGCTTGACCCATACAGTAGCATCCTTTTTGTAGTTGGCTATCCAAGGGAAGTGGAATAATGCTGGAAGGGCCTCCAGGGAAAGCCGAGCTTCCTATAAGTGTTGTGCCCCAGACCCTAACTGTGTTTCTGATATTTCCCACTTCTCTGTGCAGCATGAAAAAAGCTTTGAGTTCAGAGATTCCTGAGGTATTTTTATTTCTAGGAGTTATATTCATACAGGTTACCAGGCCATTTTAGCACTATGATTGGATACAATCAGTAGGTGGCCCACATGGGCTGTCAGGAAAATCCAAAGAGAAGTTAGGGAGGTGCTATCAGAGGATCAGCAAAGGTGGGGGCCGTGTAGATTGGGCTGGTGCACATTGTCTTTAGCCCAAAAGGTTGAATAGAGGCTGATAAAATGCCCTTCGTTAGGGAGGTGCTATCAGAGGATCAGCAAAGGTGGGGACCGTGTATATTGGGCTGGTGCACATTGTCTTTAGCCCAAAGGTTGAATAGAGGCTGATAAAATGCCCTTTCCTTTACAGAAGGGAATACTAAGACTAAGGGAATACTAAGACCAGATATTGTAAACAGTATTCAGGGAATTGCAATGCTAAATGTAGGCCAACTTCCCTATTCTATATATGGAAACAGCTCATCAGGCATTGATGAAGCTGATTGATTCTCTGTATCAGTTCATCTCCATTTTGAAAAGTGCTGCTTGGGGGCTAATGAAACTTGACTACCTTTAAGTAGTAGGAATCAGAGATCTTGTAGTGTGCTTGAGCCAACGTGTACCTGCTTGGGGAGAGCCAGTTTTGCATGTGTCTTTCCAACTATGTGTTCAGTGATGTAATGTTGGTAGCTTGAAATGGGCAATGGGCCCTGGCCAATGTTGCTAAGTGATTAGAGTGTTGGCTATGGACAAAAGGGTCTTAGATTCAATTCCTGCTCAAGTGCACATACCTGGGTTGCATGTCAGTCCCCTGCCTGGGTCTGGGCGAGTATGGGAGGCAACCAGTCAATGTGTCTCACAGTGGTGTTTCTCTCTCTCTCTTTCTCTCTCTTCTCCTCCCTCCCTCCCTTCCACGCTGAAAAGCAATGGAAAAAATATCTTCAGGAGAGGATTAACAAAACAAACAAACAAACAAGAAGAAATGGGCCATGGAGGAAGTATTTACCCCATAAAAGTTGTCAAAGTCTACAAATCAGATCTAATTGTGAAACATTTACCAGCATACCACTGTCTTGAGTGTCCATCTTGAATGAACAAAGTACTTTGGACTAAGGAATTCACTTTTCTCTGAGTAGATCTGCCTTTTGCCTCACAGTCTTTGCCACTCAGCTCTATTTCTAATGCCACTCCTGTTCTGTTTGCCTCTGGTTAAAGCTCTCCTCCCTCTTGATTCTTCCAGCATTTTCCATCTGCAACACTTCTTGGACATTCACACCTTTATTTGGGTTTGTTGTTGTGCTGTTTTACTGTATTCCCTCCAACTAGAATGTGAGGGTGGGGAGAGTGGGTACTGTTTAGGGGCATCAGCAATGGTGATAACAATGGCAGATAGGGTTGGTTCAATAGAGGGCTTAAACAGAGAGAAAAGTAACTTGAAAGGTATATTAACATAATTTAAAGTTTGGAGGTAACAGCCATTCAATATAAATGACATAAGGAAGAGGACTTTGTGGGTTTCCTGAAGATATTTAAATGTTCTCATAATGTGTCTTCCTTATGAGGCTTGGTTAGTGATTGTTGTTTTTTTTTTTTTTTTAATAATCACTGTTGACTGCCAATAAAAAAGGCTTAAGGAGTATCTTACTCTATGGATAGGAGAGGAAACTGTTCAAGGAGTAAATTGGAGCAAGAAACTATCACTACCCACTTACTGCACATCCCAGAAGACTCTTCAGGAGAGCTCCGGAATGGAAAGGAGGAGGGAGTAGTACCTAGCTCTAACAGCTTCTTTGTTTACCTGCCATGTGTCTGTTCTCAGGAGGTTTTCCTCCTAGATTTGTCTACATCACTCTTGTCTCTACCCCCACTTCTATAGGCAGCTGGAGGCTTTTCTCCCCGGTGCCCAGAGAATCCCGCTTAGGTTCTAGCTCTCCATCTTCTATTTTCAGAACTCATGGTCTTCTATCCCAGGAGGCCTTCTAATGAAGAGCTCCCACATGAAGATGACCTATGAGAGAGAATCATCCATCTAGTTTTTAGGAGCAATTTCAAAGTGGTCCCTAGGGACCCTGATGGAGGAGGTTCAAGCAACTACAAGATAGGCAACATTCCCTTTGAGTTACACTAAGAGACTCGTCAAAGTCTGACTTTTCTGGTGAAAGTGGGCCTTTGCGGAGGTGGGTTGTCTTGATGAATGGGTCAATGTGTGTGTGTGTGTGTGTGTGTGTGTGTGAAGGTGGAAAAGATGTGCAAGAGAGAAGAGCCTAGTATAGGTGCTGCCAGCACCTTGGGACTGCCAGTCTTGGCTCACAAAGGTCATGGAATAGGTTGCTGCTTTTGTTCTGCCTCCCAATCATACTGGCTGGGTTAACCAAGGATCCCCTAATACTAGTATGTGGAAGACTTTTTGAAGACAAGAAGACAAGTGAGGGGAATAGTAATAATAAAAAAAGTGAGGACAAAGGAGCAGGTTTATTTTAAACATATTTTTCTTGCCCCAAGGAGCCTTTTTTGTCTACCTGGTGTCCTACACATCTGGTATTGAGATTTCTTTTTTTAAAACGAAATACTGTCTGCTGTGCAATGTCAATACCTCTCTACACCACCGCTTCAATGTGTCAGTAAATTACATTGCTCACCAATGTGCTTCTGCAAGTGGAGGTTTACTTTGAAAATACTCAGAGAGGAGGATGAGAGGGTAGTTGATATGTGAGTTATAAACAGATATTTAAATTTTGTTATTAATATCAAATCAGGTTTCCTACCTCCACTAAATAGATGCTGAACAAAGTATAAAAGTATATTGGTGGAAGGGATGCTAATTTATTAGTTTATTCAGGGTACCCACATGTTTTGACTTGGCCTTGTGAATGAATGAATGAATGATGATTTGGAATAATCATCACTAGTGTCAGCTATTCCAGCACTTAAACCTAGAGAGGAAAAAAATCTCTAGTCTTTAGATGAAGGTAGGAAAATTATAGTGTGTGGTTTACATATTAATAGACCAAGATGTCAAAATAGTTGCTCCTCTCTTTTAAAAAAACACCTTGGAAACTAAACTTAATTTTGATTTAGTTTAGTACTTTACATCTACTGGGGCTCATATACCTACCTCAAGATTTGGAGAAGCCTGATTCGCCACAAACACAGATACCCTGCTTGAATGTTTCTTTTTGTCTTTAGGTCCTAGAAAAATGACTAAGGCCTGGTGTCCCTTTATTCAGGCATCTGGCTCCTGACCACTGTACACTAAAGCATAACCTGAAGCACAGGTTATGGTAAACACAAGGGCTTTTGACACCAGGACATACAACCCTGTTTCTACATGCGCCACTTAATTGGGCAGCAAACAATGCTCCCTTTCTTCCTTATGATCCTCTGTATTGCTGTGGAAATCTGAGCAAAACTGTAGTAATTGCTGTGATTGTGCATTTGAAATTCCTGAGCTCAGCAATGATGAGGAATGAGTGAGAAGCTCTTTGCTGTTTTTATGAAATTGAATAAAACCCGTGTGGGGGTCCAGAATGAGTCACCCCAAGATGTGTCTCTGTGATAAGCAATTATTAAGTTTTGAGCTTAAGGCAACCTTAGCCATAGGCTCAAGAGAAACTTCTGCCCCTCCAACTACTTAGAAGAACTTGAATTAGGGGCCTTGCTCATAATAAGAGATGCCTGGCCCATAATAAGAGATTATCAGTGATAACTTTTTGGACTCACCTATTTGGCAGGGAAAACTTTTATTTACTAAACATCTGTTCTTCTTATCATTCTGCCATGACCCTTTGAAGACCCCAAAGTGCATTATCTCATCCCTAGTTCAGGATGTCTTATATACTTCCATCCCCCTTTCTATCTCTGACTCTCTCCTGCATGTGACTCTCTCATATATGTGGGGTTCTCATACATATGTATGTATTCAATTTGGTTATTTTCTCTTGCTAATCTACCTCATGTATTATTAGACCAGCCAGGAAAACCTTGAGTGTAGAGGAAAGTTTGTTCCTCCCCAGCACCTGAAATAGATAGTGGCCAGTTTTAGTAGTTGGTACTGTGTACTACACAGTTACATTTTTGAAAAAACACATTCACCAGTGAAATTCTTCAATATTGATAAATTTTAAATACTGTTTCACCTGCACTTGTTGGAGCTTATCAGTGCTCTCTGGGGTCCATCAAGTGCAGCATTCTAACCAGGTGATAGTGTTGTAGGCTGCGGGAATGGCACCAGGTGTTAGGCAGATGGGGTCAGACTGGATCTGGGTTTAGCAACCTTGGCACTTGAGTTCTGGCTAAGAAAGAATTTGGAGCCAAGACTCAAATGATAAGAGAATATTTATTTATAAAATCACAGAGGTAGAAGTAATTCATAGAAGAAATGGGCTGAGGAAACAAGGAAGGTATAGGAAAAGGAAGGGCACTTGGAGCTTGAGAATGAGGAAGGTAATAATAACACCTGGGAGGAGGGAGGAGTGGGAGGGAGAAGGGAAGGGCACTGGCATGCTGCTGGGGCGGAGAGCTCTGGGTCCTCCATCCTAAGGGTTTTAAGGGTGGAGATTTTAGGGGAGGTCCCAGGGGAAGACCTCAATAGAATATTCAGCAGATTTCCAGGTGTGTCCTTCCAGGGTCTAGGTCTCCACTGATCGGTTGGTTGTTGCCAGGACAGGGGGTCATTATCCCATGCAGTTGGTCCTGAGGTCAGCTATGGGGTCACTTGTCTGGTTTTGCTGTGTTGTTATTTTTTCTTTCTTTTTCTGGGCCTGAAGCTGAAACATAATTGAGGCCTAGATGTTATCTCGAGGGAGGAAAGATCAGAGGGTCCAAACTGAATGACCAATTATGTGCTAGGGAAGGAAAGGTCAGTCTGGGGACAGATGTAAAGTGCTCGGGTAGGCACAAGGTCAACTCTCAATAAATGGGAGTTATCACTATTACTATGGTAACCCTACAATTGTCCTTTGCTAGGCAGCAGGGACTTTCCACCCTGGTGACCCTCTATACCTGGCCCGTCATCCTTGCTGTGCTCCTGTCTGTCTAACTGCCTGCCACAGTTTGATTGGCTGCCTCTCCCTGCCCTAGCCCTAAAGCTCTGTTCAGGACCAGCTACAGGATTTGTGGGGCTCATTACATTACTGAACTAAAGAGGTCTGTTCACCTGCGTGCATCAAAGCCCAATCAAACACGAACAGGAGTTTGCATCAAAGAAAGTAGAGGTTTATTAGTTGAGGAAATGATGCCAACCCTGGGATCACATGGAAGCTAGTGCTAAAAGACCTGATGGCTTCCAGGACATGGGCTTTGTAGGGGGGAATCATTAATCATGGTGGCTAAAGGAGTTGGGGTCGTGGGCTCTACTGATTCGGTGGGGCCAGGGTAGGGAGTAGTTTATCATTGGGACATCAGGTCCTAATGTCATTCATGGTATTGTTAGGTCTAGTTTCCTGAGGGTGTGGTCTGCCTGGTTTCATGGGCCTGGGGCTGAAAAGCAACTGAAGTCAAGATGTTATCTTTAGCTTGACTGAAACTCTGTTCCTGTGGTCAGTAGACCTGAGGCTGTGTTCTTAGATAGTTTGATATTGATTAGAATCCTAAGGACTTAATGATTAAAAGAGGCAGTGGAATGACAGAGAGGAGAAAGGATCATGTTAAAGAAATGGAGTCTGCAGAGTTACAGTTATTACCGGTCAGGGGATGTGGCCCTAAGCAGGGCTGCCTAGGGCCAGCTAGTAGGGTGTGAGTTCTTGACTTTGTGCAGGAAAAATTTCACATGAGTCCAGGTGAATTTCAGAGGATGTTTATTAAAGCTGGGGACAGTGAAACAGGGAAGGGCCGAGGATAACAGGAGAAGGACTAGTTAGGGAAGTGAGCCTAGGCCAGTGATGGCGAACCCTTTGAGCTCGGCGTGTCAGCATTTTGAAAAACCCTAACTTAACTCTGGTGCCATGTCACATATAGAAATTTTTTGATATTTGCAACCATAGTAAAAGAAAGACTTATATTTTTGATATTTATTTTATATATTTAAATGCCATTTAACAAAGAAAAATCAACCAAAAAAATGAGTTTGCGTGTCACCTCTGACACACGTGTCATAGGTTCACCATCACTGTCCTAGGCTGTGCTGCTTTGGCTGACTAAGAAGTCAGAGAAAAGGGGCCTTTGGGTACAAGTTAAGGGTTTTCATGGGACAAACTGCCACTGCTCATTGCTTGTGGTTGCAAGCTTCCTTGGGTCCTTTAGAACTTAGGAGATGCAGGCCTGTGGGGGAAGAAAAGAGAGATGGAGGGGAAAGGCACAGTGTACTCCAAGGGAGAGTGCACACTGGGACTTTCATTTTAGGGCTTTAAAGGCTGGGAGTTTAGGTGAGGTCTTAGGGGGAGGATCTCAACAGAATATTCATTAGCTTTATGCTGATGTGCCCAAATGAGATTCCCTTAATTTTATCTGTTTGTGGGTGTGGTTGGCAAATGGCACTAATTGGATTTCTGCCATCTATCTCCCCAAGTAGGGTGATTTAAGCTATTTACCCTCTGGTTGGTGAGAAGAAGTGCAAACCATTTACTCTTAAGTATCCTTGGTTTAGGGAAGATAGGATTTACTAGTTGGCTGAAAACTGCTTGGCATCTAGATTTATTAGATGGCTGCAAACTACTTGTTTAATTCTCTATTTCAGTTTCTCTATTCCACTTGTCCTGGCTTACTGGCCTGTCTCACAATTACAAAATAGAAAGGCAGGGTCCCTTGTTAAAAAATTAATAATAGTTCCAGGCAGCATAGCAGAGCAGTAAATGAAGCATGGTACTCTCTTAAGCAAGGGGCCTTGAGTGACTCACAGGTCACAGGGCTCTGACCTTCCTAAATAAGAAATTCTTCATAGGCTCTGAGGAGAAGGGCCTTAACCCTCCGCAGCACGATTTATAGCATGTGCCAAATGCTCGCTGGGAAGAGCTGATGTTTCATTGAGGGCCCAGGGATTCATTCCTCCCACCCTTGGTGAATGGTAGACAAAGAAGCCTGGGGTGAGGGACTGAGTTGTCTCGAAGATTCCTTTTAATCCACAGAGTATATTACTTTGAAGCCCTTTTCCCGGAGGAACTCTAAGTTGTCACACTTTTCTTTATTGCTCTTCACAAATTGAGAATTGCTATGTTACCACTTATTAACAGTTTTGACTTGGGGCTGGTGATTTGTCATCTCTGTGCCTCAGTTTCTTTGTTTGTAAAACAGAGATAATACCCACCTCCTAAAGGACAGATATAAAGTGCTCAGGAGAGTTCTAGGCACATGGTCAACTCTCAATAAATGGGATTATCACTATTACTATGGTAACCCCTTGTGTTTGGAGAAGTGTGTGTGAGAGAGAAGCTCTCTTTGTGACTACCCACTCAGGCCCCAACTGACAAATAGTTGAAGGCTTATGCTACCCCAGTGGGGCTTCTCTGACTCCTTTTTCCCCAGCCGCCTCCAGCTTAACTCTTTTCAAATGTAGAATCTTTTGAATATGATGAAAGTCCACACACTAACCAAGCCACTGCTGCCAGCAAGGTCACCCAAGGAGAGGCAGTCTTGTCCTCTGGGCTTGTAGAACAACATGCATTTATTCAGACACTGGAGGCTGGCAGGGCTGCAGTGAGCCCTGTGCACATTGTCATAGCCTCTTTCCAAGCTGGGCAGAGGGAGTCTCTTAAATTCTTGCCTCAGTTTGGAGAGGTTTTGAATTTGTGCGTGGCACTGTTGGTGACATCAGATCCTTTCACAGACCGTGTTCTGACTGGAGCAGTTCGGAGGCACTAGCTTGCTCTTTCTAGAGACGAAGTCCCTGGCAGTCATCACTCCCTCCTCTAGTCTCATGGAATGGGGCTGGGCATGGAGTCACTGGTCTGAGTCAGGTCTGTGCATTTTAGGGCAGTGGGCTAGCTCTGTTTGAAACCTTTCCGATACCCACACTTATTCCCTCAGGATTGAAGGAATCTCTTAGACCAGTGGTCGGCAAACTCATTAGTCAACAGAGCCAAATATCAACAGTACAATGATTGAAATTTCTTTTGAGAGCCAATTTTTTTAAAGTTAAACTATATAGGTAGGTACATTGTTATTAACTTAATTAGGGTACTCCTAAGGCTTAGGAAGAGCCACACTCAAGGGGCCAAAGAGCAGCATGTGGCTCGCCAGCCGCAGTTTGCCTACCACGGTCTTAGACCATGTAGCCCTCCCTGAGGCAGGCTAGTAAGCCAGGACAAGTGGAATAGGGAAACTGAGACAGGTAGTTAGACAACTAAGCAGTTTATAGCCACCTAGTAAGTAAAAACAATCCTATTTCTATAACCAAGGACACTTAAGAGTAAGTGCTTTACACTTTTCTCCCTCCAGAGAGAGGGTAAATGGTTTAAGTCACCCTACTCAGGGAGATAGAGAGCAGAAATCCAATTAGTGCCATTTGTGCCAACCACACCCAAGGACAGATGAAGTTAAGGGAATAAATCTTTTATGGCACACCAGCAAAAAACTGATGAATATTCTATTGAGATCCTCCCCTAAGCCCTCCCCTAAAATTCCAGCCTTTAAAACCTCTCAAAATGAAGGTCCAAGTGCATGTCCACATCTTTCCCTTCCCTCTCTTCTTCCCCGACAGGCATACATCTCCGAAACTCTAAGGGACCCCACAAGATTTGCAACCAGGGAGTAATGGGCAGTGGCAGCTGGACCTAGCCTAACCCCCAGAACCTGGTTCCAAGGCCCCCTTTTCTCTGACTTCTTGGTGAGACAAAGCAGTCCAGCCTAGGCTCGTTTTCCCACTGAGTGCCTCTCCTGTACCTTCTACCCTAGGCCCGTCCTTGTTTCAGTCCTCCTCTTTAATAAACATCCTCAGAAAAACCACCTGGACTCACATTGTGAAATCTTTCCTGCATGAAGTCAAGAACCCACACACTACTGGCTAGCCCTAGGCAGACCCGCTCAGGGCCTGGTCCCCTTTCTGGTAACATCCCCAACCACCTCCCCAGATTTTGATTTCCTTGAAAGCCTCGCCTGGCCCCTACCATCCACTCCGTGGGATCTGATTTCTCTGTCTCTCCTTCTTCAGGATATGGTCCTTCTCTCCAGGAAAGAGGGCTCTATTTCAGCAAATTAGCTTTATTGCAACAAATATTCTGTACCTTTGCTCTGTCTCCGAGCAGATGGCTGCGTTGGAGGATGTTTTGCCATAGCAGATTTGTCAGAACAGAAAGGAAATTAACATTCGTCAAGCACTTTCTGGGTTCCCAAGCACTAACTGGACTACGGCTGCTGTTATTTATTCTGGGTAGGTGAAAATTACCTCATTTTTTTGGTTGTTGATGAAGAAACTGAGGCTGTTTCAATATGTTGCCCAAATGCACATAACTGGCAAGTGGCAGAACCTGCATCTAAATTCAATTCTGAGTCACATTTGCCTCAGCTATTGTTTGTTGCCTGACCAGACTAGCATCCTCAAATGGGAATGTTTGTCCTAACATGTGGGTGTCAGCTGTGAGACAGGCAACGTTCTGTACGTACCGGCAGGGAGGAGCCGGGAAGGCCGAGCTTGCTGGGGTGTCTGCTCTAGTGACAGGGATTTCTGGAGGGCACAGAAGTCCCCAGGGGCTGTCACTGGCACTTGGCTCTCATTAGAAAACAGAGTGAACATGGGGCACAGAGAACCTTGGGTAGTGACTAAACATGTAGTTTCCCCCATGATTAGTTATAAGTAAAGAAGCCACTAAAAGTAAATATGAAGAAATAATACCCAGACACATGGCAGAAAGAGTTCCATAGAGTCCTATAGCACATCGACTCAGCAAAGGTATAGAAACCAGCTCTTTAAAAATGTAGATGAAGAGCTAAGCCAGATACCCCACTGACATCTCGGCAATATTGCCTTTGAGGCATCCTAGTAGATGGGGTTGGGACTGCTAGGTAGAGTCCTTGGGCAGCTTGGCAAGGCAACTGGTAGGTGTCATAGAATACCTGGCCACGACACCATGAGACAAGGTTCACTCTGCTTTAGAAGAAGCCTCCTACCAACACCCACTCCAGACCCCTCCATTGTGTCCCAGAGCTCCTGATATCTCAGGATGGGTTGGTTGGACAAGATAGCTGACAGGGCTGCTGTAGGTGGAAGTCCCTAACACTCAACAGCTCAGGGCTGTAAGCAAAAGGGACTGACTTTCACTTTAGCGCATAGCTGGTAAGTGGCGAGAATGAGCTTGGTAGAGGGCGAGAGCATTAGTGGGACTTAAAGGTGACAGGTTCCTATGCCTGACCTTCCTCATTATGACAATGTCCCTATTATACACACTGCAAAGAAACTGGCATCACATTTGTCATTTCACATTTATTTGTGTAATTCTTTGAGTAATGCATCTTCCAGTCCATCTGATTTTGCTTATTATGATGCCTAATGCTTAGTACATTGCATACAATAAGTGTTCAAATTATTTCTGTAATGAATTAATTTTAAAAAGTTCTCTTTTAGTTAAAAATGCAACAAAAGTATAAAATTCTCAGTTTCACTTTAGTAGACGTACCTCTAGAAATGAAGCTGGGAACCACATCTAAGAACATTTTAGTTGCTTTTAAGATTCCCAAGGCTCCACCATAAATTAATTCTTAGTGTTTTAAATGATTACATTAAGGTACATACATGGGTAATACAAATATCAATGCTATAATAACATTGTGAGGCAAGACAAGAACAATGGTATAAATGCTTAAACTGGAGGAAACTTGAAACCCTCATGTTAATTCTTAAATGTAGTATTTCTAACTTAGGAGTTAGATGGATAGGCAGCCATTTTGTGTGTCTTAAAATAATGGGGCGTAGTTAAAACTTTATACTAGTATATCAAGTGATTGCTGTTGAATGTTGCAGGTGAGATGTGGTTATTTTAGTTTATTTGAAATGTCAAATAACTGAAGGGGGTGGGGGGGGAAGCAAATATTTGAAATTTGGAAAATCCTAAACCTTTTGGTAAGAAATTGTAATTTTCACTTACATGTTTTTAAAGGATATAAAAGGCTGATACTTGTAGTTAAATTGAACCATAACAATTGCTGATCATGGGACAGGTAATTATAGCCTGCAATAACAGTTATAATCTAAGAATTTTTAAAATGAGATCCTGAAGTTTTTGTTTAATTGCATCAACTTCTGTATTTATATGAATTTATAAACTGCAATTAGTTTTGAAAGAAGTTAATCTTATCTAATATAAGTAAATGAGTCTGTAGGCTGATATCCCCAAACTAAAAAGTACAGTACCTGGAATTGTGTTCTTAATGGCTATAGTATTGGCAAAACACTAATATGCAGAAAATGAAACAATTACACAGTGCAAAAAAAATGTTCTGGAAGTACTAGAAAACAAGAAAATGCTTCAGAAATATTTTCGATGCTGCCTTTTCTGAATCTGCTGATTAAGTGCATGGCAGATACCATAAGTATCAGAATCCCAGGTAAGAACCCAGAAATCACTCTTTTTTGCAATGTCATAAAAATATAACTTTGCTCCTTTATTCCCTGCTGGAGAAATATATTTGTCTTTGAATAAAATGAGGCATTGGGGCAGTAAATATTCCCCCTTAAAAATTTTTTTTTTTTTGATTGCAGAGAGGAAGGGAGAGGGAGAGAGATAGAAACATCAATGATGAGAGAAAATCATTGATCAGCTGCCTCCTGCTGGCCCACCACTGGGGACGGAGCCCGAAATCCAGGCATGTGCCCCTGACCGGAATCAAACCCGGGACCCTTTAGTTCGCAGGCTGATGCTCTATCCACTGAGCCAAACCAGCTAGGACAGTAAATATACCCTTTTGCCTTGGCCCTGAACTTACCAGTTACAGTTCCCTATTGAAGGCCTGAGAGTCATTTTTCTGGGTGAGGTGGGTGTGAAGCCATGCGTACCCTGGAAGCATGAATTATTTTGATAAGTTAACCAGCTGTTCCTGACTGAGCAAAGATCTCCCAAAGGCCAGAGGAAAGCAATAGGCAAACTTAAGAGGAGACTGGAGAGTGGGAAGTTTGGAGGCTGGTGGGATTAGGGAAGAGAGGATTTGAGGATGGTAGTCTCACAGAATATTCCTGAGGGGTCAAGTAGGAACTTGGCAGAGAAATGTTGCCAGAGTCCCAGAAAATACCTGGGTACACTGAAACGGGACATTTTGAAGGGGTGGGGGGGTTAAAAAGAGAACATTCCAAATATGTGATTGGGTGTAGTTAAATCAAATCTATACCTTGAGAGAAGCACTAATAAGGAACTGGCTGCTCTACCCCATGCTGGATGGAGCAAGAGGAGAGAGCAGTTATTGGAAGCTGGAGGGGGTAGCTGTAGGGGAGACCACTTTTCAGTTGTGGTGGATTAAAGATGGTCTAACATTCTTTGATACTCCTTATGTCAAGAGGGGGCTTGTTATACAGCTAACAAGATACAGAGCCAGGTGAGACCTTGGGAGCATGGTATGCCTTTATGTCCCATCAAATACATATTTGTGCTTCCAGGGAAATTGGAATAATGTGGTTAAGGAAGAGAGGGCTGGAAGCTCCAGATAGAAACTCTCTGGGTGACTAGAGTCCCCTTTGACCAATGGAACGTGGCAGAAAGGATGCTGTGCCGGGTTCTAGGCCCAGGCCTGGGGAGGCTGGCAGCTTCCCTGGGATCACTCACTTTGCTGGGAGGACGTCTAACAGTGCCACGGAGAGGCCCTCCTGGAGAACTGAAGGTCTTGCCACCAGCCTGACAGAGCTCACCCAGGTGATAGCAGCACTAACTTGCTAGTCATTTGGAAGTGGATTCTCTAGCACCAGTCAAGTGCGCAGCTATGTCACATGGCTCAGAGATGAGCTGCCACCAAGCCCTGTCCAAGTGATGAGTTTATCAATAAAATTAATGATTATTGTTGAGGTAGTTTCTTACCCATCAACAGATACCAGGATATATGCATTATCGGCCCAGTGGAGGGACACAGATAACCCATGATAATCTGGCAGGACCATGTAACTTGTCAGGACAAATGCTCATGCCTCTCTCCTCCTGCCTGCTTATTTCCTGCCAGTAGCCTCCATTGGATGAACCCAGTGAAAGCCAGACAAGGGACCTGTTGATGCTGTCCTTGTAGGCCAGCCCCCGGGAAGAGTGTGAAGGGGATACCCCAACTGGAGGGACAAATGGAAGACATCCAGTGCTGCCACCAGGCAATTTGAACTTGGTGTCATGGCATTGATCCCATTTGATAAAACTCAACTGCTCAGCACAGTAGAACACAAACCTTAAGTGACAAAAGCCAGTGTCAGTTTTGGAAGGTAGCCAGGCATTCTACACTAATAAAAGAGAAAGATGCAAATTAACCATCCCTCCACCCCTCTGCTACCCCCACAAGCCACGCCCACCAGCCAATCAGTAGCGAGTATGCAAATTAACCCAACTAAGATGGTGGCGGCCATAGAGCTGGAGTGAGCAGGAGGCTTGGGTTGCTCCCAGGGATGGAGGAAGCCAAGCTTTCCACCTGCCCTGGCTGGCCCTAGGCTCCACTCAAGGCTACAAAGTTTCAATTATAGAAGATAAATAAATCACAGATACCTGCTTCCAGCCCACCCTGGCCTCCACTCAAGGAGGTGCTGAAAAAAA
>NW_005366952.1:973205-975045 GCF_000412655.1 Myotis brandtii | reverse complement strand
GGGCTCCTTGGCTGCCAGAGGGATGTCTGACTGCCAGCTTAGGCCCAATCCCCTGGGGAGTGGGCCTAAGCCAGCAGGTGGACATCCCCCAAGGGGTCCCAGACTGCGAGAGGGCACAGGCCGGGCTGAGGGACTTCCCGAGTGCACAAATTTGTGTGTACTGAGCCTCTAGTTAATTAATAAGCCAGAAAGGAGAAAAATTTGCATAAGGCATCTTATGGTAGGCTGTAAGATGCAGTAATACCCTATGAGTGCTGGCCCCTCAGGAGCAGCGTTAGGGCTGAGCTCTCCACTCCCCAATTTCCTGAGTGGCTGTCTGAGGAGCATGATATGCCTTTACATCCCATAAAATAAATATTTGTGCTTCCAGGGAAATTGGAATAATTTGGTTAAGGAAGAGAGGGCTGGCAGCCTGAGATAGAAGCTCTCTGGGTGACTGGACAGAATGAAGACTGATGTTACCTTGCTTGTCAGAGGCTGGTGGCAATGAACCCACTAGTATCTGGAAGAGATCCCTGGAGCGGTACACAGAGAGAGAGAGGAGCCCCTTCAGACCTGCCTTTTGCAGGGCAGCAGGGCCACTCCCTGGGCTTTCGGGCCAGCCGCAAAGCCAAGTGGTGCTCACCCATGTCCAGCAGGAATTTTGCAAAACCTACTGAGTGGAACTTTTGGAAACTGCCCTGGCTTACAGGGTGGTGGGATTGATGATTAGATGGTTATTAGAGCTGGGGGTCAGGACTTTAGCTACCTGGACTCAAATTCTGGCTCTGTATCTTATCAGCTGTATAACCTTATTTAACTCTTTTATGACTTAGTTTTCTCATTAGTGAAATGGGAAGACTAGTACACATGTGCAGCTTTTGTGAAGGGTAATGAGCTCATACCATAGACCAGTGGTTCTCAACCTTGGCTGCACATTAGAATCACCTGGGAATCTTTTTAAAATCCTGATTTCTGGGCCTCATCCTCCAGAAATTCTGTTTCTTTGTTACTAATGTTGTGGCCCCACCCCATAACAAAGAAACAGAATTTCTGGAGGATGAGGCCCAGAAATCAGGATTTTAAAAAGATTCCCAGGTGATTCTAATGTGCAGCCAAGGTTGAGAACCATTGCTCTGGAGCCAGATGGCTAGGGTTTGAATCCTGACTCCACCGCTGACGATATGATGTAGGGCAGTGATGGCGAACCTATGACACGCGTGTCAGAGGTGACACGCGAACTCATTTTTTTGGTTGATTTTTCTTTGTTAAATGGCATTTAAATATATAAAATAAATATCAAAAATATAAGTCTTTGTTTTACTATGGTTGCAAATATCGAAAAATTTCTATATGTGACACGGCACCAGAGTTAAGTTAGGATTTTTCAAAATGCTGACACGCAGAGCTCAAAAGGTTCGCCATCACTGATGTAGGGCAAGTTATTTAATTCCTCTGTCTTGGTGTCCTCTATTATGGGGGTAATGGCAGCACCTCTTTCATTTGGTTGTCACCAAGACTAAGGAGTTGATCTATGTAAAGGGTTTAGAGTGGGTGGTGGCTGCACTTAGCGAGCATGAAGCCTGCTACATCCCAGCGTGGGTGTTTGGTATGTAGTAACTTGCCATAGTATCGCATTCTGCTGGGAGCACAGGCTAGAAGGAGAGACCGACATGCTCAATTCAGATTCAGAAGGAGATCCCCGGACTGCCCTGCCTCCAGGTTGGAGGCTCTGTGGGTAGTTGAGCTGTTTGTTCCCACAGGTGTGGTCATACTGGCCTCTGTGGTTTTTGTTCTGCTCCAGTCATATCTCAGCTTCTGGGAGCGCACTAAAGACAATGTCTCCCAACCTCACCCACCC
>NW_005366952.1:962386-973163 GCF_000412655.1 Myotis brandtii | reverse complement strand
GTCCCCCAGCCTCACTCTCAGACCCAGCCAGCTGAAGGCTGCCACTGTGATGTGGGGTGACTAATGGCTCACCAGGAGCTGGGCTTCCCTTCTGCCCTGCGGCCTGGTTGTGAAATAAAGCAAGTGAAAAATGGTGGCAATAAAGAAGACTGCTCCTGGTTGACAATGCCTCTTTGTTTCCAGGTAAATGATAAGGCTTAGGCCCAAGATTGTGGAATCTGAGCAACCTGGTCCTCTTTCCAGCTTCTGGAACCCACTTGTGACATTGCTAAACCACTGAGCCTTACAAAAGTCTCCTCATCATTTGCCTGTTCGAGCCTGGCTTGCTCCATCCGCTAGTCAACGGCAGGGGGTGGGGGAGGCGGCTGAGAGCCACAGCAGCTACCGATATATATCTTGGAGCACCGCCCAGAAGGAGAGAAAACTCTGGTTTGGCCGTGCTGACAGGCTGAGTAAAGTCCCACTAGTACTTTTAAGCTCCTTGAGCCTTTTTTTTTTTTTTTATTGCAAAATGAAGGCAACATTAACTGAATTGGGGAGTATCCTGAGACTAAGGAGATCCTTGGAGAAAGAGTTAAGGAACAGCAGGTGGTGGCATTTATTGTGTGGCAGAGAAGGAATGCTTGTCAGATCCTCTGATGTTAGGGCCTGGGGGGCACCCTCAGGCAGATGGCTCTTCTTCCTGCCTCTACTCCTCTCTCCCTGGCCCCACCCTTCTCTAGAGACCAGGAAGATTCTCAGGAATATCTGCCTGGTACCCTCAGCTGGTAGAGGAACAGGAATTCTGGGAAGAAAACCATTCAGAGCAGCTGGTGTGCTCTGGGAACACAGCAGGTTTTCCTTTGCGGGTGAGTCCTCTGAGAACCCAAAGGGCTTCCCTCATCTTCCTCACACAGGATGACCTGGAAAAGCTGCAACCCACAGATCATGGCCTGTTTCTTGGCTCTGCCCTTTCCATAAGGTACCATTCCCCCTGAGGGGCCAAGCTACTGTGCCAGGCCCACGTATCCTGTGATGAAAGAGGTGATACAAAGTACAGCAAATAAACTTACAATTTTTAACATCTGACTAAAGAGCCCCACTGCACAATCAAGCCATTAATGTGAAACTACCATTTTTGCAGGTAAAATGTTTAGTCCGCCACCAGAGGGTGCCCATGGCACTCTCTGAAAATGACCAAAACCTGAAAAATCAGAGGAGAGAGAACATTTCCAGTGCATGTAAGACCAAGACAAAATATAGCTCACCCGCCTGATGCGACCAGATGCGCAGGCCATTTAAGGAGCTTGAGTTTGCAGGGGAGGAAGAGCCAGGGTGGGAGCAACAGAACTTGCCTGAATTTTAGCTAAACAAGTTGCTTCTTGATTTTAAATTGGCAACTGCAGTAGCACTTTGAGGATTGGCCCAGGGTGCATTTTCATTCCTTGGCAAAACTCCCTTCCCCATCCTTTCCCAACCCGTGTGTACAAAGAAAATGCAAATACATGTAAATATTAGCCTAAGCCGCAGGCTTCTTGGAAGGTAAGGCTCCTGCCACTCCTGCTGCTGCTGTAAAAATAAAATCCTATAATGCAAGTGGAAGGACGGAGATTTTCTGAGCCACTGCTACTGCACTGGGGTGAGGCCTCAGAAAGAAGACATGGAGAAGCCATGGTTCTCTGAAGAGATGACCTTGTGTGGAATGTGCCTGGAAAGAGAGGAACAGAGGGACACTCCTACCCCGTCCTCAGCAGGGCTATCTGTTAAGCCTGTATGTCAAGGACCTGGCACAGGGACTGACACACAGTAGGAGCCTAAATGTATGTTGAATGAATTAACAAATGAATGGGAAGTGAGCTGGAGTGGGTGGGACCCTGTCTGGCCTGGCTGGGAGTTTTCACCAGAGCGAGGGGAGAATTGGGAAAGGACTGGGTGAGGGTGGAAGGGTAATTTTTCAGGGAGGAGAGGTCCAAATCCCATCTCGGTTGCCCATGCCGTAGGCCCTTAGGTGGATGCCCAAGACTCCAGAACAAAATGTTTTGACTTTGTCCTAATGTTGGTCAAACTGCCCAGTGGCCCCATTCATTCATATGGTCCATTCATTCACAGTTACTCAGTACCTGATGGGGACCCTGGCAACTATCTCTTATCCAAATGCAGGGGACCCCAGTCTCCCTTAGGCATTCCTCGGTGAACTAAGGGTGTAAATGAAGAAGTGAACACATTATTAATAGTGGTCAGGGGTTTTAGCTCTCTAGAAATCTAGCCAGCATGGAACTGGACTTAGGCACGGATTGCTGGGCAATTGAGCCATTCATCTCTCTGGACAGGTGCAGGCAATATGTGTGTATACGTTGTGTGTGTGTGTGTGTGTGTGTGTGTGTGTATACACAACTGTGAGTGAGGGTTACAATAATGTCTTGCCCTTGCATGGGGTTTACCATTTCTATAGCCCTTTGACAGCACCCAGGACTCTTACATATAAAGAGGAGAGGAGATTATTAACATTTAAATTTAGAAACAGCTGTGGTTTGGGGACAGAAAGTATTTGACTTAGGTTTCTGCACTTCTAATTCATCATAGAAGGAATTATGATGTCTGCGCCTTACAGGATATAAAGCAGTCTCTACATGCTCTCTACCTAATATTTCTCCCTTGGGTTGGCGTTAATAGTACCTTGTGAGGTCTTTATATGAGGCAAGAGGGATTCCTGACTTGGAAGAAAGAGAATGGTTTCAGAAATTGGCCTCTCTCTCCTCTGCTGCCCATGGCTAAGTCTGTCCATGTGATTAGCACTGTCATGATCATTTTCCTCCCACCAGACTGACAGATGGTTTCTCAGGCTCCGACCCTTTGGTATGCGAATCTCACTCTGATGAGGCACTGATGGTTCCTGGGTCCTCTCTGCGTGGTGGCCCAGCAGGGTCTTCAGACTTGGTGAGCTCTGTGATGACAGAGGTAGGTCTTTTAGCCGCTTTTAATTTCTGATCTCCAACAGGCCCTAGCACAGCCCTGTGTACTTGGGGAAGGTTAAACCCAAAAGAGAGGCTACTTGGAAAGGGCCTGAACACACCAGCTATAGCTAAAGCAAAGGAAGTTTCTAGAAAGCTAAAAAGGCTCCTAAAGAAACTTCATCAGATTGTTTTTGTCAAAATAAGATTTTTTTTCTGGGGAAAAAAGAATGCATTTAAAAAAAAGGAAATTAAAGGAAACTATTAACTACAGGCAGAAAAGATGGTCCAAATAGCCTCTTTGTGTGTCAAGGAGGAACTTAATGTGGGCCAGAGTATGGAAGTTTGGACACCAATAAAGAGAGTATAGATCAGGGAACTGTTTATCTTGGAGACACGGATCCTGAACCATGGTGAGGTTGTGTGGATTTATGAATGCCATTTTGATAAAATATATAGAGATAGACTGTTTGCTATTTCCAGTCTCTTTGCTATTTCCAAGAATGACCTAAGGGAAAGAAGTCAACTTTAAAATTACCACTTTGTCAAGAAAGAATAGAGCAAGCAGTATAAATGTTTACCTTTTTCTTGGTCTGACGAATAGATGCAATTCTATAAAGCACAACTAATTAACTTTAATTAAACAAACATCTTGAAATATCTATATGGTCTCAGGCATTGAGACCCATATTCAGTGAAGACTTATGAATAAGAACAGAACAAGACAATAAAACTTAAATTTCCTGTCCTCAAGGAATTCACAGGCAGGAAAGGGAGGCAAAAAATGACCAGATTACATCAGAGAGGCTAAGTTTTAACCATATTCCTGTGGCCTCTCCAGGGGAAGACTGGCCCATAGCCTGCGGAAGGGGCAGTGCTCCATGACACAGGACTCCTCCTCTCATGTGGGATAACTGGGCCAGAGATGGGTGGGCATCAATAGCCGGCCAGGAGTCCAATCCTCAGGTTACCTAAGCTGAGCCAACCCAGTTTCTTATCTGAAAAATCTATAATCAGGATGCTGAAAGACAAAGTCAGTCAGATGTGGGAGTGAGCTTCAAGTTAACAGAGACATGGGCTATCTTGATGAGCCATGTCTACCCAGAGAGCATATGAAACAAAGGAAGCCAGCCAGGAGAGAGGGTGAGAAAGGGGAAGGAGCGACTCAGAGAGAATTTAGGTGGCTCTTAGAAATGGAGCGTCACTTCCCTTCCCCATCCTGGTTTCCAGCTCCAGAAGCAGGAGGCTTACCTTTGTGTTCTGGGAGATTGCATTTTAAAATAAATCTCTCTCTTCCTGAACTAACCAGAGTGGGTTTCTTTTCCTATGAGCACAAGTTGCCTGATTTTGATTCAAATATAGAACAATGTGCTAGTTTCTCAGGGCTGCCTTAACAAATTGCCACAAACATCATTGATGTTTTTCTCTCTCTCTCCTCCTGCCTTCCTCTCTGAAATCAATAAAAACATATTAACAAAAATAAAAATAAATAGGCCAGGAATCAAACCTCCACCCATCCAGTCCCCTCACACACTCTTTGGTCTTCGCACCCCACCCCCACATACACACACTCTGCTGGGGTCTGTAAAATGGGTCAGGATTTCTACTTCAATCAAGGACAATGCTTCTGCATGTGTGTGTGTGTGTGTGTGTGTGTGTGTGTGTGTATACACAACTGTGAGTGAGGGTTACAATAATGTCTTGCCCTTGCATGGGGTTTACCATTTCTATAGCCCTTTGACAGCACCCAGGACTCTTACATATAAAGAGGAGAGGAGATTATTAACATTTAAATTTAGAAACAGCTGTGGTTTGGGGACAGAAAGTATTTGACTTAGGTTTCTGCACTTCTAATTCATCATAGAAGGAATTATGATGTCTGCGCCTTACAGGATATAAAGCAGTCTCTACATGCTCTCTACCTAATATTTCTCCCTTGGGTTGGCGTTAATAGTACCTTGTGAGGTCTTTATATGAGGCAAGAGGGATTCCTGACTTGGAAGAAAGAGAATGGTTTCAGAAATTGGCCTCTCTCTCCTCTGCTGCCCATGGCTAAGTCTGTCCATGTGATTAGCACTGTCATGATCATTTTCCTCCCACCAGACTGACAGATGGTTTCTCAGGCTCCGACCCTTTGGTATGCGAATCTCACTCTGATGAGGCACTGATGGTTCCTGGGTCCTCTCTGCGTGGTGGCCCAGCAGGGTCTTCAGACTTGGTGAGCTCTGTGATGACAGAGGTAGGTCTTTTAGCCGCTTTTAATTTCTGATCTCCAACAGGCCCTAGCACAGCCCTGTGTACTTGGGGAAGGTTAAACCCAAAAGAGAGGCTACTTGGAAAGGGCCTGAACACACCAGCTATAGCTAAAGCAAAGGAAGTTTCTAGAAAGCTAAAAAGGCTCCTAAAGAAACTTCATCAGATTGTTTTTGTCAAAATAAGATTTTTTTTTCTGGGGGAAAAAGAATGCATTTAAAAAAAAGGAAATTAAAGGAAACTATTAACTACAGGCAGAAAAGATGGTCCAAATAGCCTCTTTGTGTGTCAAGGAGGAACTTAATGTGGGCCAGAGTATGGAAGTTTGGACACCAATAAAGAGAGTATAGATCAGGGAACTGTTTATCTTGGAGACACGGATCCTGAACCATGGTGAGGTTGTGTGGATTTATGAATGCCATTTTGATAAAATATATAGAGATAGACTGTTTGCTATTTCCAGTCTCTTTGCTATTTCCAAGAATGACCTAAGGGAAAGAAGTCAACTTTAAAATTACCACTTTGTCAAGAAAGAATAGAGCAAGCAGTATAAACGTTTACCTTTTTCTTGGTCTGATGAATAGATGCAATTCTATAAAGCACAACTAATTAACTTTAATTAAACAAACATCTTGAAATATCTATATGGTCTCAGGCATTGAGACCCATATTCAGTGAAGACTTATGAATAAGAACAGAACAAGACAATAAAACTTAAATTTCCTGTCCTCAAGGAATTCACAGGCAGGAAAGGGAGGCAAAAAATGACCAGATTACATCAGAGAGGCTAAGTTTTAACCATATTCCTGTGGCCTCTCCAGGGGAAGACTGGCCCATAGCCTGCGGAAGGGGCAGTGCTCCATGACACAGGACTCCTCCTCTCATGTGGGATAACTGGGCCAGAGATGGGTGGGCATCAATAGCCGGCCAGGAGTCCAATCCTCGGGTTACTCTAAGCTGAGCCAACCCAGTTTCTTATCTGAAAAATCTATAATCAGGATGCTGAAAGACAAAGTCAGTCAGATGTGGGAGTGAGCTTCAAGTTAACAGAGACATGGGCTATCTTGATGAGCCATGTCTACCCAGAGAGCATATGAAACAAAGGAAGCCAGCCAGGAGAGAGGGTGAGAAAGGGGAAGGAGCGACTCAGAGAGAATTTAGGTGGCTCTTAGAAATGGAGCGTCACTTCCCTTCCCAACCCTGGTTTCCAGCTCCAGAAGCAGGAGGCTTACCTTTGTGTTCTGGGAGATTGCATTTTAAAATAAATCTCTCTCTTCCTGAACTAACCAGAGTGGGTTTCTTTTCCTATGAGCACAAGTTGCCTGATTTTGATTCAAATATAGAACAATGTGCTAGTTTCTCAGGGCTGCCTTAACAAATTGCCACAAACATCATTGATGTTTTTCTCTCTCTCTCCTCCTGCCTTCCTCTCTGAAATCAATAAAAACATATTAACAAAAATAAAAATAAATAGGCCATGAATCAAACCTCCACCCATCCAGTCCCCTCACACACTCTTTGGTCTTCGCACCCCACCCCCACATACACACACTCTGCTGGGGTCTGTAAAATGGGTCAGGATTTCTACTTCAATCAAGGACAATGCTTCTGCATGGCCATCCTTCCCCGCCCATCTCTGTCCCCAGTCCCGTGGGGTCTCTCCCTCCCTCCATTCCATCTAACTTGGTGGGCCCTGCTCTGCCCCCTCCTCCTGCGACCTCCTGTCTGTAGCCTCCCCCTTTCTCCTCCAGGGGCAGAGCTCCCCAAAGGCTATGCGGGGTGAGCCCAGGTGGGGCCTTGGAGGATAGCTGGGGTGATGGGTCACGGGGAGGAGGAGGGGGAGGGGAGGGAGGGACGTGGAGCCTGTCCAGTGGGAGAGGCACCGGGCTCCTCGGTTGCTCCCACCCAGCAGCTTTTCTAGGCCCCTGTGCAGCTGTCGCCCTCTGCACCTTGCTGCCTCCTGCTTCCTTTCAAGTTTTGGACTCGGTTTCTCCGACTCAGCCCCACCCCCCTCTCTGCTTCATCCCCAGGAGCCCAAGGCCACCCCTTGGCCTTGGGCAGGCCGCCTGGCCCGTCCCACTGTAATGTGCTACCCACTCTCCTGGACTAGTTAGTGAAACTTAACAAATAAAAAGAAGCAGCTCTGAAGATTATAAATTGAGCACTGAGAACCCTACAGGCTGCGGAGGGCTGCACAGTCCACGGCTCTCAGATCACCTATAGCAGCTTCCCACGCCATCTGGTCCCTCCTGGCTCAGGCCAAACCCTGGGAGCTTCCTGAGGGCTCTCACCTCACACCTCACTTTCCAGTCCAGCTTACCAGCGCCTGCAGCAAGCTAACCTACTGGTCGGAGTGTCTGCCCCCTCATGGTCAGTGTGTGTCATAGCGACTGGTTGAGCAGTCAAACTCCCAGCGGAACTCTGGTCGAGGGGACAATTTTCATATTAGGCTTTTATTATATAGGATTATAGACATACACCTATATGTGGAATTCACTTTTAGAACAAGGTTACTAATTGCAGTATTGTTTGTAGTATCAAAAAATTGGAAATAATGGAGATGTTCATCAATGAGAGAGTGGTTAGACAAATAATGCTACATTAATACAATGATTACTAGTCATCATAAAATGATTGAGGAGCTCTTTGTGTACTTGTGTGAAATGATCTCTAATATACATTAAGTGAAAAAAGCAAGTACAGAGCAGAATAGTGAGTTAACATTTGTGTAAATAAAAGATGGCAGGGGATTCCTTATACAAATTCACTTGTATATTTCTGTGGGAAAAGTAGGAATCAGGACATTGATGACTCTGGAGGGGGTACTGCATGGCTAGAGCATGTGGGTAAGAGAGAGACATCACTATATAATTGTATGCCTTTGACTTATGACTTATCAATATACACTGAGTGGCCAGATTATTATGACCACCCCATCAGTACTTCATTGGGCCACCTTTTGCCTTCAATACTGTGGTGATTCTTCTCTGGGCCAGAGATGGGTGGGCATCAATAGCCGGCCAGGAGTCCAATCCTCGGGTTACTCTAAGCTGAGCCAACCCAGTTTCTTATCTGAAAAATCTATAATCAGGATGCTGAAAGACAAAGTCAGTCAGATGTGGGAGTGAGCTTCAAGTTAATAGAGACGTGGGCTATCTTGATGAGCCATGTCTACCCAGAGAGCATATGAAACAAAGGAAGCCAGCCAGGAGAGAGGGTGAGAAAGGGGAAGGAGCGACTCAGAGAGAATTTAGGTGGCTCTTAGAAATGGAGCGTCACTTCCCTTCCCAACCCTGGTTTCCAGCTCCAGAAGCAGGAGGCTTACCTTTGTGTTCTGGGAGATTGCATTTTAAAATAAATCTCTCTCTTCCTGAACTAACCAGAGTGGGTTTCTTTTCCTATGAGCACAAGTTGCCTGATTTTGATTCAAATATAGAACAATGTGCTAGTTTCTCAGGGCTGCCTTAACAAATTGCCACAAACATCATTGATGTTTTTCTCTCTCTCTCCTCCTGCCTTCCTCTCTGAAATCAATAAAAACATATTAACAAAAATAAAAATAAATAGGCCATGAATCAAACCTCCACCCATCCAGTCCCCTCACACACTCTTTGGTCTTCGCACCCCACCCCCACATACACACACTCTGCTGGGGTCTGTAAAATGGGTCAGGATTTCTACTTCAATCAAGGACGATGCTTCTGCACGGCCATCCTTCCCCGCCCATCTCTGTCCCCAGTCCCGTGGGGTCTCTCCCTCCCTCCATTCCATCTAACTTGGTGGGCCCTGCTCTGCCCCCTCCTCCTGCGACCTCCTGTCTGTAGCCTCCCCCTTTCTCCTCCAGGGGCAGAGCTCCCCAAAGGCTATGCGGGGTGAGCCCAGGTGGGGCCTTGGAGGATAGCTGGGGTGATGGGTCACGGGGAGGAGGAGGGGGAGGGGAGGGAGGGACGTGGAGCCTGTCCAGTGGGAGAGGCACCGGGCTCCTCGGTTGCTCCCACCCAGCAGCTTTTCTAGGCCCCTGTGCAGCTGTCGCCCTCTGCACCTTGCTGCCTCCTGCTTCCTTTCAAGTTTTGGACTCGGTTTCTCCGACTCAGCCCCACCCCCCTCTCTGCTTCATCCCCAGGAGCCCAAGGCCACCCCTTGGCCTTGGGCAGGCCGCCTGGCCCGTCCCACTGTAATGTGCTACCCACTCTCCTGGACTAGTTAGTGAAACTTAACAAATAAAAAGAAGCAGCTCTGGAGATTATAAATTGAGCACTGAGAACCCCACAGGCTGCGGAGGGCTGCACAGTCCACGGCTCTCAGATCACCTATAGCAGCTTCCCACGCCATCCGGTCCCTCCTGGCTCAGGCCAAACCCTGGGAGCTTCCTGAGGGCTCTCACCTCACACCTCACTTTCCAGTCCAGCTTACCAGCGCCTGCAGCAAGCTAACCTACTGGTCGGAGTGTCTGCCCCCTCATGGTCAGTGTGTGTCATAGCGACTGGTTGAGCAGTCAAACTCCCAGCGGAACTCTGGTCGAGGGGACAATTTTCATATTAGGCTTTTATTATATAGGATTATAGACATACACCTATATGTGGAATTCACTTTTAGAACAAGGTTACTAATTGCAGTATTGTTTGTAGTATCAAAAAATTGGAAATAATGGAGATGTTCATCAATGAGAGGTTAGACAAATAATGCTACATTAATACAATGATTACTAGTCATCATAAAATGATTGAGGAGCTCTTTGTGTACTTGTGTGAAATGATCTCTAATATACATTAAGTGAAAAAAGCAAGTACAGAGCAGAATAGTGAGTTAACATTTGTGTAAATAAAAGATGGCAGGGGATTCCTTATACAAATTCACTTGTATATTTCTGCGGGAAAAGTAGGAATCGGGACATTGATGACTCTGGAGGGGGTACTGCATGGCTAGAGCATGTGGGTAAGAGAGAGACATCACTATATAATTGTATGCCTTTGACTTATGACTTATCAATATACACTGAGTGGCCAGATTATTATGACCACCCCATCAGTACTTCATTGGGCCACCTTTTGCCTTCAATACTGTGGTGATTCTTCTTGGCATTGACTCCACGAAATGTTGAAAGGTGATGCGAGGGATCTGACACCATGCCTGATGAATAGCACTGCCCAGTTCTGTGAGATTTGATGGTTGTGGAACCAGTTGCCTGATGGCTCTTTTAACTTCATCCCACAAATGCTCAATTGGATTGAGATCTGGTGATTGTGGGGGCCACCTAAGCAAGGTAAAGTTTTCCTCATGTTCTTGAAACCACTCCTGCACAATACAAGCACTGTGGCATGGTGCATTGTCTTGTTTGAAGAAGCCATCTCCATTGGGATACGCCATCAACCTGATAGGATGAACTTGATCAGCAATGATACTTAGGTATGTTGTGCTATTCAGACGTTGTTCCACACGAATTAAAGGGCCCAAATTATGCTAGGAAAACATGCCCCAAACCATAACACCGCCCCCACCAGCTTGAAGGGTTGTACTCATGCATGTGGGGTGCATGCTTTCATGCTGTTTCTGCCAAATTCTCACTCTGCCATCTGCATGATGCAACTGGAAAC
>NW_005366952.1:938567-956125 GCF_000412655.1 Myotis brandtii | reverse complement strand
TTGTTTACCCATATCTTCAGAAAAATGCTTGGGTAACTGTCATGGTAAACAACCTGCTTCCCTATTTATAATGGTCTGGCCCTCTAGCAACTTCAGCGCGAAATTATAGCTAATTTGCCTACAAATGTCAGGTGGTCATAATAATCTGGCCACTCAGTGTATCACCTATTCCAATTCCAAAATAAATAAATAACACGTACAAAGAGATTTTTGAAAGAAAGAGAAATAGAAAATTCTCAATGCAAATCTGATTCAATAAATGCAGCACACCCCTATCAAGCATGAGGAGGGCCTAGCATTTCCATCCATTTGTAGCTCTCTACCATCCTCAGGTAGAGAGTTGCCAGCCCTTATCCCCCTCCCCTCCAGTTGCCATTCCCCCTGTTTCAAGGTCAAGCTATCTGCCAGGGATTCCTCTCTATGCTTCTGTCTTCTTCACACCCAGGCTGGAGCACTAAGGTTATGGAATCCTACATTCCTCTGGTGGGCACAATTGATGACTGCAATTGTTTGTCTGAGGGTGGAGGAGTAGTTGAGACAGTTTCTTTTGGAAAATTAGACTAAGGCAGAAGATGAAGCAGGTCAAAGTAGAGAGTTTTCATCTGTAGAGCATATAATAGAGCGGGTGAGAGGAAATTGTAATAAATTATAGAAAGGAGGAAAACCACCTACTGGCCACACTTCAGCTGAATTTTTCTCTTGCTAGAGCTCTATAGTTGATGCTTTATTAACATCAGAGGGGATTTGATGACTTGTCATATTCAGTCCTGACTATTGAAATGAAAAGGAGAGAAAATGAAAAGTATGGAAAATGAAAATCAATTGCATTCTTTAATTTTAGTCTTTCCATTCCTGGAGCATATTGAGTACTACTTTGGGTTCTTTCATCGTTCAGGTTATTAATAACAAAGAGCCAAAGTATTTCACATTCCTAAAGAGTCTTTCATCTCAAAGGAGCCGGTGTAATTCACTAATTCAGTTACCTGAACTACATTTGATAATTATTTGAGGATCACTTCACCCAGGGGTGAATTTCAACGAGTTGTGTGACACAGCCAACAATCACTTCATTCTCCAGTCAGTGAGAAAGAAAAATGAATAGCTAATGGGGATGTCCTCCTAAAGGATTTGCCCAGTGAAAACTTCAGGGAGATGAATGCTGAAAGAATGTAATTAACTACCCAAAATTAATACCTGCAACTTTACTCAAGGTTTCCTGACCTCTTTACTAGAGTCAAGATGGAGAGGTACCTTACCTCAGAACTGGCTAAAAGATCCATGGACAGCATTCACTCCATTGCTATATTTTTTGATGATTATGAATGATGTTATATTTTAATTTGTTTCACTATTGGAATATAGAAATACAACTAATTTTTCTGTTATTACAATTGATTTTTGTATGTTGATCTTGTATCTGCAACCTTGCTGATCTTACTTATTAGTTCAAGAAATATTTTTTAAGATTCCTTGGGATTTTTATATAGACCATAATGACATATGCAAGGAAGGGGCAGTTTTAATTCTTTCTTCCTTACCTGTATATCTTTATTTCCTTTTCTTGCCTTATTGAACTGGTTAGATCACAGTTGAAGAGCAGTAGTGAGAGCAGACATCCTTGCAGACATCTTTACCTTGTATCTGATCTTAGGGAAAAAGCATTCAATCTTTTACAATTAAATATAATGTTAGCTGTAGATTTTTTTTGTAGATGTCCTTTGTCAAATTGAGGAAGTTTCCTGATATTTCTAGTTTTCTGAGAGTTTTTAAAATCATAAATAGTTGTTGAATTTTATAAAATGCTTTTTTCTGCATAAATTGATACAGTCACATGATTTTTCCTTTTTAGTTTATTAATATGGTCTGTTACATTGATTGCTTTTTTAGCAATGAATGAACCCTGCATCCTGTGAACAGTAGTCATTTCAATACTATCTGACTTTAAAGTTCATTTATAAGGAATAGTGTCTCAGTTATTTGGCCCTATTTTGGGGGAATAGGTTAGTGGGTAAGAAACTGGAACTCTTCTAGCCAAGGGCATGTGGCTTGCTCCATCTTACTGAATCCAATAAGACTTCTTTCTCTCTTCTATCTATTCTCAACTATTACCCAGAGGTCAGGAAACTGTTGCCAGAATGACAGCTGCCCAATACCCATGAGATGGGCCATCAGACAGTGGAGTGTAGAATCTTGGCCAATGGCAAAAGGTCATGTTTGTAGGAGCATGCTCATCAGTCACCACTGCCCCAGAAAGAATGACCTCCACTTCCTTCTGTATGCCAGATAGCACATGAGTACATTCTAATGGCAGAAGATAAATCACATCTAAAACCCTAGCAGAAAAGGAGTCAGGAAAATGTGGTTTTAAGCATTCCAGCTTCCATGACCCATAGAAAGAGGTGGAGATAGATGCTGAGGGCCAAGAGACAATATTTAGTGCTTCCATCTGTCTCACTGAATCCAATAGAAAACAGAACCTCCAATCTACTCTACTGTCTAAATTCTTTTTCTTGATTTTCAATGTCATCTTTCCTATTTTATTTCTCCCATCATCATTCAAAAACCCACTCAGAAGGATATATTTGCAGAGGTCAAGTTGGAGTGGGAGAGAAGAGTGGAAAAAGAAAGAGGTAATTGCAATGCAAATAAAATATATTCTATTTTAAAGATTTTCTTGAGTGAGCTGTGTTTGGGTAGAGATGTTTGAGAATGTGAGAAAGGGAGGCAGACAGAGCCTTATCATCCACAGAGAATTTGGATTTTTGCAGCTGGGAGTGAACAAAATAGGTATGTATGGGATGGAGATGGGGTACAGAGTGAGCAAGGGTTAAAGACAAGGGCTCATGAGGGAGTTGTGGCTCAGGAAAGGGACATGACCCCAACAGAGTGAGAGGAATAGACAGGCAGCGATCATGCTCAGAGAAACAGAGTCAAGGACTTGAGCAGAACAAGCTGCATCTTGATTGGCAAGTCAAAGTTGAAATCCAAATTGGTTGGGAAAAGAATTTGGAGTTAGGGTCTGGGATTGCTCTAGTGGCTCTGACTGTATGGACATCAGACCTCAGCCCTCAACCCTAATCAGTTTCTTATTTGAGTGGGCATAGTGTACAGGGCAGCCTTCTATAATCAAAGGGCCCTGGGTGTATCATTTTCTGGGGGTATGAAGCTATCCCTGTGGATTGTTCAGAGGTTCAGCCAGACAAAGGCTGATTTTCAAGGTCCCAGGATATTTGTGGTTTATCTCTTTCCCCAGGTCCCAGGTGAGATGATCTGCTAAGAGATACCTTGAGTAGAAGTCAAAGTTATGTGAATGGCCCAGAACTTTTTTCTTTCTTCTTTTTTTTCTAAAAATACCAGATGGGAACTTTTCCCATATGGAAGGCTACTGACCTCTTGGGTAAATAAGTACACCGAGTCTGATGGGTCAGAGAGGTCAGGGCTATCGGAGGTGACAAGAGCCACTCAGTGAAAAGATAGTACTGCTCTGTAGGAGTGTCTCCTGCACAGTAGCTCTTCCACTGTAGTTGAAGCTGGTCCTCACAGCCAATTGACCTGGAGGTCAATTCCTCTCAGTGATGCCAACAGCAATCAAGGCTCAACTACAAGACTCTGCACACCCCACATAGGGGTGAACCTAGAGTGCCAAGCTTAAGTGACTGGAGGCTGAGCCACTAGGCCCTATAGGACACCTACTACACAGAACCACTCTACCAATTCCAGGAGACATAGCAGCTCTACTTAATACATAGGAACAAACACAGGGAAGCAGCCAAAATGTGGAGACAAAGAAACATGTCACAAATGAAAGAAATAGAAGCAAGCAAACTACTAGGTATAGAGTTCAAAACCATGAGAGCTTACTCAAGGGACTTAGTGAGACTTTTAAGGATCTTACCCAAGGGTACTCAAGGCTCTTCATGAGAGCTTCAAGGGACTTAGTGAGATTTCAAGGATCTTAGTGAGAATGTCAAAGACATGAAAAAGGACCAGTCAGAAATTAAGCATACAATAACTGAAATAAAGAATAATTTACATTAATTCAACAGTAGAGCAGAGGATTCTGAGAATCAGATTTGGAATATGAGGAAGCAAAAAACACCTAATCAGAAGAGCAAAAAGAAAAAAAAGAATTAAAAAATATAAAGATAGTGTAAGGAGCCTCTGGGACAATTTCAAGCATATCAACATTCAAATTATGGGGGTGCCAGAAGGAGAAGAAATAATGACAGAAAACTTCCCCTACCTGGTGAAAGAAATAGACTTATAAGTGCAGGAAACACAGTCTCAAACAAGAGGAATCCAAAGAGGACCACACCAAATACATCATAATTAAAATGCCAAGGGTTAAAGAATCTTAAAAGAAGCAAGAGAAAAGCAGTTAGTAACCTACAAGGGAGCACCCATATGACTGTTAGCGATTTCTCAACAGAAACTATGCAGGACAGAAGGGAGTGGCAAGAAATATTCAAAGTGATGAATAGCAAGGACCTACAACCACTTCCCAGACAAGGAAAGCTAAAGGAGTTTATCACCATCAAACCAGTATTACATTAAATGTTGAAGGGTCAGAAGAAGGAGGAGGAGGAGGAGGAGGAGGAGGAGGAGGAGAAATATGAACAATAAAATGGCAATAATTACATATCTATCAAAAATTGAATGTAAAAATCAAAATAAATGAACAAGAAATCTAATGAACAAAATAAAATGGTGAATAAAATAGAATCAGAGGCATGGAAACATGCAACAGACTGATGAATCTCAGAGGGATGGGGGAGGGGGGCAGCAAGAGATTAACCAAAGATATTACCTATGGACATAGACAATAGGGTGGTGAAGGCCTGGGGCAGGTCAGGGCAGGAACCGGGTGAAGGGTAGGCAAAGGGGGGGAAAGGGGGATCATCTGTAATACTCTCAAAGATAAAGATTTTTTAAAAATGTTATCCCCTAGCCAGTTTTGCTCAGTAGATAGAGCACCAGTCTGCGGATCTAAGGGTCTCGGGTTTGATTCTGGTCAAGGGCACGTGCCCAGATTGTGGGCTTGATCCCCAAAAGGGGGCATGCAGGAGGCAGCCAATCAATGATTCTCTCTCATCATTGATGTTTCTTTCTATCTCTCTCTCCCTCTCCCTTCCTCTCTGAAATCAACACAAAAATATATATTAAAAAAATAGATGTGTTTTCTTTAAAAGTTACCTTCCTAATGGACACAGCTCCCCAGACTCCTCCTCTCTATTTAGCACCTCAGAGAGCAGCTGTACACGACTCTCAGGCTCATTAGTTATTCTTTAAGGGGTTAGAGCACAGCATGAAGGCAGCAGGATGACTAATTCTATTCCTGAATGGATCAGGACACTTGGCACTGCTCAGTGGCCCCAGACTGATCCCATAGGCTGGATTACAAGTGTGGAATATTGGTCTCAAGAAGGATTCAACTGGCATCACCAGGTCCATGGACAATGTTGGAAAAATGTAATTTCAGAAGCAGTGGTATGCCCCAAGTGTCCTTCTCACATATGAAGGGCTAAATGTTTCTATGCCAGTGATTTTCAAATTATCTTAGCCTTTAAATTCTTTTTTCCCTTCAAATGAAATCTTACTTGGAAGCTCAATATAAAAATAAAATAGAAAAGGAACTTTTCTGATTCAATATTGGTGGAGTTCAGATGCCCATACATTTACCCCTTTAATCCTTTGAACTAACTAATCCAAAAATTTCTAGGACTTCAGTAAACAGAATTAGAAAACCACTGTATTATGTGTTTTCTAAATCTGATTAATATTCTTACTCAATTTGAAAGAGTAAGAAAGTGAGGCACAAAAGGGCTAAAAAACTTACGTTGCCAAGAACATGCCATGAGTTCGTATCAGTCAGGAACTATACTTGGCTGATCTGAAAATTGGCGTAAGTTCGACAGGGCTTTGTTTTCCTCTCATCTAATAAGATGTCCAGAGGTGGGCTGTGTAGGGCTGGTGTGGTGATGCCATGAGGTTTTGGGGACCCAAGCTCTTTGCAGCTCACTATTCCACAGTTGCTAGGATAGATCCTCACCCCATGTTTATAGTCTGTTCTCTGGAGCGCTAGCCATTTGATCAGCATCTGGAAGATGTAGAAAAGGGACAGAAACACCTGCCAGCCCCTTTAATGGGGCTTTCTGGAAAGCTTCAATGTCCTTTATGGTACTTCCATCTCACGTAAGTCATTAAAATAAAAGGGGGGAATCCTGTCACTCCCAGCTGATATAGGAGCTCTTCCAGTGAGGAAGGAGAGAATCGATTCTGGATGGGAAACTAATGGTCTGCCACAAATATGATGCCCATACCCTCCAGGTGAACACAGGCCCTGGATTTGTCCCAATTGCAAATATTCTGCCTGTGCTCATTAGCCCCACAAAGTCAATATTTCAGCACCTAATCTGTGTTTTTCCTATTCAGAGAGGCTCAAATATCCTTTGTCAGATTCATGGGTCCTGACTTTTATGTTAGAAAATGAAGTGTTCAAATAATAAGCTAATTTGTTATTTGCTCAAATTGCTTGACACACATAATTAAAAAACATACTGGACATGTTTCAAATTCTCTTCAGGTGGCCGATGGGAAGGTGTAGGTTAGCAATCCGTGGGGTTTGTGACCAAGAGTAGGACTCAGATTATCCTTCAGGGCACACGGAGCCCCACCTTTTGACCCTTTGTCACACAATGGTCTTTACTAATTTTTTTACTAATTAACCCTGTGCGAATGTGCTTTCCCGTCTACCTGACGTGGGTGACGGGGGCACCACTGGGACTTGGTGAGCCACCACTTCCTGTGGTGTGGTGTGAAGGATGAGTACTGAACATGGACTAAAAAGATCTGGACTGAGCCTGGTCCCTTACCAGGAACATACCTGACCCTGAGACACTTCATTTCTTCAGGCCTCAGTCTCTCCTCAGAAAAAGAGGGGATTAGATTAGACAAGCTCTGTGGACACCTCCAAGTTAAACATTTAAAAAATTTGTTTTCATTTTTTATTGTTGACAGCATTACAGATGTCCGTCTACCTGACGTGGGTGACGGGGGCACCACTGGGACTTGGTGAGCCACCACTTCCTGTGGTGTGGTGTGAAGGATGAGTACTGAACATGGACTAAAAAGATCTGGACTGAGCCTGGTCCCTTACCAGGAACATAGCCTGACCCTGAGATACTTCATTTCTTCAGGCCTCAGTCTCTCAGAAAAAGAGGGGATTAGACTAGACAAGCTCTGTGGACACCTCCATTAACTTAAAAAATTTGTTTTCATTTTTTTATTGTTGAAAGTATTACAGATGGCCCCTATTCTTCCCTTCCCCTTCCACCCCAAGTTAAACATTTTGGTGTTGTGTCTCCTACTTCTGTCCCCTTTCCTTTGACCTTGCTTGGTTTGGAATGTGATATACAAATGCTGGCAGTCACTGGGCAAGGACTCTCTCTCTCTCTTTTTAGAATAGTTTATTGATTTTTAGAGAGGAAGGGGGGAGAGAGAGAGAGAAAGAGAGAGAGAGAGAGAGAGAGAGAGAGAGAGAAACATCGATGTGAGAGCACAACATCGACCGGCTGCCTCCTGCATGGCCCCCACTGGGGATTGAGCCCACAACCCAGGCATGTGTCCTTGACCAGGAATTGAACCAGAAACCTACTGGTTCTCAGGATGATGCCCAACCAACTGAGCCACACCAGCCAGGTCTGGGACAGGACTCTGAAAAGTCACCTGTCTCTTTTCTTCCACCAGGAAGAACTATGATAAAAACTAGCCTCTTTCAGTTTTACTGAAGTTTGCTTTCCAGATCTAGATTTCCTAATATAGGTCTTTAACTAAAATGCCTCCAGTTGTAATTTACTGCCTGTTTGCTCTTGCCCTGTTGATCATACAATCAACATTGTCTGGTTGTTCATAGCAAAACTTCAGATAAAATGAAAATTGCAATAGGATAAAGACATTTTCCAAAACAAGGTATGGCATCCAGATTGCTCACTTTCTATTCATAAATTCACTTATTAACTCTTCCAGTCAATAAAAAACCTGGTGCCTGCTATGTGTAAGTTACTGCATGGAAAACATGAGCTTCCCACAGTGACCGGGTCTATACTGCACATGAAAGTGCCACTATGTGCCAGCACTGCTCCATGTGCATCACACTCTTCTTTAATCTTCACAACAACCATGTGATGCAGGCACTGGTCATGGAATTCTATGCTTTTGTCTGCCCCCTATTTTGACTGGAGAGCCTTCTCAGTACCCTTTTACCCAATTATTTATTTACCTAATTTGGGGGAGCACCTATTATGTGCTAGACACTAGGGATAGAATTAAACAAGACAGACAGTGATTTCTGACAGGCATGTCAATCTGTTAATCACAGTGTCCTACCTACTCCTACACACATGACCCAAGCCTGGCTCATGGTGAATCACATCTTTTTTTTTTTTTTTTTACAGTGATTGGGCCAGGGTTGGAAGCATGACCCAAATTAGGGCTAGTTAGAGTCCTTTTATGCCATATGATCCAATTTTGCCCATTGCTGGAAAGAGAGGGCTTCTCTTAAATCATCTGAGCTCAAGATTCAGGTGTGTGTACTACTTGATACTTTTCAATTTCATAAGCTAATAAAATCTCTTTTAGTTTAAGCTATTGGTTTGAACCATATGAAATTTCCACTTTTGCAGATTGGATGTCAACAGTTTCATCTGGTTTAACCACATGGTTTGAATGTTTACTGCCTGCAATTGAAAGAGTCCTGACTAATATGATATTGTTATCTCCAATTTAGATGAGGAAAATGAGGCTAGGAGTGTTTATTCGCCCAAGGTCATTCAGCTACTAAGCATAGCAAGAACTGAAACCCAGGTGATTTCAAAGTCCATGCTCTTGATTACTCTGGTACGAGCCCCATAGAGTCAGACAAGGTTTGAAGAGAAGGACTGCTGTTCAGGGGTGGTCCATAGGCAGTTGCCTGTGAGTAAATTCTTTGCTACTAGTCCACGAGGAGGTAAGAAGTACTGAACAAAAATGTAAACCAACTCTGTCATTAAGCACAGTCTTTGGCTCAGCTGACATTTTTTAAAATAGCAAGACTTTGCCAATAAAGTAAACAGTGTGCTGATTTAGATTCTGGTGCAAGCTCCTTAACCTGGACTGACATCAAACTGTTTTTTGGGACTGGTACTCAGAGGGGCAGTGATACAGAGGGGTTTGCTGCCCTGCAACAGCTGTCCTCCAGCCTCTGGGGACTTCTACAGAAGCCGTGTCATACCGTGTGACCCAGACCCCCTTTTCTGTTAGTTGTAACTGATTTGTTCAGGTCATTTGCTTGAGCGAAGCTGAACCAATCAGATTTTCTTATCTAAGAATATGGAATCTTAAAACAAGGAAATAAAGGAACCAGGAGATATTAGTTGCTGAGCTACAAAAATAGCAGAATAAGTCCAGAAACTTTTGTTTTTATGTCTCTGGAACTGCCGTGGTTCTTGTACTTCTGAGGTGTGGCTGTTCAAGTCTTTCTTACATTTTGTAAGATAACTAATAATTTAAGAAAATTCTTTTTGTATTAAGCTAGCCAGAGTTGGTTTCAAAACAACTTTAAGTAATTCTAAAGAAAAATATAGGGCAGATCACAGGTTCATGACTCATAATTCTGTTTATAATTTCATTATTTTTATAACCTATATGAGGGTGTCTCCCACAAATCTAGGTAACAATAATAGCCAGAAACATTGCTACCTGAGCTGGAGGCCCCACTTGGAAATGAAGATATACATAATTAATTGCCCTTGATTAATAAATAGTCTGATAAAGACTAAACATGCTTTAGCAAAAAGGCCCCACTCTTCATCTGTTCAACTATAGATACATAGATAGATAGATAGATAGATAGATAGATAGATAAATAGATAGATAAATAGGTAGATAGGTAGGTAGATAGATAGATAGATAGATAGGTAGATAGATAGGTAGATAGATAGATAGAAGCCACATGAATGAATGAACTCATTGCTAACATTAGTAACATTAGTACTTTGGGGCTATAGCACCAACATCTGCCCATCTGACTTTAAAAGAATGACCATTTGCTCTGGGAAAACAAACAGCATCTCCAGCAGCTAAATTCAAACAACAGGTTCTTGAATTCAAACTCATATTTTAGGAAAAATATGATGGAGACCCACCCTGAATCCTCTTACGACTTGGCCATATCTTCGTAGAAGCAATATTTGATTTTTTAACATACTTGGCTGTCTTCCTGAGATCTTCTCATTATTTGCAGGTTCCAATAGAGACAGTTCCTTCCAACTCAGTGAAGGAAGCAGTGAAAATAGAGGTTCCAAGATGCACCCTTAGCAACTGGAAGGGACTTCATCCAGTGATAGCAGAAGGGGAAAGGAATGAGCCCGGGGTACCTGCTGCTCTTACTTCTGGGGGAAGAAGAGCAGAGCTGAGAGGTGTTTGGGAGGAGTCACAGGCTTGACGCTTTCATCATTAGTTCTGAATTCCGAAGAATTGCCTCTTACGTGCTTACCTAGAACCTCTGTGATCTTGTTTTAAATGGGTTAACCTATTTTTAAAGGGTATACAAATGCTATTAAGATAATTCTTGCATTCCTTTGCTTTTTCTATTTAAAAATTAAAGTGCTTAGAGTAATAGATATCTCTGCCAATATAGCCAAGAGGATCACCTACAAATGCTCTCTGAATAGAAAGTAGTTTGAACCTGAGATTCAAATATTTGTGCTTATAATTCTCCACAATTAAAACCTCTTCTTAGACCATCTCTGTTTCAAATCTGATGATTTAGGTGCAGAGTTCTTTTTTTCTTAATTGTATTGCTGGACATATATTAGGCATAATCTATAAGACTCAACATGATATCATATATCCAGTATTTTTTTATTGTACTAAATTTCAGGGCTAATTTAAGTTTAAACTCTTTATTTTAGAAAATCAGTAACAGCAGCTAATTAGCACATCTCATTCTGGATGTATTTGCCAACCAATTTCAGAGACTCATTTGCCTGTTAAGAGATTTTATTGAACACCAGCACCACAGAATCTCCTTTTTCCCTAGTAAACAGCTCATGCTTATTATCTTATTACAGGAATGCCACTGGTTAAATCAGGCTCTGAATATAAATAGCCATATTACTGCCATCAGGCATCAATGTTTATTTAGTGGCTGTGAGTCATGCATACCTCTTTGATCGGGTTTGGAATGAGCTGTTGCAGTTTTTGTTCAAAAAGGTTATTTGCAAAGGCTACAGAAGTATCAGTTAGATTAAACATGAAATTAATTAGTGTGGAATTTTATCAGCCATTTCAGCCACCAAACACCGGGTGTCAACATCATGTGCAAATGAGGGCTGAACATAATGAAGCAGGGGGACAGCTTAGTAGGGAGGTCAGAGAAATTCCAAGAGGTCTACCATGCTCAGTGAGGAAGATGGAGGGAGTAAAGGTGGAGAGAAGAAAAAAGGAAGGAAAGAAGGAAGGAAGGAAGGAAGGAAGGAAGGAAGGAAGGAAGGAAGGAAGGAAGGAAGGTAGGTAGGTAAGGAAGGAAGAAAGAGAAAAAGGAAGGAGGGAAGAATAGGAGGGAAGGAGGGAAGGAATATTGAAGGCCTGTTGAATAGTCTGGTACTCTGAAAGTGTCACAAAGCATGTATCATTACAGAGTATGTGGAATGGAAGTCAGGTGACCTGAGTTAGCCTGCTCGATCTTTAGAAAACTAATCAATGCATACACATATTACAAAGGATACATATGTAACACATGATAAACTTGTGCAAAAGCAAAAGAAAGCACACTTTCTGCCTCAATATTTCTTTAGACTAAAAATATCAGAGAGAGAGATCCAAGATAGCTATCATATGGTTTTAGTTAATGAAACTATGTTGGTGGAGGAGATGTGGCCCTTTAGCTGGAGGGCTCACTTAAGTTGAGTCTGTTCATTCATTCAAAATTTAGTGGATACTCCAGTTTGTCAGGCACGTGTGCTTAGAGAGGCCTGTGAATAATTATAACACACCATGTTTAGTGCCATGATGATCACCACTACAAATTTCTGTTGACCTCATTCTCAACCCAGCTCTCGTCACTGCTCAGCATTTCTGTGGTGTTCCATGGGACAACTCTCCCTGCCATTGTCCCAGTGCCAATTCCTAATACTCTCCATTGTCTTCAAGGTCCTGACTCCTCAGCCTCTTCCTCTTAGTAGGTGATCTAACCTTTCCTACAGTAATAAATTTACCTACAGTCACACTCATCCTCTCCTTCTCCTTCATTCTCATCACGGGGAATGCTTTTCTCTTATAGCAGGCAATCCCTCCTACCTGTGTCCCCCCCCCCCCCCCCCCATTCCTTTTTCCATCCAGAATCGTTCACTCTCCTCTCTCAATTAGTTCCTTCTCATCAGCAGATAAAAATGCTTAATCTTTGCAAATTAAGAAAAGACAATAGTGTGGTAAAGGCCCGAGGGAAGGGTGGGGTGTGTGAAGGACATCAATAGGTTAAAAAAAAAGGGACATCTATAATACTTTCAACAATAAAGATAATTTTTAAAATAAATAAATAAATATGAACTTTTTTTTTTTTTAAAGCCTCTTTTTGATAGTACTCTTCTTTGGGAATCCTCCTTTCATGTTGCAAACAAGTTTCTTGAAAGAATTGTCCACTTAAAATATGTACCATCCCAGGTTCCATTCTACCTTGGGTCAGGTTCTCTGGGAGACTCTGATACGGAGATTTACATGCAGCTGTTGAATTGGAGGGTGCTCTTAGAAACAACCTGAGAGTGGGATGAAGGAAGCAGGATTGGCAGAGGGGAAAGTTAGCAACGTGGATGCATCCGTGGTATCGTATCATCCAATTCTAGGGAACTCCAGAGCTGGCACGGCCTTTCAGGCAGGCCATTGTAACCTCACATCTACCAGTCATTATGCACATGTCAGGTGCATAAACTTGGGCAAGGCAGCTTCCTTTGATAATGGGTAATTCTAGAGAGGGATTCAGCCATGAGCCACCAGCTGGCAATAGTACTGGCAGTTGGGGCCATGAATACTTCAGTCCTAAAGCGGAGTTCTGGGTGGCACTGCCTAGCTCACACTGTGTGCTCACTGCCCAGCCTACTTGAACCTGGTCTTCTCTGTCTTGAGCTCCAGATGCCAGCTACAGGATGGGGCAAAGTAGGTTTACAGCTGTGACTCCACAAAACACAGAGTTTATTCTTGTATTATTATTTATTAATTGGTGTATTGTTTTTCATACAAACAGCTGTAAACCTACTTTTGCATCACCCCTGTATATTTAGCTGTCTATCTAGACATCTCACAAAGCCCATTAAACATATTCAAATTTAACTTATCATCTTCTACCACTTCACTCACTCCTTCCTTAGGGTTCTTTGTCTTAGTAAATGGAAGATAGGAGGCAACTTGTGAAATAAAGTCCCTCTCCTTTCTCTCTTTTGTGGTTTACTTCTGGGTAGGTTTGTTCTTTGCAACCCTTTGAAGGAGTCCTGTGTGATGAATAGACATCCCTACTGAGCGACTCACTGTCTCTCTTGCCTCCTGTTGGTAAAACAGGAGCCAGGGTGGCCATGCAGCTCACTGCCTTCTTGCACAGCTGTCCTTGCTCGCTTCCCATTTTCCTCATTTTCACTTCCTTGGGCTTGCATCTACCTAAGGAATTGTTATGACCTTAACTCTGGCCTCAGGCTTTGCTTTTTGAGAACCTGGGAGAAGAAGATACTAATGTCCTGTTTCCAATAAGTCATATCAATTCTAACTTCTAAATAGCTCTTCAGTCTATCTTTTCCTCAACATCTCCATTGCCACCACCCCAAACCATGCACCATTAGTTTTAGGTGGATCATGGTATCAGCCTTCTAATTGGTCTCCAGGCTTGCTCTCCTACACAGCTCTTCACCACACTGCAGCCTGACACATAGAAAGAACTTAGTTCTTAGTTACAAGAGTGAATGAAAAAAAGCAATAGGTGTGTCACTGGGTGCTGCTTGTAATTGGGCTACTTTAGAAAGGACAGAAATGCTAAGATAAGAATGTTTCCTAGATTGTGGTTACCACACAACACGTGCCTTTTTCTTCTACGATGTTCTTCTATTTCTAAAATTTCATGGACTTTTAGAAGGTTTAAACAAGTTGTATATGCAAATCACTTAGAGCCATGATGGGTACATACTGAGCACGAAATAAGTTTTAGCTGTCATCATCATCATCATCATCATCATCATTATCATCATCCTTGCATGGATTTTTTTCCTTCTATTTCCTTTCCCCTATCCCATGAGGTTTAAAATAGTTAAAAAACAACAACCATTTAGTTCAAAATTAATTAAATTCCATTTTCTCTATCTAGTGCTCCTATCAAACAAAATACAATGGAAATTTAAGTGGCCATCAGCCTGAAAATTGGTATTGTCAAGGTGAGTTAGTGTCTGTGCAATGTTTTTGTGGATACAAAATACTATATAAAACCTTGAGATTTTAATATTCAATTTGGAAAAGTTAAAATGTGAGTTTTCCTTAAGCTTTCACGTTCAAATTATAATTTTTATTTTATAAATAAATATAATTAGCCCAGAGAATTGTTTGTTTAGTATAGTTTGATTGATTAACTGAACAGATCAAGCTCCCTCAACAATCTGTCCTGTTTATGTCTTAATTTATATATTTCCCTTGAACATTTTAGGTGGCATTTATAAATTGAATATATCTGATTTTTAAGGCACTTCTAAACTACCTATCAAAACCTTTCCACTGTAATAATTCTAATTAAATGAACAAATGTGGCCCATCTCAAGTTAACCATACCCACTCCAATTTTATTTACAAACTGCATAAATTTCTTTATCTTTCAACTGAAAATATAAGGCTAAAATAAGTCACTCAGTTATACATTTTAAATTAGAATCAAAGGCCAAACCTATCAAATTCCCTAAAATCTCTTAACATTCCAAATACTTAAAGTATAATATATACACAGATCATTACTAAGCATATGAACAAACTATTGGGTTTATTTAATCATCTCTGTAGTTAATTTTAAACATCCCAGAGTTGACAAATAGTTTCTACCATCTCAATAAATTGGGGTTGCTTTTGGCCAAAAGTTTCAGCTGGGATGCAATTGTAAGGTCTGATGCCAGGATGCCCCTGTGCCCTGAAGGAGATGCTGACATCCTTTTAATAGTCAAACGGATAACAAGGAATTCCCTGTTCGTGTCCTAAAAACAGGGCTATTTTCACAGCTGACCTTCTGGTTTCAAATTAGACCATTATCCAGGTCTTTCTTCTAATTTGTGCCTGCAGCTCTGGCTAGTTTACCTCTTGATTGGAGTTAATTAATTCATTTACCACTGATTAATGTGGAATTTTTTTCATTTACTTTTCATGTTTGAATATTGGCCACAGTCCTAAAGATATTTATGCTATCAGGCCCATTCTTGTCATTTGTGGGAAAGGAAAAGAAAAAAAGAAATATTGATCATAACTTAGCATAATTTAGGTGCTTTTTACATGTCCTTGTATGTATATGTGTTATCTTATTTAATTTTTTTCATAGTTGTATGATGCAGGCACAATTATGTCCATTTGACAGATGAGGAAACTGAGACTCAGAAAAGTAAGTAGGCATTAAGTTGCAGAGCAGAGATACAAGCCTAGTGTGACTCTATAACCCACAGTCTGGACTCTGTGTGGGAACTTCATGTAAGCGCCCTGAGATTTTAGCTAGAAAACAAGTTTGGCCATGTGTGCAAAAGACTCTTGGGATTGTCTTCTTTAAAAATTACTTTTCCTGCTATCTTTTTGTAACAAAGCAAAGTCATGAATGCTTTGAGGTCATGGCTATGAACTGAACATATGACATTCTTCCCTTCTGTGATGGATTACACATTAGTGGGCCAACTGGTGACGTCATAGACCAAGGCCTGAGGGTTTCAGGGTAGGAGACTAGAATTCTTTATGGCAGGCTCTTGCCTGAGGCTGCTTTAGGATCTCAGGGCTTTCCCACAACCCATTTGGTAATTATCAAGCTCCACAAAAAGCCAAGAATAATACAAGGCAGTTTTGACTACTGGCTAGGGGTGATTCCTTTCCTTTCCCTCCCTTCCTCCCTCCCTCCCTCCCTCCCTCCCTTCCTCCCTCCCTTTCTTTCACCCTCCTTTCCTTTCTTTGTCTCTTTAAAAAAAAAGTGTTTATTTTGAAATAATTTCAAATTTATAGAATGATTGTAAGAATAGTATGCAATCCCTCCATATACCCTTCACACAGATTCATCAGTTGTAATTTTTTACCCTATTTGCTTTATTATGGTCTTGAACTATTTGAGAGTGTGTTGCACACATCATACTTCTTTACTCCTAAATTCTTCAGTGTATATTTCCTTAGGATAAGAATATTTAATTAAAAACCACAGTTCAATGATTAAATCAGGAAATTTTGAAATCGACACAATGCTCTTATCTAATTTACAGCCCTTTATTCAAATTTTACCAATTGTTTAGCAATTTTGCTCCAAAATCCAATACAGGATTAAGTGTTATATTTACTTACTAGAGGCCCAGCGCACGAAATCGTGCGCGCGTAGCTTGCCACCGCTCGCCGCCCCGCCCGCTCGCTGCCATATATTTTCCAGAATAGCCCTCAGTTTGGGTTTGTCTGACGTCCCCTCATGATTAGATCCAGGTTATGTCTTTTTGGCAGGAATCCTACATAAGTGATATTGTGTTCTCAGTGCATTCTATAAGGAGATGTTTGAAGTGAGTTTGACCCATTATGGATGACGTTAACTTTGATCATTTGCTTAAGGTGATGCCTGCTAGGTTTCTCCACTGCAAAGTTGCTACTTTTCCCTTGGTAATTAATGAATAATTTGTGGTGAGTTATTTAGAGACTATGTAAATAAACTGTTTCTTATCAAACTTTATGCCACTAGTTTTGTCATTCATTAATGATTCTTACCTGAATCATTAATTATTATGACAGTTGCAAAATGTTGATTTTCTAACTCCATTTTTTTTCTACATTTATTAGTTGGCATTCTGTCGAAAAGGAGAACTTACTAGCATCATTAATTATAAGTATGGACTAATGGAGTCTTATTTTTTGTTCAATGGGTTATTATTCATTACTACAATTATTAATTTTGATGCTCAAATTGTCTCAGATTTGACCAGTAGAAGCACCTTTAAACTGGTTCTTGGGTTCTTTTGACACGTCCTTCTCATTTTTGAGCACTTGCTTACTACCTGACACAAGACAGTCCAGACTCATCTTGCACTTTCTCTGCCTGAGCCCTGCAATCAGCAGCTCCTCCAGGACCCCTGGTTCCTTTTAGTGGGGAATGGTATTTAGAAACTGATATTTGGATGCTACTGGAGTGTCAAAGCTTCTAGGCCCTTGTGGCAGAAAGCTAAGAAACACACACACACACACCCCACAACTATTTGTAAATCTAATATATATTAAAGCTATAAATTCATGCTACATACACATTCAAACACACACAAATATACTAGTATCTCTCTCTCTCT
>NW_005366952.1:915071-938104 GCF_000412655.1 Myotis brandtii | reverse complement strand
ATATATAATTAAAATTATGCATTCGTACTATATCCTTACTTCAATTCAATAACATGGGATTGTTCCAAGCCTACACCCTGTATATTCATATCTTTCCTCTAAAAATGAGAAACCTGGTTCCTAACATCTTCAAAATATTTATTTATTTGTTCAATCCTTCCAACACACAGAAAATAATTTCAGAATTATTCACCTATACCACTGAGAAAAATGAACATACTAAAGTAGATTTTGATATTTATTGTTCTTTTTGTATTTAGATCAAGGTTATATAGGCAAAATATTATGTTCTAAACTTATTTTTTCTTCAGTGTACGTATGTTGTTTATTTGAAATATAGTAAGACTCTTTCATTTCTATTTGCATTCCACTTTTGATTTCTTATACATCTCCATTCTTGTTGGTTTACCTTTATGTTTTTGAGAAAATAAAATAGTAACAAGAACTCTCACTCCTTCCTTTTCTCTTATATCCTGTTTTTATCCACACCCTGTGGATAACCAAACTCATTTGTTTCTTGTTTATGTTTGCTGTGTTTCTTTTTGGAAAAATAAGTAAACATATGCATATATTCTTATTCCACCTTCATTTTCTTACACAAGAGGTAGCCTACCACATATAGTCTTTGCCTTCACTTTTTAATCTAACTCTGTATTCTGTAAATCACTCCATATTATTTCATAGAGATCTTCCTCATTCTTTTTATAGCTATACTAGAGGCCCGGTACACGAAATTCATGCATGGAGTGGGGGGTCCCTCAGCCCAGCCTGCACCCTCTCCAATCTGGGATCCCTCTTGAAATCCAGGACTGCTGGCTCCTAACCGCTCACCTGCCTGCCAGCCTGATCACCCCTAACCACTCTCCCCTGCCAGCCTGATTGCCCCTAACTGCTCTCCCCTGCCAGCCTGATAGCCCCTAACCTCCTCTGCCTCGGCCCCCACCACCGTGGCTTAGTCCGGAAGAATGTCCGGAAGGATGTCCAGTCTAATTAGCATATTATCCTTTTATAAGCATAGATAGTACTCTTATTCTTTTTATAGCTATATAGTACTCCACTGAAGGGATATGTCACAATTTATTCAACTATTTTCCAATGTATAAGAATTTAGATTTGCTGCCAAAATTATAAATATTGCTACTTTGAAGAACTTTGCTGATATATCTTTTCCAATGGTGAAGTAATAAAGGTGGGATTACTGGGCCAAAAGTTAAACATATCTGTAATTTAGTTAGATATTGCTAAAGTTCCCTGTATAAGAATTGTACCATTTTGCACTCCTACCAGGAATATATGAGAGTCACTGTTTCCCCACAGCCTTGCCAGCAGAATGTTTTGTCAAGGTTTTTATAACTTAAAAAGAAAATATATTTCAGTATTGTTTGATTTGTATTTCTCATTATTTTGAAGTCAAAATAATGTCATTTCTACATGTTTAGAATTGTTTTACATCTTTTCTGTAAATTATCTGTTTATGTTTTTTGCTATCAGATTTTTAGTCACTTATGCTTCAATTTTCCAGAGTTTTAGGTATATTGGGTAAATATATGCATAGCTGTAATATCCCCAAAATACAACTATTTCTCTGTCTCTCTTGGTCTCTATCTCTATCTTTATCTTTATCTCTACCCCTATCTACTTTTTAAAAAGGACTCAATTCTCTCTTTTTCTTTTTGTTTATATTTTTATAGGAGCATTGTTTGAGAGGATCTTGATGATAAGAATCATTGCCTGGATAACTATTGGTGAACAGAAGTCCTTGACAGATGATAGAAAATCACATTCACCTTGAACCTTGAGGTCTCTGCTAAAGGACACATTGCTCTCCAGCAGTTGAAAGAAAAGGCCCTTTGGAAAGAAGGAATAATTTGAAACCAAGACATATCACTGGAACACAGAGCAGGCAGAGAGCCGTAGAGGAGCCCGAGTGTTCTGCAGCAGTTTGCCTCCTCTGCCTAAATCCGTGGGTTGAGTCACAGGGCTTGTCTTAGAGAAGGACTAGAGATGAGTCTGTGAGATTCCAGGCCAACATCAGCAGCAGGGAACCCTGTGTGTAGCAGGTGAGAGTTGGTTAGATCATAGAACCAAAGAATTTGAGGCCCATAGGAGCTTGTAGATTACCTGGTCTCAGAAACAATCTAACCTCATTTTATAGGCAGGAAACAGAAGCCCACAGAGGTAAGCAGCTTGCCCAAAGTCTTAGTTATAAACCAGTGCCACATAAGGTGACTTAAAACTAATGAGTCTTTTCAAAAGTAATCCATGTTGAAACATATACATTCAGATGAGTTTTCTATTTTAAAGTATTTTGATGGCATTATCCCGGTCAGATGTATATTTAATTCTAGCAAGTGCCATGGCCAGAACTTTTCTGAAATTCTTTTATCAAAGGGTAGTTGAAAATTTGCCTGTGTGTTCATTCTTTTTTTTTCTTTCATTGTAATAATATTGACAACATTTTTCTGATTTTTTTTTTTTTTTTTTTTTTTTTACTTTTTAGACTTCAGTTCGACATATACTCTTCTATCAGCACTGGCTTCTTATTTATTTTTAAAAATAGATCTCAGTGTAAATAATTAGGTCTGGTTTCTTTTAGTTACATTCTAGTTTTAAGGTTATATCCTAATTAACTTAATTGGGCTTCTGTGTTTCATAAGTCTCATAGATAACCTATTTCTATCTAGATTAATCCAATCTGTTATGTTCATGTTTCCCAAACTGCTAATTACTGAGGGTGCTTGTTAGACATATATATTCAAACCCATCCGACCTTCCTAACCAGACTCTCCACATGACTGAAAATCTGAAATTTTAACAATTTAACACATATGCAAATTGTAGAAATGATGATTCTGTGTTAGTTTTGAGAGTTTAACTCTCAGCTGGCAACTTCACCCCAAACCCTCTTACATGTGGATTATCCATAGGCTCTGAGGGTAACGCCAATAAAACTTTGTGGTCTATGGCAAAATCATTGGAATAAATATAAAACTTCCTAACACAGGCAACTTATCAATATGCTCTTGGCTACCTGGAAAGAGAGCGAGCTGATCCTCAGGGTGATGAGGTATGTGTATGCCAAGTCACGGTACTTCATCGAGACAGCCATTCTTCAGGAAATGCAGGAGGCAATGGATAGTCAGTTCTCCATGCTGCCATTACAGAGTTAGAAGACGAAGGCAGTCATTCCTTCAGTCATACAGATCTGTTGACCAGGGCCCTTATTCAAGCACCAGGGCTCATTCAATGATACCAACAATGCTGATGCTGTTGGGCACAGACTGACATGCTGGTCAGAGCTGCTTATCATCACAATTGTCTACCATTCTGGCCAGTAGGGTTGTCTGCTTCAACATCTTTTGCATTTCATTCTTTGGATTTCCATCTCTCCATCTTGGAATATCTTGCTTTTCCTTCTTTAACACTTAAAATTTAATAAATGTTTACTAAGTGATTACTTTGTGCAAGGTACTGTGAGGTAGGGAGAGCAGGATGGAAAGCTACTGAGAAAAATAAATAGTCAGCCAAGTTGTCAAGGCTATAAAAATGCTTAAGCAACAGTTCTTGCTCTAAAGGGACTTAAGTTCACTAGGGTGGTAAAACAAATATTAAATCTTGGCAGTGAGAATAGCCAAGGAAAGACAGGTATAAGGCAAGCATTTTGTGGCAGTAATTAAAACAGTTTGGAATAGATATATTGATGAAATTATAAACAGAGAACACACAAATAGATCTAAACATATAAAAAATTGATACTTGATAATAGTCTCATTTAAAATTGATAAGGAAAATACAGATTATTCAATAAGTTATAGTAGAACAACTGGCAAGTCTTCTAGAAAATAAATTAAGCTGAATATTTACTTCACTCCTCACACTGAATTAATTCTAAAGGGATTTATTTTATTTTTCAAAAATTTATTTTATTATTATTTTTTGGATTTAAATGTAAAAAATCAAACCAAAAATATATTATGAAAACAAAATTAAGAGGCTTTCTAATTTTAAGTACACAATCGTTTCCAAGCATGAATAAAACCTAGAGGCCTTTTAAAAGGTGTTGATTTCACTATATAAAAGTCTAAAACATACCTTAATCAAAGTCAAAGTCCAATGACAATAGAAAAAATATTTGGACCACATATGATAAATAAAAGGCTACTACTCACAATATTTAAAAAACTCTTACAAGTCAATAGAAAGTCAAAGAACTCAATAGAAAGATAAAAGAAACATGAATTGGAAATTTATAATGGAAGAATTACAAATAGCCAATAAGCATATAAAAATACATTTTCATAATTAAAGAGAAGCAAATGAAAGCATTTTTTTGCCTACTTGATTGGAAAATGTATTTTTAAATTGATAAAATGCCCAATAAGATTTGCTGTAAGTGAAATATAAATTGGCATATACTTTCAGGAATAACTTGTCAACATTTGTTTAAAATGGAAATATGGATTCCCTGTGATTCAGAAATTGTTTTACATGTATAAAATGATAGGTTTACTCAAATAACTGTACTAAGGTTTATGTGCAAGTTTCCTGAAGTACTGTTAATTACATGAAACACTGGCAACAGTTAATAAGGTTAAATATATTATAATATATCCATATGATAGGATACAGTAAAAACATCTTGATCTGATATAATCTACAATTAGTAGTTGATTAATTTAAAAAAATTAATGGGAAATAATAAAAAATAATACATATACGCCTTAAACATAAACATTTCACATAACCTATCTAAATGTAGAAATATTCACCAATCTTTTGATGCTAAGACAAAGCCCCTTGGAATAAGGGTTTGCTGAATAGAATTCTTCTCAACTTTCTTGCATAAGCCACATCTACAATGTCTCTGCTGACCTGCCCATTCTTGTCTCCTACCTCTTTCCACCTTGCTCACACTGGCCTCCTCTCTGTCCCTATACTTGTTAAAATGTTTCCCAATGCATTATCTTTGTACCGGTTATTCTCCTTTTCTTTTCCCGCATTCTCTGATAACCCCCATATATCAGTTAGGAGAATTTTCCTTGTAAGTAACACAAATTCCAGTTTAAATTTACTTATATTATAAAACGGGAATTTATTGTCTCGCATAACTACTGTAAATAACCAGTCCTAGATCTGGCCCATGATTACACTATAGCTGTAATATACAAGAAATGACCAAGATTTGTTTTCTACTTTTTACTCTACTTCCTAGTGTTCACTTGCTTCTCCTCTTCTCTTAATGGCTGTCAGAAACTCATTCAAAGTCTGGGTATTGGGTGAAATACACATTGGCCTTGAAAGTCCTGATGTAAGTTTTATGCTCATTTGTCTGGGGGCATAGCTTCAGAAGCAGAGGCTGAGGTAGAAATTCAGGAGCCACCGGTAAGTGCTCTTCAGGAAATATCTGTGAGGGATCAGGATCTTTTCTGATCACAATGGTAGGAAACTAGAAATCAGTAACAGAAAAACAAAAAAAAAAGAAAGAAAATTTCACAAATAAATAGAAATTAAACAACAAATTCCTGAACAGCCAGTCAGCTAATGAAGAAATTAAATGGGAAATTTAAAAAATCTTGAAACAAGGGAAAATGGAAGCACAACATACCAAAACTTGTGAGATGAAGCAAAAAACAGTTTTGAGAGGTAATTTATATTTAAAAACACCTACGTTAAGAATAAAGAAAGAACAGTACCCAAGATGGTGACAGAGTAGGTGGAAGTTACATTCACCTCCTCCCAGGACCAAACTGGAATTACAACTGAAATATAGAGCAATCAACCTGAATAACCAACTGAAGACTAGTTGAACAGAAGTCTTATAACCAAGGATTTACAGAAGAAGCCATATCGAGACAGGTATAAAGGGCAGAGAAGCAAAAAGGGCTGGCTCCACTCCCACAGGTGATGGCTGAGATTCCAGAGGGATATCTCAGCTACAGGGGGGTTCCCCTGAACCCAATGCCAAGCTCCCCAGCTGCGAGAACCAGAGCTGGGAAGAGGCACCCACCTGACATCTGGCTATGAAAATCAGTGGGGATTCTGTCCACCAGAGAGACAGGAGTCAGCTAAAAACCCAGATGCCCTCTTAAAGGGCCAGAAAACAAAATTTCATTCACAGACACTGACCCTGGGCTCCAGGGGAGATAGACTGTAGCGAACTAAAGTTGCAAGAGAAGAGACTGGGGTTTGTGGCTCTAGGGAGAGAGCTAAAGAGACAACTGCCAGGATCGCTGTGCTGAGTCCCTCTCCCACACCACAGATACCATTTTTCTTGGGTGGAGCACTCTCCTCCTCATGGCATCAGTCTGAGGGAATGTAATAGCCCCACCCTCTAGACTTTCTGTTGCCACACCCTGTAGAACTTGGTGCCTTACTGAACACTCAGCTGGGATGTAGAGGGATGGACAGACTCAGGGGTGTCAGTGATTGGTTGTGTGGCTTTAGGGTGTGAGCCACTCCCCTCATTTTCCCATAAACCTAAGGAGATCTGCTAGCCTCACATGCCAGGCTTCCAGTGGCTCTACCCTCCCCTCTCCTTGTGGCCCTGTCCTGCTGAACTAGGGCTTCTGGCAGAATCTGGGACAGACTAAGTTGTGTGTCCCTAAGATGGAGGCCATTTTCCCTCACATGCCCGACTTGTGCAGAGCCCTCCGTTTGGGTCTGATAAACTCTGCTGATCTCACCCTGACAACTCCCAGAGACCTTGGCCCACTATAAAAATCTACCCACACCAAGGCCCAGCAGAGGCAGCCACAAACTATGGGTTACTTTGTAGCTGCAAAGGGGTTGCCCAGGCCCAGTCACAGGAAGTATCTAATATTGACCTCCTCCCAAGAGGCCCCAGAACCAAAAAATCCAGTGGCCAGTTTAGACATCAGAGCAGGATCCAATTAGCTTTACAAATGGCACATCCAAAGGGAGATCTTGGCAGATACCAGACCCTGCTGAGGTGAATTCTGCTTTGTGTGGTCAGCACCTGCACAGGAGCTCATACACTGTGGTCAGGGTCAATCCTGACAGTCAACCAGCCTGAGAGTCTACCCCACACTCCAATGGGCCAATAGCAATCAAGATTAAATTACAACAGAAGGGCTCACATAACTCACACAAGAGACATTCCTGGAGCACCCATCTCAGGTGATCAAAGAGACTGTGCCATTGGTTCCACAGGGCACCTACTACATGAGGCTTCCTTAATAATACTGGAGACATAGCAGATACACCTAATGCATAGAAACAAACACAAAGAGGCATTCAAAATGAGGAGACAAACATGCCTCAAATGATAAAAGAGGAGAAATCTCCAAAAACAAGAGCTAAATAAAATGGAGCAAGATATAGAGATTTAAAAATGGTTATAAGAATGCTCAAGGAACTTAGTGAGAACTACAAAAGCATGAAAAAGGACACAGAAAATATAAAAAAGAACCTACCATAAATGAAGAATACAATATCTGAAATGAAAAATTCTCTAGAAATAATCAACAGTAAGTTAGGTGAAGTGGAGGATCAAACCACTGATTTGGAAGATAAGGTAGCAGAAAACACCCAATCCGAGCAGCAAAAAGAAAAATGTATTAAAAAATTGATGATATTTTAAAGGATCATTGGGACAATATGAAGCATAAAAACATCTATATCATAGGGGAACCAGAAAAAGAGTGACAGCAAGAGATCAAGAAACTATTTGAAGTAATAATAACCGAAAACTTCCCTAACCTGATAAAGAAAAAGACACACAAGTCCAGCAAGCACAGAGAGTCCCAAACAAGATAAACCCAAAGAGGCTCACACCAAGACACAGCATAAGGTAAGCCCTGTTTGGTTAGCTCTGTTGGTTAGAGCATCATCCTGATACTTCAATGTTGTAGGTTCAATCCCTGGTGAGAGCACATACAAGAATCAATCAATGAATACATAAATAGGTGGAACAACTAATTCATCTCTCTCTAAAATCAATAAATTTAAAAAAATAGTAAAAGTTAAAGACAAAGAATCTTAAAAACAAGAGACAGACAGTTAGTTGCCTAAATAAAAAAAAAAACTCCCATAAGACCATCAGCTGATTTCTCAGCAGAAACTTTACAGACCAGAAGGGATTGGCATGAAATATTCGAAGTGATGAAAAGCAAGGACCTATGACCAAGACTACTCTACCAAGCATGACTATTATTTAAAATTGAAGGAGAATAAAGAGCTTCCCAAATAAAACACAGCTAAAGGAGTTCATCACCACCAAACCAGTATTACAAGAAATGTTAGAGGGGCTTCTAGAAGACGAAGACAAAGACGACGAAGAAGAAGAAATGAAGAAGAAGAAGAAAAGAGAAGAAAAACAGAGGAACATATTTTTAGAGAATAAATGGCAATAAATGTGTACCGATAAATAATCACTTCAAATGTAAATGGCTTAAATGCTCCAATCAAAAGACATAGAGCAGCTGAATAGCAAGAAAACAAGACCCATATATATCTATATATATAAAAGGCTAATATGCAAAGTGTCCCCTCGGGAGTTTGACTGGGAGACTGGGAGTTTGATCGCTCCCTATGATGTGTGCTGACCACCAGGGGGTGGCGCAGAACGAAGGAAGGCTCTGATCACCGGCCAGGACTAGGGACCCTACCCGTGCACGAATTTCGTGCACCAGGCCTCTAGTGCTGTTTATAAAAGACTCACCTCAGAATAAAAGATACACACAGACTGAAATAGAGGAATAGAAAAAGATAGTTCATGCAAATGGAAATTTAAAAAAAGCTGGGGTAGCAATACTTATATCAGACAAAATAGACTTTAAAACAAAGGCTATAATTAGAGATAAAGGACATTACATAATGATAAAGGAATCAATTCAACAAGAGGATATAACCTTCATAAACATTTATGCACCCCAAATAGGAGCACCTAAATATATAAAGCAAATCTTGATGGACATATGGGAGAGATTGACAATAATACAATCATAGTAGGGTATTTTAACACCCCATTGACATCAATGGATAGAAAGACAGAAAATCAACACAGAAATGGCCTTAAATGACACACTACATCAGATGTTAATTGATATCTTCAGAGCATATCACCCCAAAGCAGCAGAATATACATTCTTTTCTAGTGCACATGGAACATTTTCTAGGATAGACCACGTTAGGACACAAAGCAAGTCTCAATGAATTTAAGAAGATTGAAATCACAACAAGCATCTTCTCTGACTACAATGGTATGAAATTGGAAATCAATCACACACACACACACAAAAAACCCCCACAAAAATACACAAACACATGGAGGCTAAATAACATCCTATCTAATAATAGAGAAACATGGTAATTAGCTGTACCTCTGCTACCCTTCCCATTGGCTAATCAGGGTGATATGCAAATTAACTGCCAACCAAGATGGGCCTTTTTTAATACGGTGCATCTACTCCAACAAAATTAATCTACCTTAAAAGTAACCTAAAAATTTTTAATCTGCCTCTGTCACATAACAACTCCAGCAGTCAATTCTGTATATAGCCTGCTCCATACCATTCTTCCTCTCTGGAACCTCTTTCCTTACCTCTCTGCTCATGTAGATTCTATTCACCCATGAAACCCCACATCAGTGCTCTTCAGAGGATAATCTGGCTCACCTATATGTCCAAAGACATTCACTGGAATCACCAGTTCCTTATTTAAGTGCTTTGTTTAACCTGTATGGAGTTCCACTAGACATTCATCTAAGACATTCATGCAGACTTGACAGCTGAACTGAAGACAGTGTTAGGGTTGCTTTCTACACCCATGGTAATTCAAGCTGATTTCAGCTTAGATGCCACTGACATAAAGGCAACAACTATATCTGCCCACAGTTACAGAGGTTTGCCATTTTGGGCTCATCACACTCATACAAGTACTCTGCACAAAGAAAGTTCAAAAAGGAGGGAAAAAGTAGATCTTTGTGAGTTTTGGGTCAAATTTGTAAGTTATATCTGTTCATTTTTTATTAATTTACTAGTTTTTGTTGGAAGATACTGAGAATTATAAATCTGGGGAATTGTACCCTGAGGGAATTATATTTCAGTTGGAAGAACAAGATCTCACACAAGAAATGTAAACAGACATGCTATTATGAAGGAACATATGTCTAAATGTCAAATAAAAGACATCCTATGTAATAAAAGCCTAATATGCAAATTGACCAAACGACAGAATGACCAGTTGCTATGACATGCCCTGACCACCGGGGGAAGACACTCAATGCAGGAGCTTCCCCCAGCCTGCAGGCCCCAGGCCAGCAAAGGCAGGTGCCAGCAGGGCCACCCCCCGCCCCGATCACCCCGCCAGTTGCCCTGCAGAGGGAGGTGACTGGTGGCAGTGGTGGGGGGCGGGGCCAGCAAGGGGGCAGGACCAGCAAGCGGGCGGTGCCAGGCCAGTCATGGCGGGGGGCCGGGGGGGGGGCCCCCCCCCCCCCCCCCCAGTGCACAAATTTTTGTGCACCGGGCCTCTAGTGTTACTATAATGAGATCAAGGAAGAAATGAAAAGATACCTTGAAACAAATGAAAATGAAAACATAACAACTGAAAATCTATGGGAAACAGTGAAAACAGTCCTAAGAAGAAAATCTATAGCATTACAGGCCTACTTCAAGAAATAAGAAAAATCTCAAATAACATATCTAACTTTACACTTAAATGTAAAGAAAATGACCAGAAAAAGAACAACAAACAAAACCCAAAGTTAGTAGAAGAAAGGAAATAATAAAGGTCAGAGCAGTAATAAAGGAAATAGAGTCTAAAACAAACAAACAAAAACAATACAAAAGATAAATGAAACCAAGAGTCAGTTTTTTAAAAAGATAAGCAAGATTGAAAAACCTTTAACTAGGCTCATCAAGAAACAAAGAGAATGGATCCAAATAAAATAAAAAATCTGAAATGAAAGAGTGACACCACAGAAATACAAAGGATTGTACGAAAATATTACAAACATCTATATGCCAACAAATTGGACAATCTGGACAAAATAGATAAATTCCTAGAAACATATAATCTTCCAAAATGGAATCAGGAAGAATCAGAGAATCTGAATAGATAGATTACAACTAGTGTAATTGAGGCTGTGAAGCTCCTTCCTGGGACGAGGGACTCAGCCCTGTCCCGACCCCCCTCCTGTGACCCTGGAGCAGCGCAGAACTAGGCTTGGTTACGCTCAGAGTTAGCGCCACAGATATGATTTATTTCCCCCGTAGCCCACAATTAGTGATAACAATCCTATTTTTATTGTTAACTGTGACATGACTTGGATGTCATGTGTTGTCAGTCTGATGTGGCTGTTTCCTAAGTAACCTGTCACTGTATCGATTATATTCTGACTTAGCAATGTGGCCTTGGAATGCTAAGCAAATATGGATGTACTGGTTGTAAATGTTTATATATTGTACAGTACCTTTATATATACACCTGAGGTTCTGATTAGAGAAAGAGATCTGTAAATGGCTCGCTATTTTTTATATAGATATTAAAAAAATCAAAAACCAAAAAATAAAAAATAAAAAAGAAGAAAAGAACTCCCAACAAACAAAAGTCCTGGACCAATGGCTTCACAGGGGAATTTTACCAAATATTCAAATAAGAACTAGCACCTATCCTTCTCAAATTATTCCAAGAAATTCAAGGAAGACTCCCAATTTCATTTTACAAGATCAACATTATACTAATTCCAAAACTAGATAAAGACACTACAAAGAAAGAAAATTATAGGCCAATATCCCTGATGAACATAGATGCTAAAATGTTCAAATGTTCAACAACAAATTAGCAAACCAGATCCAGCAATACATTTAAAAAATCATACACCATGATCAAGTGGGATTTATTCCTGGGATGCAAGGTTTGTACAATATCTGCAACTCACTAAATGTGAAGCACCACATAAATAAAATGAGGATAAAAACCACACAATCATATTAATAGATGCAGAAAAATCATTTGATAAAATTCAGCACTCATTTATTATAAAAACTCTCAGCAAACTGGGAATAGTGGGAACATAACACAATAAAGGCCACTTATGACAAACCCACAACCAACATCATACTCAATGGGCAAAAACTATGAGTTTTTCCCTTAAGATTGGGAATAAGGCAGGGTTGTCTGCTTTTACCATTCTATTTAACATAGTACTGGATGTCTTAGTTACAGCAATAAGGCAAGAAGAAAAAATAAAAGGCATCCAAATTGGAAAGGAAGAAGTAAAACTGTCATTATTTTCAGATGACATGATACTGTTTGTAGAGAACCCTAAAGATTCCACCAACAAACAACTAGAACTGATAAGTGAATTTAGTAAAGTAGTAGGATATGAAATAAATATCCAGAAATCAGTTGCATTCTCATACACCAATAATGAACCATCTGAAAAGGAAACCAAGAAAACAATCACATTTTAAATTGCATCAAAAATTTAAAATACCTAGGAATAAATTTAATCAAAATGTAAAAGACCTGTACTTAGAAAATTATAAGACCCTAGAAAAAGAAATAAGTGGAAGCATATACCATGTTCCTGGATAGGAAGAATTAGCATTATCAAAATGTACATACTACTCAAAGCAATCTATAGATTCATCATAATTCTATTAAGATGATAATGGCATATTTTATAGAACTAGAATAAATATTTCAAAAATGTATATGGAACCATTAAAAAAAAACCCAGATAGCCATGACAATCTTGAGAAAGAATAAAGTTGGGGAAATCATGCTACTTGACATCAAACTATACTACAAGGCTATAGTAATCAAAACAGCAAGATACTGACATAAAAGCAGACATATAGATCAATGGGATAGTATAGGTCCAGAAAGAAACCCATGCCTTTATGGTCAATTAATATTTGACAAAGGATGCAAGAATATATAAAGAAGTAAAGACAGTCTATTCAATAAATGGTGTTGGAAAAATTGACAGATATGTGCAGAAAAAAATGAAGTTAGACCACCTCTTATACCATACACAATAATAAACTAAAAATGGATTAAAGAATTAAATGTAAGACTCAAAGCCATAAAAATGTTAGGAAAAAAACATAGGCAGTAAAATCTCAAACATTTCTCATAGCAACATTTTTTTTTTCCTGATATATCTCCTCAGGCAAGGGAAACAAAAGAAAAAATAAATGGGACTACATCAAACTAAAAAGTTTTTGCATAGCAAAGGAAATCATCAACAAAATGAAAAGACAACCCACTGAATGGAAGAATATATTCACTAATGATATATTTAGTAAGGGCTTAATATCCAAATTTTATACAAATCTTATAAAACTCAACACCAAAAAAAACAAATAATCTACTTAAAAAATGGGCAAAGTACCTGAATAGACACTTCCTCAAAGAGGACATATAGATGGCCAATAGACATATGAAAAGATGCTCAATATCACTAATCATCAAATTAAAAATACAATGAGATATCACTTTACACCTGTCAGATGGCTCTCATCAATAAATCAACAAACAACTGTTGGTGAGGATGTGGATAAAAAGAACCCTTGGGTACTGTTGGTGGGAATGCAGATTGGTGCAGCCACTGTGGAAAGCAGTATGGAGTTACCTCAAAAATTTAAAAATGGAACTGCCTTATGACCCAACTATTCCAGTTCTGGTAATATATCTGTAAAAACCTGAAACACTAATTTGAAAGAATATACCCACCATTATGCTCCTTGCAGTATTATTTACAATAGTCAAGATTAGCAGAGGAAAAGTGTGGTAGGGGGCAGGTAGAAGAGTGTAGAGTGGGGATAAGAAGGAGATGACTTTGGGTGGTGAGCACATAATACAGTACACAGATGATGTATTATAGAATTGTACATTTGAGACCTGTATAATTTTATTAACCAACAGCACCCCAATAAAGCCAATAAAAATTTAAAAAAGAATAAAGAAAGATTTTAAATAAACACTCTTACTTTACACCTCAAGGGACCTGACAAAAACAAACAAACTAAGCTTAAATGTATTAAAAGGAAATAAAAAACAAAGATCAGAGTAGAAATAAATGAAATAGAGAATATAAAAAATGAAAAAAATAACACCTATGTTCATAGCAGCATTATTTACAATAGCTAAGATCTGGAAATAGCCCAAGTGCCCATCAGTAGATAAATGGGAAAGAAGACTGGTACATTTACACCAGTGGTTCCCAAACTTATTTGGCCTACTGCCCCCTTTCCAGAAAAAAATATTACTCAGCCCCTGGAAATTAATTTTTTAAAAAATTTTAATAGCAGTTACTCATCGCCCCCAAATGCACCTGTGGCCATCACCGCCCCCCTGGATCGCTGCAGCACGTACCAGGGGGCGGTAGCGCCCACTTTGGGAATCACTGATTTACACAATGGAATACTATGCAGCTGTAAAAAAGAAGGATCTCTTACTCTTTGAGACAGCATGGAGGGATCTGGAGAGTATTATGCTAAGTGAAATAAGCCAGTCAGAGAAAGACAAGTAACTCATGATCTCACTGATATGTGGAATCTAATGAACAAAAACAAACTGATAAACAAAATGGAAACAGAGACAGGAAGCATGCAACAGATTAAGGATCCTTAGAGGAAAGGCAAGGGGAGGGAAGAGATCATCCAAAGAACTTATATGCATATATGCATAACCCAGACAATAGTGTGGTGAAGGCCTGGGGAGGGGATGGGCATGGGGAGGAGGAGGGACATCTGTAATACTTTCAATAATAAAGATAAACTTAAAAAATAACAAAGCTAAGCGTTGTTTTTTTTAAAGAAGATAAACAGAGCTGACAAAACTTTAGCTAGACTAAACAAAATAAAGAGGGAAGAATCAAGTAAATAAAATCAGAAAAAAAGGAGGAGACATTATAGTTGATGCCATAGAACTACAAAGGATCATAAGGGACTACTATGAGCAATTATACACTAACAAATTGGATAACCTAGAAGAAATGGATACATCCTGGGAAACAAGCAACCTACCAGAATTTAATCATGACAAATAGAAAATGTGAACAGACCAATAATGATTAAGGAGATTGAATTAGTAATCAAAAATTTTCAACAAAGAAAAACACAACACCACATGATTTTACTGGTAAATTCTAAAAAACATTTAAGAAAAATTAGTACAAATCCTCAAACTTTTCCGAAAGATTTAAAAGGAGGGAACATTTTCAAACATTTTACAAGGCCAGCATTACTGATACCAAAGCCAGTCAAGGACACTACAAGACAAGAAAGCTAAAGGCCAATATCCCTGATAAACATAATGCAAAAATATTCAACAAAATACCAGCAAACCAAGTCAATGGCATATTGAAAAGATCATACACCATGAACAAGTGGGATTTATCCTTGGGATGGAAGGATCATTAAATGTATGCATCAATAAATGTGATAGGCCACATTAACAGATTAAAGGATAAAATCATATAATTATCTCAATAAATGCAGGAAAAGCATTTGAAAAACTTCAACATCCTTTCATGATAAAAACTCTCACAAGGAATGTATCTAAACATATTAAAGGCTATATATGACAAGCCAACAGCTAACATCACACTCAAAAGTGAAAAGCTGAAAGCTTCTCTTCTAAAATCAGAAACAAGACAAAGATGTCCACTCTTGCTACTTCTATTTAGCATAGTACTAGTCAGAGCAGCTAGGTAAGAAGAAGAAATAAAAGACATTCAAATCAGAAAGGAAGAAGTAAAGTTTTCTGTTTGCTGATGCCATGATTTTGTATGTGGGAAACTCTCACTTCACCAAAAACCCATTAAAACTAGTAAACAAATTCAGTAAAGTTGCAGGATACAACAAAGTTGCAGGACTGTTTTTGTACAGCAAAGAAAACAATCAACGAAATGAAAAGGCAATTTATAGAATGGGAGAATGTTTGTAAATCATATATCTGATAAGGACTTACATCCAAAATATATAAGGAACTCACAGACTCAACAACAAAACCTCAAAAACCTTACTAAAAATGGTTGCAGAACCCAAACAGACATTTTTTTTTCTAAAGAAGATAAAAAATAGTCAACAGGTACAATAAAAGATGCTCAACATCACTAATTATCATGTAAATGCAAATCAGAACCACAGTAAGCTATCACCTTATACCTGTTAGGGTGGCTATTATAAAAAAGTCGAAAGTAGAAAGTATTGGTGAGGATGAGATGCAAAAGGGACCCTATACACTGTTGGTGGGAATGTAAATTGGTGTAGTTATTATGGAAAACTCTATGGAGCCTTCTCAAAACATTAAAAAAGGAACTATCATATGATTCAGCAATCCCACTTCTAGGTATATATTCAAAGGAAATGAAATCACTATGTTGAAGAGATATCTGCACTCCCATGTTCATTGCAGCATTATTTACAGTAGCCAACATACAGAAACATCCCCCATATCCGTCAATGGCTAAAAGGATAAAGAAGATGTGGAATATTATTCAGTCTTAGAAAAGAAGGAAATCCTGCCATTTGTGACAACATGGATGAAAACGGAGAACATTACATGTAAAATAAGCCAGAAAGAAAAAGACAAATACTGCTTGCTTTTACTTACATGTGACTCTAAATATATCAAACTCATAAAAACAAGGAGTAGAATGATGGTTACCGGGGCTGGCAGGTGGGAGAAATGGGGAGATGTTGGTCAAAGGGTACAAACTAATGTTGGTTGCATTCCAGATGGAACTCTATACTTGCAAAAGTACTGAAAAAAGAAGGGGGAATGTGTGTAGGTAAAGAAGATAATTCTAGACCAGTTATTCTCAAACTGTATTCTCCAGACCAGCAGCATCAACATCCCCTGGGAACTATTTCAAAAGGCAAATTCTCAGGCCTCACTCCAGAATTAATGAAATTCTGGGGGTGGACCTCAGAAATCTGTGTTTAACAACGCTGCCAGGTGATTTTGATGCACAGCAAAGTTTGAGGGCCACTGCTCTAGAACAATTTGACTAAAACATGGGATTTATGCAGGGTATAGTGGTAAATGAAGTGGTAAGAAAAATTTAGGACTACATTATTGTGATAGGGCAATATATTAAAATTTTAATGTAGTGAATACCCTATGTGGTGTTGGTTTGTTTTTATTTCAAACACTAGAGGCCCGATGCACGAAATTCGTGCAAGAGTAGGCCTTCCTTCCCCCAGCTGCTGGCACCGGCTTCCCTCTGGCACCCGGAACCCGGGCTTCCCTCGAAGCCCCGGCTTCGTCCGGAAGGTCGTCTGGAAGGACGTCTGGTCTAATTAGCATATTATGCTTTTATTATTATAGATGATCAAGAAAAGAAAGAAAATGTCTTCCTCTCTTGTTGGAAGAGGCTTTGAATTGTAAATATCCTTGTGGGTGGTTGGGAGGTAGGAGTGGGTGGAGTTAAAGTTGTTCAGGCTAGGAGGGGGTGTGCTACCTAAAGGACACTCCTGATTACCCCCATCCTCACCCTTATTTACAGCTCCTTCCCCCATGGACACAGAATTTAAAAAATAAAATTAACTTATTTTATATAAATAAAATTTATTGTTAAAGATCATAATGTATCCAGATTTCATTTGTGTTTATTTAATGTCCTTTTATCTGTCCCATGACCTGTCCAGGATACCACATTACATTGAGTCATCATGTTTCCTTAGGCTCCTTTTGGCAATGACAGTTGCTCAGACTTCCCTTGTTTTGTGTTTGATGACCTTGACAGTTTTGAGGAATACTGGTTGGGTGTTTTGTAGAGTGTCTCTCAAGTTGGATCTGTCTGATGTTTTCCTCATAGTTAGACTGGGGTTATGGTTTTTGGGAGGAAGGGCACAGAGGTAAAGTACCATTTTCATCCCATCATATCAAGGGTACGTACTATCAGCATGATTTATCACAGTGGATGTTGACCTTGATCTGGAGCCTCAGCTAAGGTAGCTGGAGAATGAGGATGGATTTATGAAATGTTACACAGGGAGGGTTTTCAGAACTTGATATTTACTTAGATTTGGGGAGGATGGTTGAAGTATAAGGAAAAGGAAATGGAAGAGTCAAAACCTTTGCTAAGGTTTTTAACATGGGTGACTGGGCATATGGCTAGCATATGACAAATTCAGGTGAGGTGCTAGTGGTCTATCCAGGTAAAGAAATTTAGTCTGCAGTCAGACTAAGGAACACCAAGCATTGTTGGAAACCACCAGAGACTCAGAAGATAAGCCTTCAGAGGGAGCATGGCCCAGCGGACACCTTGATTTCCGACTTTCAGCTATAGCACTTCAGTGTCTGCCTGTTCCATCCCATGGCATTCTCCCTGCGTGTCTGTGTCCAAAGTTCCCTATTCTTATAGGGACACCAACATATTAGGTTTAGGGCCTACACTAGTGGGGTATGACTTCATCTTCATTTGATTAAATCTGCAGTGATCCTATTTCCATTCACAGATCACTTACACAGGTTCTAGTGGACACGGATTTTGGGGGGATTGATATTTTCCCAGTACAGGGGTGATTGGTATTGACTTCTTCATATATTTCTATTTCATGTAAGTTCCTTTTTGCAATCTACATGTATTACCTATACCAGCAGCAACAGCAACAACAAAACACACACCAAACAAAACAAAAACAGAAAACAAGAAAGTGCAATCCCCACCAACAATACTTTGAAAAATAAAACCAACTGCATTTGGTGAAGAGGCCAGTGCTGTTATGGAGATTAGAGGAAAGGTTACTCATGCCAGTGATGATGCCCTGTGTCAGGAGCCTCCCTACACACCCAGCCAAAACCCAGTAAAAAGCCAGGGAGGAGGGCTGGGCTGGGATGCCTGGGAAAATGGGCATCTCCGTGCAGGCCAGGGCCGAGGGTGGAGGCTTGTCTGTCTTGCTGTGGGTTGGGCTGCTGGCTTACATTTGGAGCTTATCCAAATAGACCATTTAGACCCCCTGGGGCAGCTCCCCCTTCCTGAACAAACACAGGAGGGCAGCTTGGAAAAGCACCAATGCTGATAACTGAAGTCACCTTCACCCTCGCTGGGTAAACAATGCCTGGGAGTCAGTTGTTTTCCCCAACTTTTCTTAGGAACTGGGGCCCTGTGGGGAGGCGCTTTCTCTCCTGGCAGCCACACCCCAGGTCCTCCTTTATTAGTCACAGCACATGCTTAACTCTGCCTGGTTATGTTCCCCTGATGTTCTGCACGTCCCACCACTCAGCAGTACGTGTTTACCCCTCCCCAGGGCAAGTTGGACTGAACATCTCGTGCAACCCGTTCTAAAGGAGCAGCTGGGAATCAAATTTAAATCGTGGATTTTCAGCATGACTGAGTTAAAAAATCCCTTAGACATTCTTGTTTATGGGTGCCAGCGAGTGGAAGCAACCAAGGGAGAAGGAATTTTTAGAGGGTTTCACTTAATCAAAAGTCTGTCTGCTTCCTTCAGAAGACCCTGGTGCTTGAGTGATTTTTTAAATGTCAGAGCATCCTGTTTGGAGATGGGAGCTGTTAGTGGATAATTTTGGCCATTAAGAAACAAAAACACAACTGTTTCTTTAAGCAGTGAGGATTGGGGATGGGTGCTCTTCAAACAACTGTTCCTGGATGGAAAACTCTCTAGAATATCAAGTTCAGTTCCACGTGACTGAGGCAAGGGCTTTCATCATTTTTCTACACAGCTATTTAACCCTTTACTAGAGTAAAGGGTAGCCATAGGATAAGAATATCTCCTCTTTAAAATGGATTCTGTTATAAAAAAAAAATCTTCTTTTCCTGATTCATACCTAGCCACCACCGACTGAGGGTTCCTATTCTATCCACCGAGCACTGTTCTTATCCCCTCTTTACAGACCAGGAAACAGGCTCAGAGAAGTTGAACAACTTGGCCCATATCATTGTCATTGGCAACTTAAGCCTAGGTCTGACGGCAGAGCCTGGAATCGTGACCACTACTAGTACACTGAGCTGCTCCTAAAGAGGGCAGCACCCATAAAAATGTTGGCCCATATCATTGTCATTGGCAACTTAAGCCTAGGTTTGACGGCAGAGCCGTCCAGAATCGTGACCACTACTAGTACACTGAGCTGCTCCCAAAGAGGGCAGCACCCATAAAAATGCCCTCAGCAGAGGCTGGGAGAAGAGCAGGCATTCGGAGATGGGAGCTGGATGTGCTTTCCAGGTCCACCTTCACTATTCACTCTGTGTGACACAGGATAGCTCATTCAAAGTTTCAGTATTGTAGGTGACGCACATATAGAACAGTGCCCTTGCTCAGGGGTTCTACAGTCACGCAGTATTTCATCAGGCACCAGAATGCTATATTTTACGGAGACTAAAGACTGAAAGAGGAACCTGCAAAGCATAGGCACCAGCAACACCATGCTAGGGAAGCCCTGGACCAGACCCCTGTCCAGTCCTGGTATGCCAGAGGTACCCACTCCCGCCCAGGGTGCAGTTAGAACACAGGGGTCCTGGGAAGCCAGCTCTGTCCATTGTGATCAGAGGTTCTGGGTGCAAGCCTAGCTTTATCCAAGCATGGCCTCCAGGCTCACACCTTTCATATCTTTCATAGCACTTTCTCAGGAGGTTGTGATTATTTTAAATCTGATTATGATTAAAAGTACAAATGAAAAAGTAATGATCACCCATATTCCTGCAACCCAGAATTAGTCAGTGTTGACATATTTGCTTCTGGTGTTATTTTATATAACCATACCTTAAAACACACAAAAACTACATGATATATAAGGACATTGTTTACTTGAAGCAATTAGTACGATATGGAATAAGCTAATTGATCACCATTTCAAATCCTAATTCCTCCCCTCCATCCAGAGGCACCTTTGAATTTGGTTGTGTAGTCTTCCAGCATTTAAAAAAAATATATACATATATAAAATACGTGAAATTTCTGTGTGTGCATGAGTTCTTTTTACAAATGGCATCGTGCTGCATGCAATTAGTACGATATGGAATAAGCTAATTGATCACCGTTTCAAATCCTAATCCCTCCCCTCCATCCAGAGGCACCTCTGAATTTGGTTGTGTAGTCTTCCAGCATTAAAAAAAATACATACATATATAAAACACGTGAAATTTCTGTGTGTGCATGAGTTCTTTATACAAATGGCATCATGCTGCATGCATCATTTTACAAGTTACTGATTTTCATTCAATAATTTTGAGATTTATCCATTTTGATACAACAGATGTAATTTATTGCTTGTAATAGCTCTAATAGTATTCCATTGCATGGATGTACCACATTTTATTTATAAGTAAATGCATCTGAATTTCAATTTTTTGTTATTTGAACAATATTAAAATAGACATACTTGTACTCAGGATTACCACACTGCACAGCTCTGGAAAGTTCCATTCACATCTATGTGTTTGTGCCTTTGGAGCTGTGCAGTACACTTTTGAACAATATTAAAATAGACATACTTGTACTCAGGACTACCAATTCAAATCTATGTGTTTGTGCCTTTGGAGCTGTGCAGTACACCTCTGGCTGTACTTGGCCCTGCCTGTGTCTCCCTCATTCATTCTTTTAACAATATTCATTGAGAACCTAGTGAACACAGGTCATTGTTCAAGTGCTTTGTATGGGGCGCGGCTACAGTGTTTTGGACAGGTTCAAGCCTTGGACTGAGGAGAGGGCACAGTCCTCTCATTGCCACGTGCAAGTCCCAGCTTGGAGGGCAGAGCCTTCCCAGCACAATTACAGCTAACAGCTATAGTTGTAAGCTTGAACCTATGGTCGGAGCACCTGGCCCATGTGCCCGAGTGATAGAGTTCAGGTGCATGTAGTTGAGTAGGATCGAAACCAACGAGAATGTTGTAAACCAACAGCTATAGTTGTAAGCTTGAACCTATGGTCCGAGCACCTGGCCCCACATGCCTGAGAGATAGAGTTCAGGTGCATGTAGTTGAGTAGGATCGAAACCAACAAGAATGTTGTAAACATTTTGATCACGCCCTTACTTCTTGCCTCATGGCATCTGCTATAAAATAAAGACACGGTTGTGGGCGTGGTCGCTGTCTCTCAGAGAAGCAGCGTCCCACCGAGACCCAGCTTTCATTCTCTCGTCTGTCTTTTCTCAATCCTTTCATCCCCCCACTCAGGGTCACTGAACCAGGCTGAGCTGGCATGGCACATAAGGCGCCCTGGGGCTGAGTATGCCATGGCTGTGCCGGCTCGCCAGAGCTTTGCTTGTATTAATGTAGTTAGTTCTGTGAAAAGTCCTAAAAGAGTACTGTTTTCCCATTCTCATTTTTCAAACAAGGAAAACGAAGTGGGTTGGAGGCGGTCAGTTGGCTGAAGTCACATGGTCTCTAAGCCGCAGAGCTGGTAGGGGAACTTGGACAGCCTGGCTCCTGGCGTCTGAACCACTGCACTGTCTCCCTTATGTTTAACTTTCTACTTAGTTGAGGTCCCTCTCCCACTTGTGAAACCCTGAGAGCGGGGGCCATGGCCAGCCACTTATTTTGCATTTCCAGTGTCCGGACATGCCCGACCTCCCTTGGGGTTCAGTAATATTCTGTTCATCACTTTATTCATTGTTCAATGCTCCTTTCCTAATGAACTTTCCTCTTCTCCTTCGCCATGTATTCCTCTCTCTTCATAAGCATCCTTCTCTTGTGTCCCTTCCCATTACATGCCCGCCCCTTGCACAGGTTTTGAAAAAGTGACCTGGGTCCATCTCACGGGCACGGAGAGGAAAGCTTGACACCATGCCCTAATTTGGGAAAGAATATTTTACCAAAGGGCAAAAGAGGCCTTGACATTTTCCCCGCCCTCAGGAGGCCCGGTCTGCAGCCCTGCAGCCTAGAGCGGAACAGGAGGCACTGCTGAGTTCACACTTCAGTCAAGAGAACTTCCAACTCAGTCCTCCGGCGGCCAGGCACGTAGGCAACTTCCTCTTAGAAAGTTGGTGGCTGCAGCTGAACAGGTGCGGCGCTGAGGAAATGCAGACGGACTGGAGCAAGTCCGCGCTGCAAGGAGATGAAGTTGATAAGGGGCTTCCCTCTCACTGCAGTGCCCCCC
>NW_005366952.1:906875-914168 GCF_000412655.1 Myotis brandtii | reverse complement strand
CTCCTCCTCCTCCTCCTCCTCCTCCTCGTCTCAGTTGATCCCTAAACCCTGTGACATGGAAAGAATGAGAAGGGCAGACACCATTCAATCCATCTGACAGATGAAGAAATCAAAACTTATGTTTAAGTGTTTTATCTGTTGACTGGAGGACGATTTACCACAACTTTTATATTGAGGAGTACCTAGCTCTTGGACAATAAATTCTAGTGCTCGCACAGCCTATGTTAGTGCCATCTCCAGTGTCCTGTGCTCACGGGAAAGGCAAGTTAAAGAGGAAGAAGAGAGAGAAGGGAAGAGTTTGTATTACCTACTCGCTTTATTGCCTCAGACTCTAACGAACCGCACCATCTCTGTGGCATATGCTTGCAATAGGTGTGAAATCTTCCACAGGACTTACCTTTTGGTAAATTTAAATGGACACAGCTGAGCTTACAGTTATACCACTGTTCACTGAATAACTGACCAGTCCTCCTCAGCTCACCAACTAGGTCCTTTGTTGCCTGCGGTCGATAAAGGCGGGACCTGGACCCCGGGGCCCTCTGAGTCCTGAGGCCCTGGGCAGCGCGGTTGACACCACTGAGCTTCAGATAATCCTTATTGTTGCTGTGAGGCTCAAGATGAGAATGTACATGAAGCATCTCCTTAACTACGGTGGCCCATAGACAGGAGAGGTGGGAGTGTTTTCCTTGGTCATACAACACCAAGGAGGAGTGGGGCGTGGGAGACACTGTCCAACTCAGAGAAGTCTTGTTCTTGTTTGCTCATCTTGGGTAAACCATGGGGACCGCAGTTTCCATAGAATCAGTAGGAACAAAAGTGAAATTAATTCTCATGGAAACTCTGCCTTTAGACACAATCCTACGTTTCAGGATCTTGACTGCAAACAGAACTAAGCCACTTGTACAGCACTTTTCACTTTTGTTTATTTCAGGGTTGTTTTTGTTCTAGTTTCTTTTCTTTTTTTGGGTTTTATAATCTTCCTAGATTATAAAATGAATACATGCTCTAATAAAAACACACTAAAACATAAAGAGAAGAAAACCTTGTCATACAACATTCATATACCAATAATGTTAGCATTTCAGGTACATTTCTTTCTAAGTATTTTAAAAGTCAATTTTAATATAATTGAACCCACAATCTATGTTATGGTGTATTACTTGTTTAATACTATAGCAAACACATTTCCCCATGTCATTAAACCTTTTATAGTTATCTTTATGAATGCATTATATTTTTCAACAGTTCCCCAATTGTTGGAAGTTTAGGTTGTTTCCATTTTTTTGGCTAAGCAAGACTTTAGTGACCCTCTTTGTGTATAAATATTTGACCACTTTATTTATTATCTCCTTAGCAAGGGTTTCCTGAAGTGGAATTTTTTAGGTCAAATGACATAAACATTTTCATGAAATAGAGGCTGTTTGATCCCCTTGGGAGGGACTGAAACTCTAATGAGAGGTTGGACTAGCGATCTTTAAGTTCCCTTTTAAACCTTGAGATTTTATGATTCTAACACTTCTCCAAGGATATATACAGGTAATACGGTTTTGAGAAAGCTGGCTGAGCAGGAGGTTAGGGATTTAGTGTGTGTTGAGAAAGCTGGCTGAACATGCTCTGGGCATGCGTAGGGTAATGGTTAAGATTTGAGCACCTACTAGGGAGCTAGACACTACACTGGGATATCACACACGTTACCTTTTTAAATTCTCAGAGCTACTTTTTGGAGGTTTGTTTGTTTTTGTTTTTATGGAGGAGGAATCCATGGTTTAGAGAGGTCAATTATCTTGTTGATTAGTAAATGATAGAACTGGAATTTGCTCCAAGTTTGTACTGGCTTGAGAATCCAGGCTCTTTTCTCTTGAGCAGGACGCCTGTAGTAAGCAGGCCAGTGTGGATTAGGGCAGAGCTAGAGAGGTGTGTTGATTTAGAAAAGGACTTGGTTTCATCAACTTAGATGACTTTTGTCTTTGTATCTTTCCTCAGCACGCCCTTTCCATTCTCCATCCCTGTGCTTCAGCCTCCTTCCCCACTCAGAACCGGGTGTCCTCACCATGCCTCCCCTCCATACAGAGCCCCCTTCTCACCTTCTCTAAACCACCACATACTCTCTCCTCCCGGTCCAGCTTTAGTTCCTAGTATTCTTCCTTTATCTAATCTGATAAACACTTTTGGGAAAAGAATGGGGTAATTGTTTTATAAGGTTTCTCCTCCTCCTCATGTGCTCTGTTAAATACAGATGCTAGTTGTAGGGATTTTAAAGTTTGGGATGGAGGCATTTGGGCAAAAGGATACCTTCTCTTCAAATAAAACCATAGGAAGCAGCAGCTTACTCGGAGCAAGACACAAAGGGGCCTCAGATCTCAGGGACAATAGTAAGAGCTAACATTTCATTTCTTTACTAAATCCAGATGAAGGCCTACTGTGAACTATTTTTCTATGTGCTTAACATATATTAACTCTTTAATCCTCCTAACATCCCAATGAGGTAGATGCTAAGGTTGCCCATAGAGTTGGTGAGAGGAGAATTGGGACTAGAATTTGTAGGTTTGGCTCTGGAGCCCCAGGACACTCAGATCAGTAGGAGGAGGTGAGAAGAATAGGGGAGACGGTGAGGGAGAGGGGATGGTGGGAAAGGGGATAAGAGAAAAAGACAAGCTTTTAACAATGGCTTTGAAATTTGGAGGTGAAACCCAAAATAAGGTTAAGCAGTGAACTGTTTTGAAATCCACTAGTGAGGCAGTTTAGAGCAATTACAGTGGAGAAGAATTAGCACCTGTGGCCAGGGGGCAGCCACCAATTGTTTAGGGAGGGTCTGCTTGAACACGGCCAAAAGAAGTGGGAATACCACTGGTCAGAGACTTACCTACCACTCTAGTTTATTACAGGTAGTTTCTTATTGGGCGGAACTCTCTGAACTCACATCCTTCTGGGGGGGAGTGCAGGAGTCCAACAAGGGATGTTGGGGGGGAAGGTTCCAGGCTGGGAGTGTAAGCCAGAGGGAGGGAGGAAATGAGCTTTTTCTGGTGAGTGGATTCCACTGAAACGGAAACCCAAATATTGGCCTCCAACAGCGGGAGGATTGCAGGTGTCCCAAAGCCATGATTGTTTTTAAACTGAGTGGGTGTGGATTCCTTGGAAGTCTTCTCATCATTACAAAGCAATTCTTAAGTTCTAAATGTACAAACTTCTCAGAAAGTGGGTGTTTTTTGAAACAGACAAGACATGAGAGAACCATTTCCTGGGTAAGTGGCTGAAGGCAGACAGCCAGGCTCCTAGCAGCATTCTGTGCTAGGGTGATCAACTGTCTGGTTGCTTGGGAATGTCCCAATTTTTGCACTGAATATGCAGCTCCCTCACCCCCACTTCAGAGAACACAGAACTCTGCTCACATGCCACCTCCTGACAGAGGCCTTCCCTGACCATTAACTGAAATAGCATCCTACCCTGTCCCCAGTGGTCACATCCTACCCTTTAATCTCGATCATTCCCTGAAATCACCCTGCTTATTTGTTTATTGTCTCTTCTTTAAAACTAGAATATAAGCTCCAAGAAGGCAGGGACTTTGACATATAGAGCAGGGCTAGGGATAAGAAGGTACTCATTAAATACTAGAGGCCGAGTGCACGAAATTCATGTGGGGGGGTCTCCTCAGCCAGCCTGCACCCGCTCCAATCTGGGACCCCTTGGGGGATGTCCAACTGCCAGGGGATGTCCCTGGAATCAGGCCTAAACTGGCAGTCAGACATCCCTCTCACAATCCGGGACCGCTGGCTCCTAACTGCTCACCTGCCTGCCTGCCTGATCACCCCTAACTGCCTCTGCCTGCTGGCCTGATCGCCCCTAACTGCCCTCCCCACTGGCCTGGTCACCCCTTACTGCCCCCGCCCCCACTGGCCTGGTCACCCCCAACTTCCCCCCCTGCCGGCCTCGTCGCCCCACACAGCCTGCTGTTCAGTCTTTAGTGTTACTGTGATGGTGTCCCGGGAAATTTGCATATTCCTCTATTAATATAGATTTGTTGAATGAATGAGAACTTTTTTAAGTTTTCAGCACTGTGCTAAGCTCTGGATATACAACATTAAGCAAAATCAGAAATGGTCCTTGCACTCATGAAGCATAGAGTTTACTGGAGGAGAGAGACATTAATGACATGTTTTCACATATACAAGTAAAATTACAACTGGGATGAACTGGGACCTAAAGGAGAGGTACAGATGCTTTGAGAAGGTATGAGGCTAGATCTGGGGCCCAGGCAGTGAAGGCTTTCCCACGGAAGTAAAGACTGAGTTGAATCTGAAGATTGGAGAATAAAATGCTTTCTAGAAAGAGGGAACTTCACATGCGAAAGCCTTGTGGCAGATGAAGTGGGCTTGTTTGGGGAACCACACGCAGGCCCGATGGTCAGAGTGCAGACACAAGGGGACTCACGGTACACTAGGAGGCCAGGCCACTCAAGACCTTGTGCATCGGAGGCCTCGCTGGAGATTTGGCTATTTTTCCCCCAAGAGTGATGGAAATCATTAAGGATTTTAAATAGGGTGTGTGTGCATATGTGTGTGTGTGTGTGTGTGTGTGTGTGTGTGTGTGTGATTAACCCTTTGTATTTTGAGGTGAACATTCAGTAGATTATCAGGGTTTCTTCATTCTAGTGGCTAAATGGTTAAAAGTGAAATCATTAAGGATTTTAAATAGTGTGTGTGTGCGTGTGTGTGTGTGTGTGTGTGTGTGTGTGTGTGTGTGTGTGATTAACCCTTTGTATTTTGAGGTGAACATTCAGTAGATTATCAGGGTTTCTTCATTCTAGTGGCTAAATGGTTAAAAGTAGTCAGGGAGATGACAAATTATTCATAATTATAAAAAAGTAACTCACAGCATTAGTTCTTTTGTCTGAGGATGGACTAAATTTCTATGGTCTTAATAAAGGCAGATAAATGGGGAATAAAATTTGTGGCCAGATAGTTTCTTAAGGAGTCTTTCTAGAACTTGGTGCTCAATAAAGAACTTAAAACTGTGAAGCCACTGTATTGAAAGCACTCTTCTGGGCTCTGGGCAGATCAAAAGGAAACCACATGATTGTTCTTCTCCCTTAGGAAGCTTACATGTGCAATGGGAGGTATGCAAATGAAAAAGGCACTGGACAGACTCGAAAGGGACAGACCCAGAAACAGGTTCAACAATAACTGCTTCCTAGGAATACCCAGGAACATGTTAATGCACAACCTCCAGAGAGCAAGGTCATGTCTGAATCATTTTCGTTCCTTTCTACTGAAGTTAGCCAAGCTTGTGCCTTGCCCAAGAGATGTGCCAAATGCATGAAGCTGAGCCTGATCGCCTCCGGAGAGAACAATTAGTCAAAAAGCAAATCAGGCCTTTGGTGAGTTATAAAAAAGTACTTTTAAAGAATGTAAGTTCTGTGAGAACAGAGTTTTGTGTCCATTTTTTTGTTGTTCACTGCTGTGCCCCAAGTCTATTGCCACTCAATAATATTTGTTGAAGAAATGAATTTATTAGCTTAAGTTAGAACTTCTGGAATGACCAGGGGACTTAGTGAGGAATTAGGTAAGTAAATCAGTGGTCCCTCCATATGATGGTATATTACTCTAAAGCAGCGGTTCTCAACCTGTGGGTCGCGACCCCTTTGGAGGTCGAACGACCCTTTCACAAGGGTCGCCTAAGACCATCCTGCATATCAGATATTTACATTATGATTCATAACAGTAGCAACATTACAGTTAGGAAGTAGCAACGAAAATAATTTTATGGTTGGGGGTCACAACTTGAGGAACTGTATTTAAAGGGCCAGAAGGTTGAGAACCTCTGCTTTAAAGAGTATGACACAGAAGAAGGCTTACTAACTAAGCAGGGTAGAGAAAGCACAGTCTTTGGAGACTGATTGCCTGGAATGGAACCCAGTCCCGCCACTCACTGGCTGCGTGGCCTTGGGGAAGTTATTTAATCTGTCTGTAAGGTAGTTTTCTCAACTCTAAAATGGGCATAATAACAGTGCATACCTCAACATTCTTTTGAGAATTAATTAATAATGAGGTAATATATATAAAGTATGTAGGGCAGTGCTTGATACATAGTAAATAGAGAGTTTTACTTCTAACTGCTGTACATATATTGATTTTAATCCTTACAATGACCTTATGAAGTAGGCACTGTTATGATCCCCTTTTTATAGTAAGTGATGTATAACAGTAATTTCTCTGAATGTGATGGGTAGAAATTGGAAGGTTTTGTGGCAAGGCATGACATGATCTAATTTATATTTTAACAGGATTATTGTGTCTGTTGTGTTGAGAACAGACTGAGAAGGCTGAAAGGGGCCAGGCCAGAACCAAGGAGACCACTTAGGAAACTATAAAGAGAATCCAGGTGAGTATAGTGCTGTTTTGCATCAGGAGTAGCAGTGGTGGTAGTGAAAAATAATCTCGTTTGGGATATCTTTTGAAGATAGAACTCAAAGAATTTGCTGATAAAATAGATGAAATATGTGAAAGAGATGAGTCATCAATGACCGCACAATTTTGGATCCAATCAATTGGAAAGGTGGAATTGACGTTTATTGAACAAGGGAAGACTGTAGGAGAGTAGGGATGGAATGTACAGTTTGAGATGCCTATTTGTCCTCTGAGCTGAGATGATGACGAGACAGGTGAAAATACAAGTCTGGAGCTCAGGGGAGAGTTCTGTGCTGGAGTAGGAATGTGGGAGCCATCAGCCTATATCAAAAGTCATGTGACTGGGTAAGATCATTAAGGGAGTGAGTAGAGATGGAAAGCAGAAGTCCAAGGATTGAACCCGATCTGTAGAGGTTGGAAAGGTGAGGAGGACTGGCAAAGAGACTGAGGTGGGCCAGTCAGCTGAGGCAGAGGAAAACAAGGAGCATGTCAGATCCTGGTAGACAACGGAAGAAAAGACTACACGTGTTTTTATGTGCTTTTGAATTTAATATTGGAAACACCATTGCCAATTGCTCCCATGTCCATGTCAATGATGTCACAGGTGAGGGAACTGAGGCTCACAGAGGTTGGGCCTAGGATGCATAGTTTGAGCAGAAACGGATTAGAGACTGAGCCCCTAATCCGCGTCTAGTGCTCTTTTACTGCACCTCAGCTCTCTGCGCCATGGCTCCCTCTTGGCCGGAAGAGGGAGACTTGCTCATCTATTTGGTTAAATGTCTTTCCCCCTCACCCCCAAAATGGTCTGTTCTAAACTAGTCATTCAGCTTGTCTGCCTTGGTTCAGGTATTAAAGCAGTGGTTCTCAACCTTGGCTGTACATTAGAATC
>NW_005366952.1:845537-906812 GCF_000412655.1 Myotis brandtii | reverse complement strand
TCAGGGAAAAATCCCCACCTGGGGAAACAACCTTTCTTGGAGAGGTGACCTTGGTTAAAACACATAGCGCTAAGGGGAGCAAACATATTAAGAACAGTATGCCATATATGCCAGGTCCCTAGAAACTGCAAGGATAGACCAGCTCCCAGCACATTGCCAATTGCTCCCATGTCCATGTCAATGATGTCACAGGTGAGGGAACTGAGGCTCACAGAGGTTGGGCCTAGGATGCATAGTTTGAGCAGAAACGGATTAGAGACTGAGCCCCTAATCCGCGTCTAGTGCTCTTTTACTGCACCTCAGCTCTCTGCGCCATGGCTCCCTCTTGGCCGGAAGAGGGAGACTTGCTCATCTATTTGGTTAAATGTCTTTCCCCCTCACCCCCAAATGGTCTGTTCTAAACTAGTCATTCAGCTTGTCTGCCTTGGTTCAGGTATTAAAGCAGTGGTTCTCAACCTTGGCTGTACATTAGAATCACCTGGGAATCTTTTTAAAATCCTGATTTCTGGGCCTCATCCTCCGGAAATGCTGTTTCTTTGTTACTAATGTTGTGGCCCCACCCCATAACAACGAAACAGAATTTCCAGAGGAAGAGAGAGAGAAGAGAGAGAGAGAGAGAGAGAGAGAGAGAGACATTACTGTGAGAGAGAAACATGAATCGGTTGCCTTCTGTACATTCCCTGACTGGGGATTAAACCTGTAACCCAGGTATGTGCCCCGACTGGGAATCTAACTGGCAACCTTTTGGTGCACAGGGCAATGCTCAAGCAAATGAGCCACTCCAGCCGGGCGAGACTTCACTTTTTTAGAGTAGTTTTATGTTCAGTTTTAGACCAGCAAAAATTGATGGGTAGATACAGAGAATTGCCATTACCTTCTCCTCCCCCCCTTCAACCCCACATGTAAAGAGCCTTTCCTATTATCAACATCCTCCATCAGAGTGATACATTTGTTATAATTGATGAACCTGTATTGACACATCATAAACACCCAAAGTCCATAGTTTCTATTACAGTGTCATTATACATTTATCTAAACCCATAGAATGTACAACAAACCATAATATAAACTATGGGCTTTGGGTAAGCATTTTTAATCCTGAGAAGATTTATAAATAAATGTAGAAATGTTTAACAGAATCATCAAACCTATAATGGTTTTCTTAATTTGTACACATTTGGTTTTTTCAATATTTGTCATATTTAAGGGAAATTGGCCCATTAGAGTAATAGGTATCCTTTTGATACCAATTTAAAATATGTAATTAAGAAATTAATTTATTTCTTTGATTTTAAATCAAAAGACATTCTAAAATTACTATTAGTATTGAAATATTTGAGAGTCTCTAAGTTTGGCATATTTTAAAGTTTAATTTCATAGAGCTTTAAGAGATTTTTAGACAATTTACTTACTTGTAAGAGATATTAAATATTTTAAATATATAAATATGAATGAGTTTTATAAACTAAATTTGTAAATGGAATCAAACATTAAATAAGAGGCCTCTTAAAATTGATCAACATTTGCTATATTTATAAAGAGTAATAATATCTCTAAATTGAATTTAAAAGTTTAAGGAAGACCTAGACTTTAAAGTTTGTACCTTTAACAAATTGAGGATTGAGTTTTAAAAATAAAAGTAGCTCTCTATATTCTTTCTATGCAAAGGTAGGTTCCTTGAGATTACCAAAAATGACCCGTTACTCTATTACAGGCCCGGCACAGATCCTGGATGTCTTGTCTGTACATGTGTTCACTGGCTCCCACTGCCAGGTAGCTTGCCCCTGGAAGACAGCTGGCTAAGAGAGGGAGTAGAGGCAGCTCTCTTTTTTCTCAGGGCATGCTGTTCCTGTGCTTGGAGTTGGGGCAAAAGGACTGAGAGCTACCAAGACAATAGGAAAGCAAAATGTGAGACTAGACTGCAGAGTAAGAGGAAACTAAAAAACTCTAGGTACCAAAGGTGGCAGAACCTGTGAGCACACCTTCAGAAGAGGATTGTTACTTTTGCATGAAACCAGTGGGATTATTGCCTCATTATATAGACGAGAAAACTGAGACTCAAAGAAGTTCAATGACTTGCCATGATCTCATGCTAGTCAGAGGCAGAGATGAGACTGGGGGTTGAATCCTCTAAAAACTCCTAGTACAGGTCTTTTCAGAGTGTTTAAAAACATCTTTATTGTTGAAAGTATTACATAAGTACCCCCCCCCCCCGAGGTTCAACAATCTGTTCATGCTTCTATGACTCTGGGTCTATTTTTGATCATCAGTTTATTTGGTTCATTAGATTCCACATATGAGTGAGATCATGTGATACTTATCTTTCTCTGTTTTTGTTTTTATTTTGTATCACTGCAAGGCAAAGGGTTTTGAGGGTGAGGACCAAGTCAGAGAGTGGGTTGGTGGTTCAGGTTTTACAGTTTGGCTGAAAGGGCACTGACTGACTTCCAAAGCTTTGGATAGAAATTGCTTAATTTTTAAATACACTCACTTCCCGCTACAGACTTTTAAGTCTCTCCTGGATTCTGGGCCGGAATCCTGGGCCTTTCAAAGCAACTAGTTCTAAGGGGAATGACCTCAGTAATAAGGTCTTTTATCCTTGTAGAGGTCTTTGGAGAAACACAACTTTGAGGCCCTCTCCGAGGCCCTGTGCAAAATCCCAACGTGGCAACATCTAGCTGGGTAGGTCAGGTGAGAGTAGAAGTGGGGGTGGGGGTGGGGCAGTGATTATGGTTGAAGGGAGTGGGCCTGGTCAGGAATGAGGGCAAGTCAGCATATCCTGGAAAACAGAAGGTTTCTGAGTAAGGGGGTGGGAGTGTGAGGAGGTGGACATAGGAGATCTGAGTTAGCAGGGCTGCCCCTGAAAGTAAAGAAGCAAGGAGAGGCACAAAGAGGTGTCCTTGAGTTTCAACCATCCACAGCTCTCACAGGAAGGAGCTTTAAGGGATTACCCTGTGGTGGCCCCAGGGAGCTCTGAGTGAGTGACATCTCTAGGGAAGAAGGCAGTGATGCCATCCAGGATGTACATTGTGGATTGTACAAGACTCCCCCATTTTGCATGTTCTTCCCATGGCTCTTACTACAGCTAATATATTATAAACATGCGTTACATCTGGGAAGCTTTGCGTAACTATCGCAATAACCTCTTACAATAGCTTCTCTAGGGAGACAGAAAAGGTAGCAGTCTCCCCATTTTATGACGGAGGAATCTAAAGTCCCAAAAGCATACAAATGTGCTTACTAGAGAAAACCCCACAAGTGGCAGGGCCTGATTTTTGAACTCAGGTCCACTTCCCCCTCTTTCTTCTGTTCTTCCTCTTTTCCTTCTCTTTTTTATTTTAAAGGTTTTATTATTTTTTTGGTGGAGACAATATAGTATCCCTGTTAAATGTTATTAAATATATTAAGATAGAATATGACACTGATAAGTAAAAGAAAATTTTAAAAGTAGAAAAAGATTATAATTATATCAGTGATTATCACTGTTAACACCTTGATATATGTCATTCTAAGATGGTTTTCTATGCATACAATAGATATAATAACAAATATGATCTCATACAACTCATAATTCTTATAACATACTCTTTCTTTCTTTCTTTTTTTCTCCCTTTCTTTCTTTTTACAACTCATAATTCTTATAACATACTCTTTCTTTCTTGCTTGCTTTCTTTCTTGCTTGCTTTCTTTCTTTTTTGCTTTCTTGCTTTCTGCATTGATCCAAAGAGGGGAAAAAATGAGCCTTTACACTATACTCTTAAAAGTTTTTTTTTAACCAAAGTAATGTATATATGTACCTGTTGAGAATATCAAAATAGTACAAGTCTTACATGAAGAAATATTTGCTGCTTTGCGCATTCTGTCCCACACTCAATTCCACCCCAGAACCTTAAAACTTTCCCAATAACATGCTTATACTGCTATTTGTTGATTTTTCAGGTTTAGATATTATGCATTGACTTCCTACTGTGTAAGACAAGGGTTTAGTTTCTTAGGTCTGTGCCCCCAATTTTTCTCACTCTTCTCTTTCTCCCTTTCTTTAAATATGGTTATAACAGTGTTCTGTGATATGGATTAAATAAATTTTGGTTTTTACATTTCTATGTATATATAAATATCATTAAAACTGGGCTATGTAGAATACTAGGATTGTCCTTCCTTTCTTATTTAGCTCTTTACCTCTGGAGTTAATACTTGATTTATTTTTGTTTAATTTGTTCAGTTGTTTGGTTTTCTATACAGAGCTCTCTGACAGAATTATAAATCACATCTGATCTATGTGCAAACATTATTATTTTATTTTTCTCAAGAGAGAGGGCCCTCCTAGAGCCTCCCATCCCCCTTCCCCCATCAGGACTGACAGCTGCCCAGGGCTGCTACGTGTTTTCTTTATCATCATCCTGGAATTTTCCTACACCTCCCTCCTCAGTTGGATCCTCTGAGTTCTGGCTCCCTTGTCTTCTTATGTCTTGGTTCACTCTCCCAGTTTTATTGTCTATATCATCTACTAGTGATCTGAGACTGCCTATGTGATTATTACTCTACTGCATATAAACCACACACTTTTAATGTGTGGAAATAAATGTTGGTTCTTTTTTCAGATCAACATAAACTAAGCAAAGAACTTTATCCTATGTGGGGCCAAACAGACTATTCCTATTTTGCTTTGTAGACCCAGATTTATAGTCAAATTTGTTTTCTTTCTAGATTCAGGAAGCTTTTTACACTTAAAAACTTTATCTGATTTTCATTGACCTTAATCATGGGGCAATAGAAAAACAGAAGGAAAAAAAATTATCTTCAAATCCAAGCTATGACTATTCAAGGAAAAGTAGCATAAATTTTGCTCCATTTAAAGAAAAGAACTGGAACTGAAGTCTTCAGCCCACCCACAGGTGCGCCCCAGAGACTCCTGGCAGGTGATGTGCAAATTGTCACGTGTGCCGACTGGCTCTTTCTCAGACCTTTGCCCTGCATGTGGCCTGTGGGCTGTCAGATGTGGCTTAGTGCTTCATTTGCCACAGTTTCTTTCAGCACAAAGTACAGACTTGGACAGGTGCTGGGAACTTTATGGTGGCTTCTGAAATTGTTTCCCAGAAGGCAGTGATTCATCACAGGAAACCCCTTTGTTTTCTCTCTGACCTTCCCTCAGCTTCCTGCTCCACCCATCTGTGCGTGAGTTTTCACATTTCTCACCAACAGACAGCAGCTTACCTCTAACTTCCGTTGACAGTGGTGACTGGAGTCAGTTCTGGGAGGAAGATGGGAACACATCCTCCAATAATGATGCTCACGAGGGCAGCAGGCCTGGTCTCAATGCCTTGGCATCTCCCTGCTGTGGTATGGGTCAACTTCTATTCCATGATTCCTAGAGAACCCTTTCTCAGATGTCCATAACAAGAATGGATTGTCACATTATAAAAGAGGTAGATTTGCTCTCTGAGCCCTTGCTCTAATCAGGGACTGATTTTGCACAACTCTGTTTCTAGAAAATATACATCACTAACCATTTAGTAACTAATGTTCAATTGTTTTTGTCTCATGTGTGCTACATCAAAGAGGGTGTTTGTGGTTGTTGACCCACAGTGCTTCAGATGTTGAAAGTCTTCAATGGATAGACTCCTATATATTTAGATTCCTGTTTAGAGTTAGAAGGGAACTTATAGAACATCTAGTCTTGCTTTCCCATTTTTATAAGAAAGGATACTGAGGCCCAAATTACTTTCTCATGGTTGCCAGCAGGTCCTGGCCTCATTGGTTTTGGACCTTTGAAGGCTGTCTATAGTCTCCTGCCCACCTCACACTACTCTCCGGGTGAACTCCAGTCCCCACTTCCATCTGCAACTGCCCTTCACTCTCTGCACCTCAGGCTGCAAGGTCTCAGCCTTCCTCTGTCACTGGTTTTCCCAAAGTCCCTCCGTGATTCCAGGCTTCTCTCTAAACTACAGGTAAATTCAGATTGTTGGCTTTGGTTTCCTTTGGCTGGGAGAGAATCTATGGCTCCCAATGAAGGGTGTGTTTCAAATTAATTCTTAAAAAATTTAATAGCAAAATACTCACTAAAGAAAATTTGAAGAAGACACAAACAGGTGGTTTTTGACTTTTTAAGTATGATTTCTTTGGACATTTTTCTCACTAGACCCCCTCCCTTTGAAGTAATAGATTGTTTCTTTGATTTATTATAAATCATCATCTTACTCATTCAATTTTGTATCCTGCTATTTCACTTGTGTCCTTTTAGTGCTGCTTTATGACAGAAGGACTGGGAACAAACACTGGTCTGCCTTTTTAAAGAAATCTTTGTTAGACCACTGTCGCCTATTTAGAAAAGTAGGTTCCTCTACTTTTTGGTAGGGCAAACAGCGATGGGCATGTCCAAGGCAAGTTTTGAGGGAAGAAGACATGCTGCATGCATTCCCTGCAGCTTCCTGTCTTCCTATTGCCCCACATGGTGGCGTGAGGGTTGCTGTCTCCATCACTGCCAGTGTGGCACTGTGCTTACTGATAGTCTATGAGCTGTAACACTTCCTCTGCTACCACATCCCCAGTCAATCCTGGCTTCTAGTCTCCATCATGGTAACAGCTCACCCCCAACTACTGTGTTGACCTGTCTGCTGTCTCTGACCTCTTGCTTATTGTGAAGGAGTCTGTTGTAAAACTAACCAGCCATGAATCCTGCACAGCCTATAACTTTGTGAAAGGATGAACCAAGTCTTCCCATAAGTCTTTGGTGTATCTCTGCACTCCCAGTATGAGTCCCGGCATACAGATGACATCTAATATGTGCATGGTGAGTGAATGAACAAATAAAAGAATAACTCTAACTGTGGTTGCAGAGGAGTCTTTCCTCTTACTGATTTCAAAAGCAAAATCTCAACTGTGATGGGATAATTCTCTTCAGACCATTTCTGACTGCAAGGGAAGAAACACACTGTGTAGGAAATTGAGAGTTAGGATGGCCTGAAAATTATCTTGGGCAAGAATGATGATCCCAGGTCTCTTTCTCCTTATTCCTCACAGCCCACGATCCCTGGATATTGCAACATACTTTTTATCTCTTAAGAATCTTAAATGGCTGAATTTTCTTTGTTACTCTTCATTTGAGGGGGAAAAAGATTTATTTCTTCAGATAGGAGCAATAAGCTCCACTGTAAGGGAAAGCCCAAATCTTCTTAAACGTCCCTTAACACCTCAAAATCTTAGTCCTATAAAAGTCAGACCATACAAGAGTATATAACATATGATTCCACTTATATAAAATTCCAGACAGTGCAAACCTATCTATAGTGACAGAAAGGAGATTACTGGTTGCCTGTTAGTGGGGCTGGAAGAGGTGGAGGCAGGGATAACACAAGGGCACCAGGAAACTTTGGGTTGTGATGGTCTATTCACTACTATGATTGTGGTAATGGTTTCACAGGTGTATGTCAAACTTGTCAAGTTGTATGTTGTAAATATGTGGTGTATTAGAAATCAATTATACATCAATAAAGTAGTTTTAGAAGTTGCTTCTGGGGAATGGAGTCCTATCCCATTTCTATCTCATTTTCCAGCTTCCCTTACTAAAGCACGACCATACCCAGTGTTGTTCCTAAAGTGCAGCTGGTCCTTTGTTATGGCAGACACTCAGATGTCTTTGTTTCCTCTAGAAGTAAAGGAAGTATTTTAATGGGGCCACCATTTTCTCCGGGTTAATTCTTAGAACCTCCTGAGTGTTGTAGACAAATGCACCCTCTTTTCCTATCGGTAGCTGATTAGGGAATGCCCCCTCATGGTTCCAAAGGCAGGCTTTTAAAAATAGCAGCCGATTGGGTAGCCAGCATTTGCATGGGCCAGCCTGGGCCATGATTCATCAGACCCAGTGATAATTCTTAGACCTTTGATGTGTTTTCAGGATGCTTTTCAAAATATGCTTTGTTCCCACGTAGGAAGGTTCAAGGCAGTGACCTACCAGTGTTTGCCTGTTCCTCTCTCATACATTTTATTCTTTGCTCTCCAAGGTACTTTCTCTAAAGTTAGGTAGCTCTAGATCAGCAATAAGAAGTGCAGACAAATCCCTTTTCGCAGGAAGTAGCATTGTTGTACTGTTGGAAATATTTCTAGAACCTAAGGAAGAATTAGGAATGAGGCCCTGGAATATACAGCTGTGGAACGTTGTTGACTCACTGAGAGGTTGCCTGTTCTCAGGTCTTGCAGAGGCAACAGGTCCAGGCTGTAAAGTGGTGGAGTAAATAGCACAGACCTCTAGTTAGAACAGGGCCACTCAAACCTGCACTGGTCTGGGAACGGGAAGAAATCGAGAACAAGTGGTTAGAAACTTTCATAGCAATATGCTAAAATAATTTTATGACTAATAGAAAAGTTGGCTTGTATTTTATATGCCTTTTATTTTAAATTATTTTTAGTAACTAATTTTTATTTTATAAAAGTTCCAATTCATAATAGGTTTAAAAATATAAAAAAATAAACTCTCTTCACCACATATTGTTCGGAAAGCACTGAACTAGCCCCATGGCCTCTGAGGACAGTTCTGGTCACCTTCCTTCCACCAGAGATGGTGATGACCTGTGGAGAGATGGTGAGAGTCCCAGGGAGGAGGGGGCGAGGTCCCCCCTGTCTCTAGTTTCTTTTTTTTCTATCTTTTTAAAATCTTTTTCATTGAGAGTATTACAGATGTTCCCCTTTCCCTTTCCCCCTATTGCCCCCCTCCACCCAGTTCCTGCCCCAGCCCAGGCCTTTATCACCCTATTGTCTGTGTCCATAGATAATGCATATATGCATATAAGTTCTTTGGTTAATCTCTTCCCACCCCCCACCCCCAGCTCCCCTCTTCCCTCTGAGATTCCTCAGCCTGTTCCATGTTCCCATGCCTCTGCTTCCTTTTTATTCATCAGTTTATTTTGTTCATTAGAGTCCATGGTCATTTTTAGATTCATTTGTTGATAGATATGTATTTGTTGCCAATTTATTGTTCATATTTTTATCCTTTTTTCCCTTTCTTCCCTCCTCCTCCTTCTCCTCCTCCTCCTCCTCCTCCTTCCTCTTCCTCTTCTTAAAGAATACCCTTCAACATTTCATGTAATACTAGTTTGATGGTGATGAACTTCTTTAGCTTTTTCTTGTCTGTGAAGCTCTTTATCTGACCTTTAATTCTAAATGAGAGCTTTACTGGATAGAGTAATCTTGGTTGTAGGTCTTTGCTATTCATCACTTTGAGGTCTTTTTGCCACTCCCTTCTGGCCTGCAAAGTTTCTGTTGATAAATCAGCTGACAGTCATATGGGCACTCCCTTGTAGGTAACTGTTTTTCTCTTGCTGCTTTTAAGATTCTCTTTTTGTCTTTAACCCTTGGCATTTTAATGATGATGTGTCTTGGTGTGGACCTCTTTGGGTTCCTCTTGTTTGGGACTTTCTGTGCTTCCTGGACTTGTAAGTCTATTTCTTTCGCAAGGTAGAAGTTTTCTATCATTTCTTCAAATAGGTTTTCAATATCTTGCTCTCTTTCCTCTCCTTCTGGCACCCCTATGATGCGAATGTCGGTACACTTGAAGTCGCAGAGGCTCTTCCACTATCGTTATAATTTTTGGCTTTTTTTTTCTTTTTGCTCTTCTGATTGATGTTTTTTGCTTCTTTATATTCCAAATCACTGATTTGATTCTCATCATCCTCTACTCTACTGTTGATTCCCTGTAAACTATTCTTTATTTCAGTTAGTGTATCCTTTATCTCTGGTCCTTTATCATGTCTTTGATGTTCTCACTAATTTCCTTGAAATTCTCTTGAAACTCTCATTAAGATCCTTGAGCATCCTTATGACCATTGTTTTGAACTCTGTATCTAGTAGTTTGCTGGCTTCCATTTCATTTAGTTCTTTTTCTGGAGAGTTCTTCTGTTCTTTTATTTCTGACATGTTTCTTTGTCTCCACATTTTGGATGCTTCCCTGTGTTTGTTTCTAGGTATTAGGTAGAGCTGCTATATCTCCTAGAATTGAAAGAGTGGTGTTGTGTAGTAGGTGTCCTGTAGGGCCCAGTGGCTCAGCCTCCCCAGTCACTTAAGCTGGGCACTCTAGGTGCATCCCTGTGTGGGTTGTGTGCACAGTCTTGTAGTTGAGCCTTGATTGCTGTTAGTGTCACAGGGAGGAATTGATCCCCAGGCCAATTGGCTATAAGGAGCAGCTGCGACTATGCAGAAGAGCTGCTGTGCAGGAGACACCCCTACGGAACATAACTTGCTTCAGTGAGGCTTTGGTGCTCACTTTTTCTGCCTCTTGAGTGTATGCTCGTGGATGTAGTAGAGTTATAATCTGTTATGGTCTGAAGCTTTTCACTGGGTGCTCTGGCTCTGGAGCCTCCAAGGAGGTACAAAGTCAGTCACTGCCTATGCTCTGCCTTTGGTCACCCTGCACAAGCTACAGAGCATTCTGCAGATGGATGCTACTTGCATTGGACTTGGAGGTGCCCAGGAGAGTCAAACTGCCCCAAGGCAGGCTGCTGATAGTGCCAGGTCTGGGGCCACTTATCCAGAGATATGGGGCACTCTGTGTCCAGTTGCTACTTGTTTGAGAGATTTTAGGCAAGTCTGAAGCCTGAGCCAGGATAGGCCATTTGTATGGGAAAACCACTGGAAGCAGCTTGGATGGAGCTGAAAATTGGGTAGAGCAGGGTCTCAGGGAATCACCAGGGCAGGATGAATAGTGTGGGCCAGGTTGGCAGAGACTTTTATATGGCACCTGCTAGTCAGCTCTGTGGCTTGAGAGGTCTCAGCATAGGTACAATGACCTCTGAGAGCACTTTTATCTGGAAGAAAGCTGCCCCCAAGTTCTTGTCCTGATTCCAGACAATTTAATTCCTCCCCTTATGTCCCTGGATCATTTCAGATGCTGCCCCTGCAATGGGGCTCAGAGGGAGTGAATCCCAGTAAACCATGCACTTGCCCTTTAAGAGGAACTTTCTGGGTCTCCAGCAGCCTCCGTGTCACTCAGCCACAATCCCCACTGGTTTTTAAAGCCTGATGTTATGGGTGCCTTTTTCCCCAGCACTGGAACCCTGGGCTGGGGGCCTGAGGTGGGGCTTGGACCCCTTGCTCCTCACAGGAGGCCTCCTCAGCCAAGATATCCCTCCTGATTAAAAACACACCACACATGAGTGTCGGACCAGCCCATCCCATGCCCCTGCCCTTCCTACCAGTCTCAATATGCTTTCTTTAATTCTCTAGTTGTAGGGATTCCATTCAGCCAGATTTCAGGTGGTTCTGAATGATGGTTGTTCTGTATTTTAGTTGTAATTTTGATGTGGTTATAGAAGGATGTGAGTACCGTATTTACCTATGCTGCCATCTTGGTTCCTCCTTCTTCTTTTCCTTCTTGACCAAAGAGCACACACATCCCTGGAGAAGCTTTGCACCAAGAGAAACAAGAGTCATGACATAACTGGAGGGGACTGCAATCAGAGGAGGGACCGGGCATGGCAGGAGTGGCAAGAAAAACCTGGGACTCCTGACTTAGGCAAATGTCCTTTTCAATGGACCTTAGGGGCAGTGGAGGAAGGAGCTGAGAAATAAGGATTTGAAGGGAATCACAGTTCACACCTCACTAATCTAGAATGAAGCTGGAATTGTGAGTCCCATTTAAAAGAGTTAGCTACATTTAAGATGCTCATATCACCAAGAGGAGGAGGAGAGGGGCTGGCAAGCATTGCCCTGTAATACATGAGAATACACTGACATAATCTTTTTGGAGTCACTGACCAGAGGAATTGTTCCTTCAGAAAGCATAGAGGGAACAGCACACTGGAAAGTTAAGTTTTAGTGAAAAGAGATGGGATCAGAAAAGGGCTGAGCCTAAGATGGTTTCATTATCTCCCCCAATATTGGGAGATCCAAGTAGCTGAGAGGCATTAGGAATGGCCTATAAGTGAAGTCTTTACCATCTTACCTTAGAGCTGGTCTCTGCTTTGTTTTTGTAGTGAATCATGGTGTGAGGTAGTATTCAGGTTCTCAGGGGACATGGAACAGCCTACTGCCCTGCTCACTTTTGAAGCAGTCAGCTGACAACCTAGTCACTATCCCATATTCTGGAGAGGTGATAGGACAGAGACAATACCTTTATCTTGTTGCCTTTCATACATGACTCAATGTGCCCTGGTCACTGTTGTTGACACTGATGTTGACTGAGAGGAGAGAATGAAGTTGGGTAGGTTCAGGTTCTTTAATATAAGAAAAGCCTTTGTGTCTTACCTTTGGGAAGGAAAGGAAACACCCAGTCCTCTTGCTTCTCTGTTAAATTAGAGGGTGCTTTCTGCCTTGTAAATTCTCCTGGACTATATCTTGGCTTTGACTTGGTGATGACACAGGCATGTCTGAGTGTGCCTGCAGTGTGGCATTATTTCTAATCTAAAGTGTTTGAGGTTCAGAAAGGGTTGAGATTAGACCTTGGATCTCATGTTGTTGGTGCCACACTAGGAGGAGGGGCCTGCAGCCTGGTGGGCTATAGTAAGGCAGAAGCAGGATCAAAAATTCAGCTACCTTTCCTCCTGTGCCAAACCTAGTTAGTGACAATGCAGTCATGTTACTTACTTTGGGGAATGCTTTGCAATATCTGCACCCAATTGCAAAGAGTTTTAAAGAGATTGACAAAGGAGGGCAAGAATAGCATGGAAGCCATTCCCAGCTAATGCTTTAAAACTTACAAAGCCAAGCTGGCACCTTCTGGGGATAAAGTGAATGATATACCCTGACGGGGGAGACCAGACTGTGGTTCTAGGTCTTTACTTCTCCCAGTTTTCCCATTCTGAAATACTCAGGGACAGCCCCAAATAAAATTCCACCCACAGTTATTACCCCCCAAATTTGCAATCTAGTTGGTTAGCAAAACTGGTCCAGTAATGAAACAATGTTAGCAGGCACTAGATTGTGACAAAGATGACAAGTAATATAGGTATTCAAAAAGGAGGGGCTGATGTGAGTCCAAACAACGGCTCCTGGAGAAGTTGGGCTTGGACTGGCACTGACTCCTTCCCTTCTCTGAGGTTTGAGTCTGGATTTACCTGGATTTATGTTGGGCAAGTATAAGATCTCTGGGCCTCAGTAGTCTCATCTATAAGATGGGGAAAAGAACAATGACGTCCAAGGCTGTCTGTGAGTGTTTAATCCTAGCTGAGTTGGTGCTTAGTAGTGATCGATCGGTTCCTTCACCTCCATGGCTGCAAGGAATTCCTTCTGGGATGAATCCCTGGGGATGCCTCACCAATTTGGACACAGAGCTTAGATTTGTAAGGCTGCTATTTCTCCCTTTGTGGAGACAGTGTTATAAATAACCTATGAGTCCGTAGCTGCTTTTCCTAACCGTGCTTTTCCAGCTGGGCTAAGTTTTGTCTCTCTTAAACCAGAAACTCCAAGGCACAACTTATACCAGGACATATACTTTGTCCACCCACTTGCTTGGCTAAAAACAGCAGAATTCTCAGTATTAATGCTGATATCAAGTTCTGTAGCAGTTGAGCTTCCCTCCCCAGGCTCTCCTAATTTGTAAACATTTCCCAATTTTACTGTACACAACATTGGAAGTTACAAAATTGTAGCTCTGCACTGGAGTGCAGTTCATTTTGGAAAAACACCTAGGAATATGACACCTTTTAAAAATATTTAATTGGTAAGAAATTGGTCATGGATAGAGAGGAAATAGAGCATAATGGATAAGAGTATGGCCTCTCTGGATCCAAAATACCTGGGCTTGCTTCCTGGCTCTGCCCCTTACTGTCTATGTGACTTGGGGGATTATTTAACCTCTTGGTGCCTCAGTTTACTCATGTTAAATGGGAAAGTAATTGTACACATAGGGTTGCTGTGATGAGTAAATGAATTAAAATATACTTAAATCATTTAGAGCAGTAAGTAGCTGGTGTAAGTAGCAATTATGTGTTGGCCATGATTACTATTACTATGTCCTAGTGAAATGGGGAGGTTTCAGGTCTTGTTGGATGTTACTCTAAAGAAGAGGTCACCGAGGAAGCCAGCACTTGTGGGGCCTGGTGACAATAGGAGGCATAAAAGAATACTCTTTGGAAGGTGTGAGCCCAAGTGCCAAATGCTAACAAGAAGGCACAAAATCAGTCATTGACATTGAACTTGCCATCAGAGAACCCCTTTAAAATTTAATAGTCTCCATTCTGGAATTCCTGAATATAGCTGCTCTGCCAACCTGTTCCAAGACTTATTTTGGTGAGGCTGACATGCTAACACAGACTGAGTCAGTCACAGGCTTCATGTTCTGTCTCCTGGACCTCTGGGTGCCAGTGCAAGGACATGTCCAGCTTGGCAGGCAGCTGGCATCTTAAGGATCCAGGCTGTTATCAGATGGACACTCACTAAACAGAGTCCCTCCCTGCCTGGTGGTGTGTGCTGCAGCGCACGTAGGCTCAAATACCTCATATCTCTGTCTGGGCAATTACATCCCAATTACCCTGCTTCATTCCAAGGCAGCCAGAGCCAGCTGGGACACAGTGTGTGGGGAGGGAGCCAGGTATCTCTCCTCTTTCCATCCTTTTTGATTCCACAGGCATTTTTCTTCTAAGCTTGGGCTCTAACTGCAATGTCCGGCATGGGAAAACAAACCCGGAAGGCAGGAACCAGGCTGCACCTGCTCGTGGAGCGGCCTTCTGCTTTTTGAGATGAAGCTAAGAGACCCAGCTTCTACCCTCCAGGACAGAAAACCGAGAAGCAGTGTGTCCTTCTTTCCCCACCACGGCCTGTCCGCGAGCCGATCGCATATACTTACACATTTGTGGTGCAGCCTGGTCAGATGTTCAAACTGATATTGAAATACTAGTGTGGGATTCAGAGTCTGAGTGTGTAAAATGCATGCCTAGGCGTGGTCTCTTGGCCAGGTCCCAGGGTTTTCAGCCCACCCAGCTGGTCCCCAATTTGGCCTCTTGCATTAGAAGTGATCCCACGCAGTTTTGATGACAGCTGGTTTATGACAACTCACTCTGGTTTGGGAAATCTCCAAGCTAATGTTCTCTTACCTCAGCAGAGAGAACCATGTTTGAATACTAACAATTGGTATCATTTCTTGAACACATGCTATGCCCCAGGCAGCCCGCTAAGGGTGCTTTACATAGTGATTTCCTGCAACTTCCCCACCAGCATTCCAATGGGGTTCTGTGATCAGCTCTGCCTTACACCCGAGGACACTGAGATGTGATGACGTTAGGTAACTTGTTCAAGGCCAGCCAGGTAGGAGGTGGTAATGCCAGTATTTGAACCAGGTAATCTGTATGGCACGCTCCTACCCACCATAGTGCTCAGTGCTATGATGTCTCTCTGCTTAAGTCTCTTCAAGGATTGGACCAATGCCTGAGAATGATCATCCTCTTTGTTATCATCAGTTGTATCAGCCAGTGGAGGACAGATGCTTCTGCTGTTTGATGCTTTTGGCTAATTTGCTACATCCTCAATGTTAGAGATAATAATGCAACAATTGGTTATTTCCTCATTGATTTCTACTTTTTTGTTTTGTTAATCCTCATTGGAGGATTTTTCCCCATTAATTTTAGAGAGAGTGGAATGGAGAGGGAGAGGAGAGAGAGAGAGAGAGAGATCCAGTTGGGGAGGGAAACCTGCAACCCAGATCCCCATTAATTTTAGAGAGAGTGGAATGGAGAGGGAGAGGAGAGAGAGAGAGAGAGAGATCAATGTGAGAGAGCTACAGCAATTGGTTGCCTCCCCGCACATGCCCCAGTTGGGGAGGGAAACCTGCAACCCAGGTATATGACCTTGACTGGAATCAAACCCATGACCCTTTGGTTCGCAGGCTGACACTCTACCCACTGAGCCATATTAACCAGTTATGATTTCTATTTTGATTCAATAAATATTTAGTGAGCATTTACTTTGTGTCAGGCATTATACTAGACCTAGCAAATAGGGCCAATACCGGGTACTTGCTTTCAAAGAACTTACACTCTAGAAAGATAAATTATCTACCCATATTCCCAAGATGGCCCACAGGCCTGCTGAGATGAGCCCTGCCTTCCTTTTCAGTCCCATCCCCTGCCTTTGTGTCCTTTTGTTTGTTGAGCTTCCTACCACCTCAGACCCTTTGCATCTTCTGTTCCATCAGCCTGAAAGGCTCCACATCTTTGCCTGCTTAACTTCTCCTCATCCTTCAGGTCTCAAATGAAATGGCTCTTCTCTAGGGAATTCTCTTACAGTCCCACAGATTAGGTCAGGTTCCCTCTCTTACATCTCATCAAAGCTCCCTCTGCTTTTAATTTTTTGTGATTATTTGATTACTCCACCTGCTTCTTAAGGGCATCAATAATGCTTTTGTTGGGCACCACTATACTCCCAGCATACAATAGGTGCTCCCTGAATACTCTGAAGTGAACGAAGGTTATAAATTAGGTATTAAAGCCAAAACTGGGGTATGTTAGTCCCCACTCCTCCAAGAAGCAGGCATCAAGACAGGAATAAATATACCAGGATTTTATTAGGGGGAAGACGTATGAACATAAAATGGGGAAGGGCTGGAGGAAGATGGGTGGGTCTTTAGGCTGTGATGGAAGTCAGATCTTAGAGTGAAGAAGGGAAAAAAGGAAGGTGAGGAGGACCATACTAAACATTCTGGTGCATCCTGGAGAACGCTCAACGAGGCCATCAAGGAAACCACCAGCCTCAGTTGAAGGTCAGAGGCGTGCCCTGTCTCCCAGGGCTGATGCTTCAGCATCCCAGCCGCACTCACTCATTGGCTAGGAGTGTGGGATGTGTGGTCTGGCAGAGGCAGAGTGGAGTCCAGAGTGCAGCCTTAGAGGGTGCTCACCAATTAACGCTCCCTGACAGTGGAAGCCTTGTGGGGGGGCCCTTCTCCTGGCTGCCATGTGGCAGTTCAGAAGCAAGAAGAGATGACTTCTAGTTAATAAGAAGAGAAAAATTACCAAATGTATGCCTTCCACAGAAGGGCTGGAAATCTTAAGTTGGCGGCTCAGTAAGCGTTTATTGAACACGTGCCATTCTTTGAGACGGTGGAAGACACTATAGGATTGACTGACTATATATGGGCTGTCCTCAGAAAGATTACCAGCTAGTTAAGAAACAAAGTAAACTCAAATGCATGCTCCGGAACCTCAGTTTTCTCATTTCTAAAATGAAGAAACTCAACCTGCTTTGTGTGGCCTGCGACAATGAGTTCCAGTGGTTTCTGTGACTAGCATAGGTGCTCAACACATAAGATCTGAATAGGAGTTTAAAATAACGATTTGTTGTCTTCTCGCTTTTCTAGTCACTTCAACAGGGCTGATAGTTTTTTAAGTTTTCGAAGAAACTTTTGGCTTAGCATGCATGCTTTTCTTGCAGTTCCTCTTGTCAACAGTCCCCTGAGATTTTTTCTTTAAGAATATCTCAAGTGAAAGAACTGCCGTTTAAGTATGTGGTCAGCACCGAGGGAAAATTTAGTATTGAGTTACCACATGTGAGGCAATCTCTGGGGAAAGGCTCTGTGGGGTGTGCTTGGCCAAGTGAGCTCACTGTGGGTTGATTTCTTAACTCTTAACCTCAAGGCAGCGTTCAGTTGGCGGCAGCGCAGGCATCAGACATTGTTTGGGCAGGTTCTTTTCATAGTCGCTGGTGGTGGATCCCTGGGGAAAATGGAGATTTGGGGCGAGGTGGACCTCCTCCCTTTTCCTCACCACCAAAGGAAGGGGGTATTTTCCCTTGCCCCCTTCTGATTATATTACTTTTACAATACATTGCCCTTTCAGTGCTGCCCCTGAAGTTAATCTTATCCTGGTTCCACCCTTGAGTTGGCCCATTCTTTCTTGGAATTGGTTTTAATTCATTAACTATTTCCTGACGGCTAACTAGTAAATGCAGGTATTGTGCCCCAATAGTCTAATACAGTGAATGAGGGGAGCATAGATGCAATGTGAATTTTATAGATGTATCTTAAAGAATCATGGCGATGAAGCAGAAATAGGTTTCCCAGGTGAAGAGGCAGGATTTGACCCAGGACTCGAGGTTAATTTTCGGAGGAAGAGATTCCATGCATAGGGAGCAGCGTGAGCAACCGCGGTTGTGCTTACCATGCTCTCAGGAGAAAGTAGTTTGTGGGGCTGGAAGTAGGGAGGGGTCCAGGGATGGATGAGAGAAGTGGGGTGGCGGGCAAACCACAGCAGTCCTTGCAAAACCTGTTCAGGAGCATCGTAGGTCAAGGAGAGCCATTGCTGTTTTGTAAGCAGGGGACAAAGTTAGAGCCATTTAGGAAGCAGTGCCCAGGTAAAGGACAGAAATGAGGCAGTGCGACCAGTGGCCACAATAGTGCAGTAACTTAGGAGACAGAGAGAATAGTTTCTGTAGAAATGAATATAAAGGGAGGATCTGAGAGGTGGAATGGATGTGGGAGTAGAGAAGAAGGCTTTGAGGGTAACCCAAAGTTTCAAGCCCTTACAAACTGGGAGCAGAGGTTAGGGGGAAAATGCCTCTGAGAGGGGAGAGCCAGCAGGAGGGTCCACTAGGCTGGGAAAGGGATCATCACATAGGTCACATTTCATTTGAGGGACTGGCAGGATGTGCCTCTGGACATGACCCTGGAAATTCAGGTCTGGAGCTCAAGAATGTAGTCAGGGCTAAAGATGGAGACTGGATGTTGGCGGCATAAAGGTAATAGTGATATGGCAAATTTTTTAGCTTCCTTAATCACTTAAAGGCTTGGGTTTTCGGTTGCATGGGTGAGGGCAGGTGGACAGGTGTTTTCTGGTATCTGAATGGCTAGTCTCAATCCTTCTTGGAACCCTGAGATTCCAAGAGAGAAGTACATTAACCCCATTCTCCTTTACTGAGCATAGCTTTGTCTCTTCTCCCTCACTTGTCCAGCTTCTAATTCTGCAAACAACAGCTGGAGTGGCTGAGTGTGGGCCAACTCAACAGCTGTGTATTGGGAATCCATAAGGCATCCAGGATAAAGATACTGTCTGGCTACAGCTGATGCCAAGATGAGTGTGTGTGTGTGTGTGTGTGTGTGTGTGAGAGAGAGAGAGAGAGAGAGAGAGAGAGAGAGAGAGAGAGAGAGAGAGACTCAGCAGGGAGTAGGTAAAAATTGCTGGCCAACTTTTCTCATCTGTCCCTGGATCCCTCCCTAGCTTCCAGCAGTAAATTAAGTGTTATTTAAAAAGCTTTAATTCTGTATCAAAGATGATTCTACTTCATATTTTATTCCAATTCCAGTTGATTAGAAAATCATACATCTACTTTCAGGATTCCCTGATTGCAGGCGACTGCCCTGGGCACATACACATCCTTTGAGGGCAATGGAATGCGCTCGAAGACTCTGGGTTTGGCTGGTAACCACCCCAGGCCAGTACCTCAAGGAGAAGCACAGGGACCTAGAAATACCTGGAAAAAAAAAGAAAAGAAAAGTGGAGGAAAAGGCTGTAGTTCCCAATCCCTGAGGAAGAGAGGCCTCTTCCTGGAAAGTGAACGGGGATTTGTGTGTGTAGTTTTGTTCCTGGCCAAATAAACATAAGCCTTGAGCTAAGTAATCTGTTTCTAATCATACTTTGGATTAGCCCTCACACTAACCCAGTGTTTGTTTGTCTGAGGAGGCCAATCCTCAGGCCCCAGAGAGGCCTGATAAGCATACACTGAGGAGCCAGGGAACCCCTGGCTAGTTGGCTCTTCCCAACTGCTGCCCCTTCCTGCTGGGAAAGGCTGGAGTAAGTGTTCCACCGTATTTGGGCTTCTTCAGCCAGGGACTATACCCTTTGGTCACTCTTGGTTCTTAAGTAAGCTATGCTCACTCTCAACCCCCAACCAGGGACATTTGGCAATGTTCAGACATTTTTTATTGTCACCATGGAGGGGAGAGAGGACTGCTATTGACATTGAGTAGGTCAAGGTCTCCTCAATGCTGCTAATCATCCCACCAGGCACATGACAGCCCCCCACAATAAAGAATTATCGGGCCCCAAATGTCAATTGCACCCTGCAGTCCAGCCAACTCTAACTAAAACCCTCACCAGTGATGTTTGTTCCAGCAGAGAGTTGACAAACAAACCTTCCAGTAGGTAGATGCTGGCAAGCCAGCATCTTCAGGGGGAGAAGGGGGCCTTTGCCCATATCCGTGATACAAATACTCTTACTGTATTTGATATCAGGCTACCAAGATGATGTCATTAGCACAGAGCTGGGAAAAGTTGCATAGAATAGGCTCACTAGCCTGCTTCAGACATTCTCTCGGGGCTCCTTGATTCTCAAGTCTCAGGAAGAACAAGCAAACCAGCACCCTTTCCCACAAATGACTGTGGCTTTCAGTGTCATGCCAAGCCATATTGAGGCCTACGGCAAAAAGAAAAACTAGTAACACTAACAGTATCTTTATTTAACATTTTGAACTTTTGTTCATCATAGATTTTTTGCATTAATTTTGATTTTTAAAAATATGTATTAAATGTTACTTATTTTATCTTTATTTCCCCTCCTCTTCCTCCTTTCATTCTCCTCCATTTCCTCCTCACCAATTCCCTGCTTTCCGCCCCCCCCCCCCTATTTATGGTGGAATGGCTAAGCTACTGGAGCCAAACTGTACAGGTTCAAATTAGCAAATTGCTCTGTCACTTAATAACCATCTGATTCTGAGCAAGTGCCTGACATAAGTGCCTCGCTATTTTATATGTGTATACATTTTTGCTAAAATATATGTATTTGCTAACAAATATTGAATTTTTACTTTGTGTTGGGATTTTGCTAATCATTTTTTAGATGTCATTTCACTTAATCTACATATGTGCACACACACAGAACATGAGGTTTATAGATGAGAAAACTGAGGCCTAACGAACTTAAGTAATATGCCCAAAGTCACACAGCTAGCCAGTGGTGTGGCTGGGATACATAGTCAACGCTATCTGGTTCTAGAGCCTACCCTCTTAAACCTCAAGTTGTACGTATTTTGGGAGCCAAGCCCATGCACAGCTCCTCACTGGCAGTGTGGTGGGTCTGCTTTAGGGCACCTGTCACCGTGAAGGTCTTTAGAAACCATTGGTGAACTCCTGTGAGCCATGCCCAGCCACAGCACCCAGACCTAGGGTTTCTGTTCAGGCCAGTGCCCATCATCACAAGGCAAAGCTGCAAAGTCTGGAATTAACTGGGGGGATTTTATGCTTCCTAAAGAGAGTTATTGAGGGGGAATGACATCTCTACCAATGTCCTTTTAAAGAACGAACAAGAGAGAAATGGTGAGGAGTGCTCTGGAAGATCCACAATTGCTTGACTATTCTTCCACCAAATTGGAACTCTTACTTAGAAATGTGGAATTTGTCTTTAAGAACCCGGTGTGTAACTCCAGAGGCTCCATTCATAGATTACAATGCGAATGATGCCCTGGGGTTATGTGACAGGTGATCCTGCTTCTGGAAGTTTCTTCAAGCTCTTTACAGTTCAAAGCAAAAGAAGATGCCAATCAGATTCCTCTCTGAGGCAAATCCCGAATGACAGCTGCTTTTCTTTTAAGGAATCCTCGCCAGATCAGGAAGGCCACTATGAGAGGCATACTCTGGCTGTGGCCAGTCTACTGTTCAGGACAGATGGTCTGACAAATGCTTTGCACAAGTGTCCTCAGTAGATCTGCCTGTCAGCTCGTTCATGGCATCCTGTCCTTACCAGAAGGCACACATCAAACTCTGGAATAATGTTATTGCCCTTTGCCTGATTGTTTGCCATTTGTCTGCCTGCATCTTCAAGAGGGCAGAACCCATGTTTATTCTGTTCACAGTCTGCCCCACAGGAAGCGCAGCTCTTTCTCTCAGGAAGCACCCTGCAGTGCCCTGGAGCTGCCCCTCAGGTCAGGCTGGGCCATTGGGCGGGAGGTCCGGTTGCGGACGGGGCTCCTGCAAGGAAGCCACAGCAGCAGCTTCCAGGTTTCAAGGTCTTATTTCAACCCAACACTCCAGGTAGGAGAGAAACCAAGCTGAGCAAAAGTTAGCTTAAAACTTAGCCTCTTACATTGTCCACGTTTATTGACAATTACCATGAGTTTGCAGTTCACTGCAAAGGCCCAATAAGTTTCATTGATGTAGAAAGTAGCCAACTTTTAAGAACCAGTTCACCCCATTCTGAAATGCTTGGTTCTTCATGGAGGAAGCCCTGCACTTCGGGACCCCAGAATGGGCCGGGAGGTGAGAAAAGGGTGGTTTAGCTAAGAGGTTGTTTTACTAAGTCAGAATATGGGTGGCTCCAGAAGCAGAATTAATAGAAGGAGGCAGGCACCATTCCTTCACGAATGGAAATGGATTCTCATTTGATTACTGATGTGCAGGAAAACCTTACATCATTATTAATGCTTATATGAACAGATGACCTGAGCCCCACGCCTGCTGTGAGCACAGGACAAGATATGAAGCATTCCATTGCCTTGTCACCATTTAAAAAATTCTGTCTCCCGCCACCCCCGCAGTGTGTGTGTGTGTGTGTGTGTGTGTGTGTGTGTGTGTGTGTGTTTGGCTTAAGGGTCTCAAGGAAATGTTGGTAGTACTTTAGAGGGTAAGACATATAATTGTCATGTTTTGTCTTTGAGCTCTTAATAGGAAGCACATAAGAAGAGATGATTACTGTTTGAAAAGTGCTTTGCGATCCTCTGATGAAAGGTAATGAGAAGTTAGAGCCGTGATTCCTGATGTGTGATTATAACTTGTGATTATATGTTAGAGTGCTGCTGGACTATTTCAAATGCATTCCTCTGGTACATCTCCAAACAGGACAGTATGTGCTGAGAGGGGAGAGGAGGGGGCTAGAAGGAAGAGGAGATGTTGGAACAAAGACTAGTATTTGATGTTAACCGGGAGGAAGATAGCCCGAGGCCCTGGGGGGGCAGACTGTGCACATCTGGAGTGGAACCAGGGAAGTTAGCTCCCCTCTGCCCCTGGCACTGTGAACTCGGTTGACTTTCTGGTGGTCTGTTTGTTCAAATTTTACCAAGTGAGTTAATGACTGCTGTATCATCACAGTGGAAACCACCTTCGGTTTTTCAAGAATTGTTTCTGTCGTATTCATATTTGGGTAACATTGGGCGTGAAAACCTTTACTATTCTCTGCATTTATGGTATTGTGTTTCTTAGAAAGCCCTACATAAGTTTTCAACAGAGTCTTCTTTTGAGAGGAGGGTGCTCTCTCTAATATCCAGTACATAGCTAGAGGGAGGCCACCTCTCAGACCGGCCGCCGTCTCCAATGGCACGTGCCTCTCAGAGGCAGCAGGGTGTGCTGGTTACACCTCAGGCTCCAGAGCCAGCCTGAATTCTGGACCTGCTGCTCCTGCTCACAGGACTTTAGGCAAGTTATTCAGCCCCTCGGAGTCAGTTTCCTCATTTGTGAAACAGGATAAGAATAGCATTTACCTCTTTGGGTTATTGTTTTATCTTCCTAGTATGTAGGAAGCACCAAATAAGTGTTTGCTGCTGCTGCTTCCGTTAGTCCCATTACTATTACTGGTGTTATTATTATTTCCTAAGGCACTATAGGTTGATTTAGAGCAAATTTTTATCATTATTATTGCCATCATTATTAAAGTCTCCTAAAGAAATTAAGGTTGCTTAAAGCAAATGTTCAAGTAGATAAAATTATTTTTGGTACTCTTCCACTTTTATACTTAGTTTGTTCCTTTTCCTTTTGGATCTTCCAAATTTTGAACACATCGCCATGGCTTAAGGTTTGAGTGATATGTGAAACATATCTCCTGTGAGTGCAAACTACTTAAGGCACAGACACCTATAAGGACAAATCCACACTTTCAGAGGAGACTGGAAGCTTGACACTTTTCTGGAAAACACACACACACACAAACAAAGTAATAAATCCTACAGACTTCTAGAAATTTGAACTGGACTTGGGTTAAGGCGGACAGTTATGAACATGTGAAACATGATGTGACTCCTTGTAAAGCTGCTTCTACTGGATGCACTGTGGCGATATCAGTGTCGTAAAAGGATGTCATAGAGTTGCCTATAAAGCTCTATTTTATGCTTAGAATGTTGTGTTGCTGAGGATGCCATCCTCACCCTCTTTATGAAGACGCTAGAGGAGCCATATCTTTCATTTCTCAGTACCAGGAATAGCTGGTACTTCTGGAGCCACTATTTGTTTTCATCTGATGAACGCCACAAACTTTTGATGTGATTGTTGATGATCTGATCACTGCTTTTTGCATTGGCTACTAGGAAGCTCAAGGACAAATTCACATCCTATCTCTGTGAATAAAAGTCAATAGCCACAACAAATTATAGATGTTCATTACAGCAGAGGACTTCATAGCTAATTTTCCTAAACTGTGCTCTACTGAACACTAGCATTCTATGACACAATGACTACTCCCTGGGGGGAAAAGGAGTTTACTTTTCCTTCTTCTTAGATATTCATGGTGTACATATTGGTATCTTAAAGGTTCTGAGAAGTCTGACAGTTTAAAATAAAAGAACTTTTAAAAGTTTGTTTAGCTCTGGACTTGTATAACTTATTTGATCACAGAATCTTTTAAAAAATTGATTTCAGAAGTCTCAAGATACAGATTTCCTTTGGAAAGCATCAAAGTCAAAAGATGTAAGATTTTCATCTGAACTCCCTTTGGGTATAGAATTTATGCCCCCTCCCTTTCCTACTTTGATAAAGGCTTGCATAATGGGGGGTGATGCACCTTCATGGTGGATAGTGAGTGGGAGCTAGATTTATTCCTCAAGCATCTGGCCCATTCGAGAGACTGCAAAGTTCATTCACAGGCACTTTGCCTTTAAGACCCCTTCCCCACAACTCTCCATTAAAACTCAGCAAACAAAAAACAACAGCAAGGACCTCAAACCCCAGACACCTATGTGTTACTTGGGTGGGAGCCTGGGACTCGCCTCAGACAGCACAGCCAGCTTTTGGAGTTGTTTGTTCCCTTGACCAGTGACCAGACCCAAGGAGGAAGTAGGAAGGTAAAATTATCTTCAAGGAGAGATGACAGGTGCTCATGCCCGAGTCTTTGGTTGATGTCCAGCTTCTGCAGCAGCCAATTGGACATGTCACCATAACTTCACTGACTTTCTTTTCTTTTGCCTTTCTCTTTGTGTATGACCTAGTAAGTGGTGTGATTTCATTATTTCTCTGGGCCACTGTCTCTCTGGTTGTATTTCTGTGTTTTTCTCCCTATTTGACTATGCCTACTATGTGTCAGGCATTTGTCACAAAAGTGCATATGCCCCTATCCTTGCCCTTGATGGGTTTACACTGTAGAAGAGATTAGCACTAGAGTTAGTGTGACAAAGACTCCAACAGAGGCGTGTATAAAGACCAGGCAGGCAGTCATGGAGGCGACTTCTGAATCAGGTCTAAGAGAATGTGTTGGCCACTGACTTTTCCACTAACAGAATTACCTTTTCTGCTTAATAGCAACCATCCTGCCAGAAAGGAATAAACAAATAACTGGTTTGGGATGAACTCAGGTAACTAACTGACAGGACCTATTAGCTAAAGGCTAGATTCTTATTTCAAGTAACTCAGTGAATATTTGGGCCCAAATTATTTCAGTTATTGGAGCACAAGACCATCTGGAAAGTGGACTCTATAACTTTCAAGTTCCCCTGATGTAAAGATGTTCTAAAGATGGTCTTTGATTTTGAAAATTCCTAGAATTAGCTTTGCTTTATGTTCAGTCTGCCTGGTTTCCCAATATCATGACAGACAGAAAATAAATGGCATGTTTAAATTGCCATATAGATAAAATGAAGATCATTGCTAGAGAACTGACTTTAATGTAAATTTCAGAAGAAAATATATGAAGGGAAAGCCCATTGTGTAAGCTGGCCCCTCGAGTTTGCTGTTCTATAGAGAGCTGACACTGGAAGGGGGTTGGCAGTCCTAGTGCTGGGCAGAATGTTGTGGGTTATTTTCAAGTCCCTTTAATGAGATAAAACCATGGTGTCAACCAAGTAGCATAGTATTTATCACTTCTCTGGCTATACTATACAAGCAGTTCTTTAACTTGATGTTCATAGAAAATCTTTTTCTTTAGCAAGTACTCTTTTTCTTTAGACTTTACACTTCAGGCCTCCCTCTGCCCCCAATAATATATAGCTAATAATGATTTGGCTATCTATTTATTATATCTAGGCCTCATGGTACTTGTATTTTCTGCCATGGGGTTGAGACAGTATCTATCCAGTTTGTTTTCCAGACCCCAAACTTAAATACAATCCTTCATTACCAAAATCATGGGACTAGCATAGCAATTAAAAATAGCACTTTTGTTTCAGTTTCCAATTTGAAATTTAGGATCTGCTATTTTCAGACTTAAGAATTTTTCACCCCACTATCTTTATTGTTACTACCTCAGGGTATTTCAGTAGGTTTGTGGGACTCCTACAGACCTCAAACTTCTAAGGATTCTTCATTTGTTTTTGTATTTCATAGTTCAATACATAAAGAAGGTACTTAAGGAATTTTTGTTATATACATGTAATTGTTATCCTAAAAGCTGGTAAATTGAACTATCAAATGTAGGTTTTCCAGTCCAAATGTGAAAAAGAGAAAATGACTTGTATAAAAACCTCAAAACTTTACTTCTCATAATAATAATAAAAAAGGTAGATCAAGGAATCTTCTCATAAATAAATTGTGAATTATTTCCCTGTGTGATTCAAGGATCTCTATTTACTTTGTGCTCAAATGGGACTTTACACTTTATGATCGTGTATTTGTGGGCCTTATACTATCTTAGTAACTGTCCATGGAAAGATCTCGATTCTCTGTGGAAGGCCAAGGCAAAGTTGCTGCAGTATTTCTTGTCTAAAGTACCAGTAACACACTAGGTACTATCACTGAGCCTTTACTGTGTGCTAGGCATTCAGGCATATGATCTCACTTAATCCTCACAAAGATGTCAAGGCTTAGAGGGGTTCCCCAAAGCCACATAAGTAAACATGCCTAAAACTAAACCTATGAGCAATCCTCTCCCAAACTTGGCATTCTCCCAGCACTTTCTGTCTCAGTGGATGAAAATCCAGTTCTTCCCATGAGAAATCTTCCCTCTATATCCAATTTCTGAGTCCTGCTGACAGGACATCCTCACATCTGTAAACAACCTGTACGGCTTCCATTCCAGCCACAGCCACCATCCGTTCTCCATGGACAGCCATGAGCTTCAACAGTCTACCTTGCCCCCTCAAGTCTATTCCCCACACGGAAAGCTTGAGTGGACTTCTCAAATGTCACACGTGATCATGTCATTTTCTTGATTAAAACCCCCCCATTGATTTTTTTCTATTCATTCTTAAAGACCAAAGTCCTTCGCCAGGCCTGCCACGTCCTGCCTGGTCTGGTCCTGGATGACTGCTACCGGCTCTTCTTCTCTGGGCTTTCACTACACCAGCTATTCCTTCAGCCTCGAATATTCCTCCCCTCCCTTCCACAGTGTAGGTTGATGCCCACTTAGCTGACAGACCTCAACTCAACAGTGCTTCCTCAAGGGACTTTATGTACCTTTATGGCAGCGGTTCTCAACCTGTGGGTCGCGACCCCTTTGGGGGTCGAATGACCCTTTCACAGGGGTCGCCTAAGACCATCGGAAAACATATATAATTACATATTGTTTTTGTGATTAATCACTATGCTTTAATTATGTTCAATTTGTAACAATGAAAATACATCCTGCATATCAGATATTTACATTACGATTCATAACAGTAGCAAAATTACAGTTATGAAGTAGCAACGAAAATAATTTTATAGTTGGGGGTCACCACAACATGAGGAACTGTATTAAAGGGTCGCAGCATTAGGAAGGTTGAGAACCACTGCTTTATGGCATCATGTGCTTCTCTTTCATGGTTTTAATTTTATATTTGTTTGCTTAATTATTTACTTACTATCTGGCTCTCCCATGAGCTGTGTGAGGGCAGGGACTATCTGTTTTCATTCACCAGACCCTGACTCAGAAACTGAGAGGTAACAAACAGTTGATATGTATTTGTTGCATAAATTAATGTACTAACAGCTGACAAGTGGCAGAACAGAGACTTGAACTCAAAAGTTCAGTGTTCCCTGTCTTTGGTGTTGGTCCAGGCCGCCAAATGGTCACTATTATCAAATGACCTCAGATGTGGAGACAGAGGAAGGTAGAGGTTGAGAGTTCAGCTCCTGCCTTCCGCTGGTCCTGGGATATAGAGGACAGGCTGTCTATCGAGCTTGTGGTTATTAAACACTCTGCCCCAGCACCACTCCAGGCACTTGGCGTAGGTTCTCACAATTAATCCTGAAAGTAATTAACAAACCTTCAGGAGGTCAAGCCACCCAGAAATTAAGTATGAAGTCTCGGTTCAAGCCCAGGGCATTTGGCGAGCCACATTTGTAATCTCTTTGCTATCTATCTTTGGCCTATCTTGTTTAATAATTTTTTTTAATGAATTCTTCTCTGATCTTGACTTCTGTTCTTTTTCTTTAAAATCTGCACTAATTTCTTCTTTAATTTATCATCTCTTTTCTTTCCCCACCTCTTTTCTCCCTCCATTTTCCCTTTCTCTCTTCCTCCTAATTCCATTAGTGATGAGAACCATGACATCATTGACCTGAAATTTCTATTTTAGGAACCTTTCTGTCACTGGCCAGGAGCTTCCTGCACACTTTGCAACTTTGTAGACCAAAATGCAGATGAGAATGATAAATCTGGATGCTTGAATATCTTACTTTTATGATTATTTAAGAGTCGGTTTTAAAATCACCTCTGAGTTTGAGCTTTGAATTTGGACTAGTAAAGGTGTAACAGAAATACAAAGAAAGGGAAATAAATGTCAAAACTGCCTCCCCCCACAATTGAAGTCCACTATAAATGATGGAGTTACTTCTCAAATAAAATTAGATTCCACTGCTGCCTGTTGCTTCCCTCCACTTTTCAGCTCTAAGTCACTGAAGCCTCTCTTGGGACACTAGGTAATCTGAAGAAAGAGTTCTGCAGAGAGCCAAGGCACATTGATTTGCATTTCTGGGTCACCATGACTTCACTCTCATTTAACCCTGGTACTGACCCTTGTTTGTCCACACTTTGGCTCTTTCTACATCTGAGAGCATATGATGTGCTTGACATGCAGACAGTAAGTGTCCCCCAGCAACCAAAAGTATGTACCCTGCCCGAACCTCCCACTTCAAGATTTCCAGCATCACTAAGGTCCTTTCAGCGAGGAATTGGCCAACATTTTAGGTGTCTCTGAGTGCAGATTTTACTCACACTTAATAAGGTAGTTTTGTGTGTTAATGGAAAATGAAATGAACACTAGAAATCATGGATTTAGGACTTCTGGTCAAGATCACAGAGTAGGTAATTACTATGCTCACTTCCTGCCAAGTCCACATCAAAATTACAATGAAATTACAGAACAGCCATCTTTGAGAACTCCCTGGAGACTAGCTGAACAGAGCTCTTAGAACTAAGGACATAAAGGAGACTGGTTGGAGGGGCGGATATATGAATGGGATGGTCCCACATCCATGTGTGGTGGTTCAATACCAATGCCAGTTTTTCACAGAACTAGAACAAATAATCCTAAAATTTATAGGGAACCCCCAAAACCATGAGTAGCCAAAGAAATCATGAAAGAAGAACAAAGTCAGAGGCATCACGCTACCTGATATCAAAGTATTAATTATTACAGCATGGTTCTGGCATAAAAATAGACACATAGATCAATTGAACAGAATAGAAAGCCCACAAATAAATCCACGTATATATGGTTAATTAATCTATGTCAAAGGAGGCAAGGACATACAATGGGATAAAGACAATCTCTTCAATAAATGGTGTTGCAAAAACTGGACATATACATGCAAAAAATTGAAACTAGACTACTTTCATACACCATACACAAAAATAAACTGAAAATACATACATTAAAGATTTAAACACAATACTCAAAACCGTAAAACTCTAATAAGGACATTAATTTTTTGTCATCCTTTTTATTTTAGTTCTTTTTTAAAAAGTTATCAAAATGGAAGTGATACAGGTGTTTCCTTAGAAAGAAGGGCAGTGGAGCTGAACTTGGTTACAGAAGCAAAGTCTGCTCCTGACTGCATATGCTTGGTGTGTGTTTGGGTTTGCTGATTTAGTGCGCACCTTAGTTGTTTCCTAGCAAATATTCCAAAATCAATTGCCAGAAAGTATCATCTTGACAAACAATTGTGGTTTCATTTTGAGATAAATAAATTATTACTTGAAGTTAAGTCAAAAAATTATAAACAGTTTTGAACATTAACCAATTGTATATTTATAGCATCCATTCCCAAAGAATTTTAAAGCAAAATATTTTTAAAGGTCAGTTTATGTTTTCTTTTAATTTAGTTGCTTCATGGGTCGGGTAGTTTCCCCTCTTTTTAGCAGTGATCAAAAGTAGGACATACATAGGTCAGAAGTCCAAGGTGGACAAAAGGAATGCCTGAGATCAAACGATCTCGGGGACCAGATACTTAAATAGGATTTGATATTTGAAGCTACCACGTCCCTCCCCTCCCCTCCCCTCCTTTTCCCTTCCCTTCCCTTCCCTTGCCTTCCCTTCCCTTCCCTTCCCTTCCCTTCCCTTCCTCTCTCTTTCTGTCTCCATGGCTGCAAGACCTTAAGTAACTCTCCTCTTTCCTTCTACCCAGGAGGAATAATCATGTCTCTACCTGCCTGAGGCAATGGGGTTGGGAGAGGTATTTCAGCTGCCAATGAGATTTCTTTTTCCTCCTCCTCCTCCTTCTTTAGAATGCCAATGAGATTTCTTATGCAAAGAAATATGCTTAATCATTTCAAAGTATACATTTTTCCTACCACTTAAAAGTGTAAATGTGCTCAGGTATGCACACACTCATGCACATGTGTACTAGTTTACACACACATTTTGTTGTCTAATCACTCATCATTAAAATGTTTTTCATTTGGCCTTTCAGAATTAGGAAATTTAAATTTTTTCTAATAAGATTGCAATTTTTTTTATGACTCACAGTAGCTCCTCATTAAATAATGGACATAGTGATTGCTACATCTTAACCTGAAGAGGTGTGTAAGAGTAATTAAATGGGTCTCTTAAGTTGCCCCCCATCTAGAAAAGGACTGCTATCTTTTAATAGAGCAACCTCATTGCTTGTTTCCAGATTGTGGGGTGGGAGTGAGGATGATACTTTTGAAGTGATGAAGTTGGCATTTCCCAGCTGATGAAGTTGGCATATCCCATCTGTTGTACTTCAAACACAAGCCGCCTTCTCTCTGCCAATCACAAATACAAGAACTCTGCTGATGGTTTGACCATCTGGATTTCCCATCATACTCTGTTTTCACACCTGGAGATTCAGAGCAGGTCTTTGATTGATGTTTTTCAAAATTGCCTCATAAAATCAAAGGAGAGATGAACAATATTTTTCTCAAATTGTAAATGGTAGAATCAACATTTGTAACTGTCGTTATTGCTTTTAGAACTGTTAATCTTAGCCTTGGGTTTTTTCAAAAGTGCTTTTTTAAAGCAAACGTTCTCACTGGCTGCTTATGTTTAACAGTGTCAGAGCTAAGATTAAAGCAGTGGGTGATAGTAGTTCCATGTTCAATATTAAGCACAGTGATTTCCATATTAAATTTTAATTAAAATATTTATATGCTCATGCTTTGCCTTCTCATAGGGAGCCAAATACCAGCTATGTTTTGTCAGCTGGCAGGCTCTGCTCATTGAATAGCCATTTAGAATACCACTTTGATGCCCTGTTGGCGTGGCTCAGTGGTTGAGTGGTTGACCTATGAACCAGGAGGTCATGGTGCGATTCCTGGTCAGGGCACATGCCTGGGTGCGGGCTCTATCCCCAGTAGAGGGCATGCAGGAGGCAGCCAGTCAATGATTCTCTCTCATCAGTGATGTTTCTATCTCACTCTCCCTCTCACTTCCTCTCTGAAATCAAAAAAATATATTAAAACAATAAAAATACCATTTTGAATCTATCTAAGGGTATAGCGTTATTTTGAATTATTACTAAATTAGCAATTCTACAGACCTATCTGACTCTATCTGCCTTGGTGCCAAGCCCAGTTTAGGATCTAAGGGCTGCCCTAGAACAAAGCAGTAGGCCCCCAATTTCCTTTCCTCCTTAGTCATTCCTTAAGCAGCAATTTGCCTACTTTGGCTGTTTCCTAATTTTTAAGAGGGATGGCAGACAAGGTATTAAGCTTTGGTTTCTCTCTAGATACTATCAGTTTTCTCAAACACAGCAATCTCCTGCTAGTGCCTGCTGTGCTGTAGGGATTACTGGGCCCCACGGGCCAGCTGCTGCCTCTCCCCTGCAGAGCTATTTGCTTAGGGAGCAGGGAATTAATTCAGCTGAGTGTTACGCACTTGGAAACTCTTTAGCGTGAACAACAGTGTAGAAACAGGAGCTCTAATCTCTCTCCTGGCTCTAATCTCTCTCCTGGCATCAGACAAAAGGAGGTGGCCACTTAATATCACTTTTTTTTTATTTCTTTAGTTCAGATGAAGGAGCAGATACAATCTTGAAGCAGAATGAAGCTGACCCTAGAATAATTTTGTCTGCTAACTCTGTCCCCATGAGATTTTAAATAATGATTAATACATTTGAAGGTCCTGGGCACAGTGAGACCATTAAATACAAGCTTGGACCATCCACTCTGAACCATGTAGCATTACAAACAAATGTGATAAAAGAAACTTTCATCTGGTTGAGTATGTGGTGTTTGAAACATGCTGCTGCCTCGTTGGTAGGCTTCCTTCCTTCTTTCTTTGTAAAGCTTCACAGTCCGTGTAGCTCAGTGTGAAACTGGAACTCGGTGTGGGGCAAGAGGACGGGTGGAGGAACCGTCATGTTATTAAGTGATTGCAAATGTAGTGACTGGTGATTTCACACGTACGCATTCCACATTACAGGAAACTCACACGTCTAAACCATGCCCTGTTGGCCCCTCACCACCAAATTTTCCATTGCCTACTTCTAAAATCTCATCTTCCCAAATGCTTGCTTATTTTATGATGTCAATTGCTTTTCTATGGTGAATATGGGCACTTGAATTTCAATAATAAGAAAGCAATCTACGTGAATCAATCAAATCTAAAGGACAAAAGAGATTTTTTTTCCCAGTCACTTTCAGAATATAGTATGTTCCCCCTTCTCTCCACAATACTTCCTTTGAGATTTTTTTTTTTTTAATGAAAACAAAATAATCTTGCCAGCAGGGTCATGGAAAATTTTACCAACTCCATTTGTTCACAGTTGCCCATCCCTTCTCATTTATTTTCCTTCTTTATATATAAAACTTTAAAAAACTTATTTGATTGATTTTTCTATTATAAAAAGTAAATTCTAAATTAAAGCTTATAAAAATTTGAACAGCATAAAGACATATAAATTTAAAAACACTCTCACCCCCAATCCCATTTCTTCCAGCCATATTTACCTGTTCATAGAGCCAGAGTCAGGTAGGGTTTCTATAAATCCTTGACAAGTGTAGTGAAGAAACATGGAGAAAGAAGGAACTGAATATCAACAAGCCCATTTCCAAAGGAAGCACACAGTAAAGGGGGAGGGAGGGAAAGGTCAGACTGGACCAAAGAAAGATGAGAAGAAAGACACAGATCCTGTCTCTTCTTTAAGAGGTCAGCTCTTTGAGGGTAGGGTTTCTGTCTTAACTATCTTATAAACTTAGGAAAATGCCTACCAGGTCTGAATGAATGAATAAGAATGAAGAGCAGGAACTAACTGATTAGGGTTAGGCAGAGTTCATGGAAATGATTTAGGCCTTTATAGTTTATCAAAGACTTCCATACTTATTTTTTATCTCTACCTTGGGGTTTTCATCTGTACGCAGCTAGTGTGTGCTACTTTGAGGTTTAGCATCACAGGTAGCTGCTGCTAAATTGAACAAATATTAAAGGCACAAACCTGTTTGGAACAAATCCATACTTGAAAGAGGAAGTTTTGAACTACTTTTACCATTATTCATTGGGCGATTTGTACTCAAAGGGGCATTAGGTCTCAAAGTAGCTTTCAGGCCCAATGCTTCCTTTTGGGAAAAAGGGATCACAGGAAATTCTCTAGGCTTAGTGCCAACCTCCCCACCACCTTAGCCACAACTGGTTGAGCCAGGAACCAACACCTGACTAAAGGCAGCTGGCCTTAGGCTCTCCAGCCCCCTGTGAGGTGTCCTGGGGTGGCTCTGGGTTGTTACTGCCTGACCCAATCAAATCCTCTCTCAGGAAGTTTGAACTTGAGACAGAGGGTGAGAAGATTGTGAAAGAAAACAGAAAGACACGACTGCAAACAAGGTAGTCAAGTGTCAATGCAGAAAACTAGAGGTGTGGAAAGAGAAGGCAGTAAATAGAAACCAGGGCAATAGATGACTTTACTAAATAGAAGCTATGAAAAAAGGCATCAAAAGCTGTTAGTAGATTAAAAAGGAGCAGCAAGTAGAAAAAGGAATAGCATGCAGGAGGTGCTTCAGGAATGGCAGGCTGCTGGACAAACTGCTGCTTCAATCTGAACAGTGTTCTAATTCTCCATGAGCCTAGGCAGGTAGCTCTGGAAACTGCTTACTTCGCTTCCTCAACCCTCCTAAGTATCCCTACAGTGGAAACTGACCCTGAGGTAAATGAGTAGGCCTTCATATTTTGCAGCTAGAAAAATCCCCATTTGTGAAAAAAGCAGGTTGTCTAGAGAAAATCATGAACATCCTTCTGTTGCAATTTGAGAGACACATTATAGAAAAATGTATAGACGCCCTGAGAACTCTATATAGTAGCCAGTGCTTTGCCAGGGTTACTACATCTCAAGGTCTTGCCTTCCGTAAAGTTAGACCTCAACATTTGAGTTCCTCTGTGCAGTCACTGTTGACAACACCAACTGCGATTTTGGTAATCCAATGTATGGATTTACAGTGTGAGATAGAACTTTCCAGAGTCAGGATCCCTGTTAATGGTTTTAGCACTGGCAATGGCCTTCTCCTTATCAATTCTCTCTTTAGGGTCTTCACTCTTTTCTCCGCGTGTTACTTATCTTTTATGTCTTTTGGTTCCATAAATGCATCTGTTTCGTGTGCTTTGCCTTTCATCTGTCTTTATTTTTTCTCCTTTGTGGAAACGTGCTCCATTGCCAAGGTTCCCTTCTGTCACCACTCTAAGACCTTCCCAGATTTCCAAATCTGTGTGGGACACTTGCACCTGAAAAATCTCACCAGCATCTCACATTTATTGAGTTCGAAATGGAAATCGTTTTTTCCCCACCAAAGTTCTTCCTCCTATGTTCCATTCCCTTCTCTAAAGAACTTGGGTGAGCCAGCTTCAAAAGCTCAGAATCCCTTTTGCTTCTTTCGCGCCCAATAGCTATCATTGCAAAGTCCTACCAGTTCCACCCATGTATACTAATGTCGCCTGTTCCTCTCTATATTCATTCTCTAATGCTGCACAACAAATTATGCCAAAGTTCAGCAGCTTAAAACAACATATTTATTATTTCACACAGTTTCTGAGGATTAGGAATGTGGGGGTGGCTTAATTTAGCTGGTTTCTCACGGGGCTGCAGGCAAGCTGTTGCTGCAACTGCAGCCATCACGGCGCTTGATTAGAGCTGGAGAATCCGCATCTAAGATCACTCTTGTGATTGTTAGCAGGTCTCTGTTCCATGCTGGCTGTTGGCTGGAGGCTTCAGTACCTCCCCAAGTCTGTCACTCCGTGGGGTTGTTTACAGCATAACAGCTTGCTTCTCCCCAGAGGTAGAGAGATAGAGAGGGAGGAAAGGTGGGAAGGAAATGGGAGGAGAGGAGACTTAAGATGGAAGCTGTAGTCTCTTTATAACCCAGTCTAGGAAGTCACACAGTTTTGCAATATTCTATTTGTTAGAAGCAAATCACCAAGGATAGCCCACACTTAACAGGAAAGGAATTAAGGAAAAAGTGTCAAAGAATTTGTGACACATATTTTTAAAATCATTATATCCTCTTATTTAATTCTACTTCTTGGTCCTAGGTCAGGCTCCCACCACTTTGTAGCAGATTTGTTCTTAAGATAAAAGTCAAAATATGTAATATGGTCTACCTAGCTCATGTCCCTGTTTCTTTTCTTTTTTAAAAATCTTTTTGTTGAAAATATTTCATATGTTACCTTTTTTCTCCAATTGACCCCTTAGAGCCAGGGCCCACTCCCCACCCCAGCCCTCCACCACCCTATTGTCTCTATCCATGGGTTATGCTTATATGCATACAAGTTCTTTGGTTGAAGGAGATCCTTCTATTTTCCTGCTGCATAGTGTTCCATGGTGTAAATGTACCACAGCCTTTTTATCCATTCATCTACTGATGGGCACTTGGGCTGTTTCCAGATCTTAGCTATTATGAGTTGTGCTGCTATGAACATAAGGGTGCATACATTCTTTCTGATAGGTGTTTCAGATTTCTTAGGATATAATCCTAAAAGTGGGATCACTGGGCCAAATGGCAGGTTCATATTTAATGTTTTGAGACAACTCCATACTGTTTTTCATAATTGCTGCACCAGTTGGCATTCCCACCAGTAGTGTATTAGGGTTCCCTTTCACCACATCCTCGCCAGCAATTGTCATTTATTGATTTGTTGATGGTAGCCATTCTAACAGGTGTGAGGTGACATCTCATTGTCATTTTAATTTGCATCTCTTGAACATTTTTTCATGTCCACTTTGGAGAAGTGTCTATTTAGGTCCTTTGCCCATTTTTTAATTAAATGGTTTATCTTCATTTTGTTAAGTTGTAGGAGTTCCTTATATATTTTGGATATTAACCCTTTATCAGATGTATCATTGCCAAATATGTTCTCCCATACAGTGGGTTCCTTTTTCATTTTGTGGATGATTTCTTTTGCTGTACAGAAGCTTTTTATTTTGATGTAGTCCCATTTGTTTATTTTCTCCTCAGTTTTTTGGGGTTTTTTTTGCCCTAGGCCTAGGAGATGTATCTGTAAACATATTGCCATGAGAGATATCTGAGACTTTGGTGCCTATGGTTTCTTTTAGAATTCTTATGGTTTCCTGACTTATATTTAAGTCTTTTATCCATTTTGAGTTTATTCTTGTGTATGGTGTAAGCTGGTGGTCTAGTTTCTTTCTTTCTTTTTTTTTTTTTTTTGCATGTATCTGTCCAATTTTCCCAACACCATTTATTGAAGAGATTGTCTTAACTCCATTGTATGTTCTTGCCTCCTTTGTCAAATATTAATTGAGCATACTGGTTTGGGTCAATTTCTGGGTTCTCTATTATATTCCATTGGTCTATATGTCTGTTATTGTGCCAGTACCAGGCAGTTTTGAGAACAGTGGCTTTGTAGTATAATTTTTTATCTGGTGTTGTGATACTTCCAACTTTGTTCTTCTTTCTCAAGATTGCTGCAGCTCTTTGGGGTCTTTTTTGGTTCCATATAAATTTTTGGAGTATTTGTTCTAGATCTTGAAATATGCTATTGTTAATAAGGATTGCATTGAATCTATAGATTGCTTTGGGTAGTCTGGACATTTTAATGATCCTGATTCTACCTATCCATGAACACGGTATGTTCTTCCACTTGTTTATGTCTTCCTCTATCTCTTTTTTCAACGTCTTGTAGTTTTCTGAGTACAAGTCTTTTACCTTCTTGGTTAAGTTTATTCCTAGGTATCTTAATTTTTTTGTTTATTGCTATAATAAATGGTATTGTTTGTTTAGTTTCTCTTTCTGAGAATTCATTATTAGTGTATGAAAAATGCCATAGATTTCTGGGTGTTAATTTTGTATCCTGCTACATTTTGGAATTCCTTTATTAAATCTAGTAGTTTTTTGATGGAGTCTTCAGGGTTTTCTGTGTATGGTATCATGTCATCTGCAAATAATGAGAGTTTTACTTCCTCCTTTCCAATTTGGATAACTTTTATGTTTTCTTCTTGTCTGATCGCTGTGGCTAGCACTTCCAGTACTATGTTGAATTTAAAAAAATTAATTCAACAAACAATGGAGATCAACAAACAATCATCCCTGTCTTGTTCCTGTTCATAGGGGAAATGGTTTAAGTTTTTGCCCATTGAGTATAATGTTGGCTGTAGTTTTGTCATATGTGGCCTTTATTATGTTAAGATATGAACCCTCTATTCCCACTTTGCTGAGAGTTTTTATCAAAAATGGGTGTTGGGTTTTGTGAATGCTTTTTCTGTGTCTGTTGATATGATCATGTGATTTTTGTCTTTCACATTTTTTAGTGATGTATCACGTTTATTGATTTGTGAATATTGTACCAGCCTTGCATCCCTGGAATAAATCCCACTTGGTTATGGTATATGACCTTTTTAATATATTGCTTGATCTGATTTGCTAATATTTTGTTGAAGATTTTAGCATCTAGGTTCATTAGAAATATCGGCCTCTAATTCTCTTTTCTTGTAGTATCTTTATCTGGTTTTGAATTTAGGATAATGCTGGCCTCATAAGAAAATGTTGGAAGTTCTCCTTCCCTTGGATTTTTTTAGGAGGATAGGTGTTAGTTCTTTGAATGTTTGCTAAAACTCCCCTGTGACGCCATCTAGACCAGGGCCTTTGTTTGCTGGAAATTTTTTTTATTACTGCTTCAATTTTCTCAATTGTTATGGTCTATTCAGGTTTTCTGATTCTTCCTTGTTCAGTTTTGGAAGACTATTTTTCTAGGAATATGTCTTTTCATCCAGATTGTCCAGCTTGTTGGCATATAGTTGCTCATAGCATTTTCTTACAAACCTTTGTATTTCTGTGGTGTCAGCTGTTACTTCACCACTTTTGTTTCTGATTTTAATTATTTGGGTTCTCTCTTTTTGTTTCTGGATGAGTCTGGCTAAAGGTTCCTCAATCTTGTTTTATCTTTTCAAAGAACCAGCTATTGGTTTCACTGACCCTTTGAATTGTTCTTTTAGTCTGTATGTCATTTATTTCTGCTCTAATCTTTATTATTTCCTTCCTTCTATTTACTCCAGGCCTTTCTTGTTTTCTTGTTGCTCTCTTTCTAATTCTTTGAGATGTAGAGTTAGGTGATTTACTACCATTTTTTCTTGTTTTTTTTTTTTTTTTTTGAGATAGGCCTGTAATGCTATGATTGCTGTGTTCCAGAGATTTTGGGTTGTTGTGTGTTCATTTTTATTTGTTTCCAGGAAGATTTTTCTTTCTTTCTTGATTTAATAGGTACCCATTCATTGTTTAATAACATGCTATTTAGTCTCCAGGTGTTTGAATATTTTTGGGCATTTTTACAGTAGTTGATTTCTAATTTCATTCCATTATGATGTGAGGAGATGCTTGATATGATTTCAATCTTCTTGAATTTGTAGAGACTTGTTTTGTGTCCTAAAATGTGGTCTCTCTTGGAGAATAACCCATGTGCACTTGAGAAGAAAGTATATTCTGCAGCTTTGAGGTGAAATGTTCTATAAATGTCAATTAAATCCATCTGATCCAGTGTGTCATTTAGAGTCACTGTTTCCTTGTTAAGTTTTTATCTGGAAAATCTATTCAGTGAAGTCTGCAGGGTGTTAAAATTCTCTACTATGACTTTATTGCTGTCGATCTCTCCCTTAAAGTGCTCTATAAGTTTTTTAAAATATATATTTAGCTGCTCCTATATTGGGTGCATATATGTTTATCAGAGTTATATCCTCTTGTTGGATTGATCCCTTTAGCATTATGTAGTGACCTTTGTTGTCTCTTGTGATGGCCTTCATTTTGAAGTCTATTTTGTCATATATGAGTATTGCCACCCCAGTTTTTGGGGGTTTTTTTTGCCTTTCCATTTGCATGGAAATTGTTTTTCCATCTCTTCATTCATTCTGTGTGAGTCTTTTGTTCTGAGGTGGGTCTCTGGTAGACAGCATATAGTTGGGTCATGTTTTTGTATCCATTCAGCTACCTTATGTCTTTTTATTGGAGCATTTAATCCATTTACACTTAAGGTTATTGTTGATACCTATTTATTGCCATTTTAATTCTGTATGCCTATGCTTCTCTCTCTATATTTCTTCTTCTCATTATAGCAGTTTCTTTAGCATTTCTTGCAGTGCTGGTCTGGTGGTGATAAACTCCTTTTGCCTTTTTTTTTTTTTTTTTTTGGTCTGGGAAACTCTATTTCACCATCTATTTGGAGTGATAGCCTTTGGTTTCAGATCCTTGCTTTTCCTTACCTTGAATACTTCATGCCATTCCCTTCTAGTCTATAGAGTTTCTGATGAGAAATCAGCTGACAGCCTTATGGGAGCTTCTTTGTAGGTAGCAGATTGCTTTTCTCTTACTGCCTTTAAGGTGCTTTTTGTCTTTAACTTTTGGCATTTTAATTATGATGTGTCTGGGCATGGGTCTGTTTGGGTTCTTCTTGCTTGGGACTATCTGTGTCTCCTGAACTTGTGTGACTTTTTCCTTTACCAGGGAAGTTTTCTGCTATTATTTTTTCAAACATGTTCTCTATTCCTTGCTCACTTTCTTCTCCTTCTGGCACTCCTATTGTGAAAATACTAGAGGCCCAATGCACAAAATTCGTGCAAGAGTAGGCCTTCCTTCCGCTGGCTGCCGGCACTGGCTTCCCTCCAGCACCCGGGACCTGGGCTTCCCTCCAGCTGCTGGCAGGCACCCAGGACCTGAGCTTCCCTCATAGCCCCGGCTTCATCCTGAAGGTCTTCTGGAAGGACAACCAGTCTAATTAGCATATTACATTTTTATTATTATAGATTGTTATGTTTCATGTTGACACCTAGTTCCCTTAAGCTGTCCTATTTTTTAATTGTTTTTCTTTTTGGTTCTTGGATTGAGTGATTTTTTTCTACCTTGTCTTAATAATTCACTGATCCTATCCTCAACTTCCCCTAATCTGCTGTGTATTCCTTCCACTGTGTTCTTTATTAGTGCTATGTCATTCTTCATAGTTACTATATCTTTTCTCATGCTGCTGATTATCTTTGCCATAATTATTTTGAACTGTATTCTGATACATTTCTTATTCCCATTTCATTTAGCTCTTCTGGAGAATTCCCTTGTTCTTTCATTTGGGTCCTGTTTTTTGTTTCCCCATTTTAGCTGCCTGTTTGGATTTGTGTCTATGTATTAGGTAGATCTGCTATGCTTCCCAATTTCTAGTGCAGGACACTAGACTTGCCCTGAGTACCCTGTTTGGAGCTATCAGCAATCACAGCTTCTGGCTTCCTCTCCTGGGGCTGGGTGCCTTTGGAAAGGACCAAGATGTGCAACAAGGTCTGCTTTTCCTAGGCCTGAGTCTTAAATTAGATCAGGCAAAGACTTAAAGCCTCCAGAGACTCACCTCTGCCTGCAGTCTGATTGTATTCAGTATTTATTAGCCTCAAGCTATTGACCACAGGGTGAGGTAAGAGGTGTTCCAACAGGGGGGACAGTTGCTACTGCCTATAGGCTGATTGTTATTCTCAGTCTCTTAATGGGCCTCAGAAACTCCACAGGGTGGGGCAAAGAGTTTTCCAATAGGGTGGGACAAATGCTTTCTCCCCGGCAAAAACCACCTGGATAGCAGAGGTTCGCCAGAGAAAGATGTCCTCCTCTGCAGCATGAAGGAATAACAGCACATGAAACCGGGGTGTCTGCCTTCTGCAGTCTAACCCTACAGCCCCCAACCCTGGAATCTGCTCACACAGCTCCAGTCCACTCTGCCCTCCTTCTGCCAGAGCCCAAGATGAGTGGCTGCATACAAAATTTTGTGCATTGGCCCTTTAAGAGGGTTTCCGCATTTCCATCCATCTCTCCCTGGAAGACAGAAACCCTGATGTGCTTTTCACAGTCAAATATTATATGGGCTTTCTCAGTTCTGGTACTTTGGGATGGGGATCCCAGCTTGGGGTTTAGACCCCAGAGTTCTCAGTGAGAACCCCCCTCCCCCCAGCTGAGATATTTCTCCCCTTTTTGTCTTTGGTTATCAGGGTTCTCTCCAGCTAGTCTTCAGTTGATTATTCAGGAAGTTTTTCTGTATTTCAATTGTAATTCCAGTTTGATCCTGAGGGCATGTCAGTGTAGCTTACACTTACTCCACCACCATTTTGGAATCTCATGTCCCTGTTTCTGAGCTGCCACTTGACTTTTATGTCAGTCTCTTTGTCTCTCTTTTATCGGTCTTTCTCTCCATCTCTGTCCCACATTCAAAGTCCCCAAGAGAAGCTCTGATTGGATTATGTAGTTGATATCTGGTGTCACTCCAGATCACCTCATAGGGGGCTGGAGAGCTTAAAGGAGTATCTTTTGGCCAAGTGTTGCCTCCTGTCTCAACCAGTTGAGCCCAAGGTGGTGGGTTACTTAACCCTGCTTCATGCTCCCTTATGTCAAGCTATAGTCCCCCTCCACCCCTCTGCTCTGCCTCCACTGGCCTTTTTTAGAAGGTCTTGAGGGCTATTTTTCCTCCTGTAACAGAGCCCATGCTTGCTTTGCTCCTGCATATGATACCTATCTGGCTCACTCCTGTGCATCTTTACGTCTCAGTAGGTGTCACCTCTTCTGGTCATACTTCTCACCCTTCATTTACATTAGGTTCCTATGAGCTCTCAGAATACCCTGTACTTTTTCTTCATGTTTGTGTGGCTATTTGTTTAACATCTCATTCTTCCACTATATTGTAGCCTGTATAACAGCAGGGACCTTTTTCTCCCAATGAACACAGTGATTATTTACTATAATAAATCTCCATTCTCTGGGCTCCTCTGTCATAGTTATAGTGACGTAATGAATCCTTCCCCAGCATTCATGCCTCTCCCTTGCTCACACTTTCAGTGGTCCTTAGTGCCTGCAGGGCAGAGTCACACCCTCTACCCTGGCATTCAAAGCCCTTTGTAATGGCCATCTCTCTTTTTCTGGTTTTGTTTCTTAGCAATCCTTTTAACAGACCCAAAAGTTCTAACCACAGCGAATTACTTGCTATTTCATTTTATGCTTTATCCTATGCATCTTTGATCCTATTGTTCTCTGTATCCAGGAATGTATTCTTCTCACTGGGATTATATCAAAATATCTTTTTAGAAAATATTTTAGTCTGTATCTTGTGAGTTGCTTTTTCAGACACACACACACACACACACACACACACACACACACACACACACACACACACACACATATATATATGTATATATATATTAAAAGCATAATATGCAAATCGACCAAACAACAGAACAGGGGAACGACTGTCCGGACGACCATGCTATGACATGCACTGGCGCCAGGCCAGCCAAGGCAGGTGCAATGTGATTGGTTGGGGGTGCCCACCATCACCCCACGATTGCCCTGCAATCGATCACCCTGCAGAGGGAGGCCCAGGCCACCGGCCAGCAGGGCAATTGATGGGGGGGGGGGCGGTTGCCATGATCGCCCCACAGAGGGAGGCCCAGGCCTCTGGCCAGCGATGCTGTGACAGGTGTGCGGGGCCGGCCAGCAATTGCCCCGCAGAGGGAGGCCCAGGCCAGCCGAGTGATCGTACCCCATGCTTGTTGCCCACAAAGGAAGGCAACCGGTGGTGGGGGCAGGGGGGGGGGCAGCGCTGCACAGATGGCAAGCAGTGGCAGCGGCGAGGGTGAGGCCAGCTGCCGGCAGCCGGGAAAAGGAAAGCCCTGATAGGCCTTGATCGCTAGCCAGGTCTAGGGACCCTCCCCAAGGGGTCCCAGATTGCGAGAGGGTGCGGCCAGGCTGAGGGACACCCACCCACCCACCCCTGGTGCACAAATTTCATGCACTGGGCCTCTAATATTACACACACACACACTTAATAGGTGTTAGGCACTAGTCAAATAACTTTTTGTCTGGTAACTCATTTAATGATCATGACAATCCTATAAAACAACTCAACTTCCTATACCCAGTAGGCACAGAAAGCTTTAGTAGTTGTTACAAAGACATGCCTAATAAGGGTCAGAGCTGGAGTTTGAAACCAGTGGTCTGGTTCCAGAATGCAACTCTGGAATCTAGTTCTCTGCCACTATGCTGTTACTCTTAGAGGCTCTGGAGTCATCTTGTTATTCATCTTTGCTTATCTCTCCAGGACCTCACACCCAGCAGGTCCTGATCAATGCTTAAGAAGCCAGTGGCTTAGGCAGGAAGTGATGGAAGGAAGTTTTTCCTTGACAGACTGTTCACAGATAACAATCTAATGTTTTCACTTCTTTTATCCCAAATCCTCAGTTATTTCTTCCTGGCCTAAAGGTCTCATCTGAATTCCTTAGCCCAATGTCCCAACTGGTGGGTTCAACATTTAGGATATTCCTGCGATTTGACTTTTCCCCAAAATTCATCCATTCCTGTGTATATTTTCTAGATTTAGAAAACAAAAGAAAAAAGAAAGAAATAAAGAAGGAAAAGTACAAAATGCCCAGCTAAATTTGAATTTCAGATAAACAATGATTTTTTTTATTAGTATGTCTTAAATATTGCATGGGGCATACTTATATTAAAAATTATTCTTCACTTAGCTGAAATTCAAGTTGAATTGGGCATCCTGTATTTTATCTGGCAACTTCATTCCTGTGGCTTGTAGGCCCTAGGGCTTTCAGGCTCCCTGAATACAGTTGTGGGACGGTGACCTCACCTTTGGCACTTCATGGACATTTCATGCTGGGTTACTGTTCCACCCCATCCAAGCCTCATCCACTGTGAGCACATTGTTCGTTGATCTTGGAATAAAGAATTAGCTGACATCAAGATCACCAACGAGTACAAATCAAATGTCCTTTCCTGAGCTGTAGTTCCCTAAGGCATGAAAATGCCCAAATAAAATTGATACAATTACTGTTACGAAGAATCAGTACAAATACTAGTTCTCCAAGGTTGGATCCAAATAAACTTTTGAATGCTCTGCACTGGACAGAAAATCTCTAGGTCAAGCAAATTGTTCATGTTAAGTGGGTCATTTCAGGTGTATAGTAGGTGCTCATTTAGGTGTTTGAAAAAATATCACTTATTCTCACTCACTTTAACATTTTTTTTAGAATTTATCTTTACTGTTGAAAGTATTACAGATGTTCCGTTTGTTTGTTTGTTTGTTTGTTTGTTTTTCCCATTGACCCCCTCCACCCAGCATCCGCCCCCCTCCCAGGCCTTCACTACTCTATTGTCTGTGTCCATGGGCTATGCATATATGCATATAAGTTCCCTGGTTAATCTCTCCCCACCCATCTCTCCCACCCCCACCTTCCCTCTGAAATTCATCAGCCTGTCTAGAAACATAAAAGCATGGAACAGAGTCTCACTCACTTTTAGGAGCTTTATTAGTATGAACTGAATTTTTACTAGAAATATAAAAAATAAATTTAAAAGGAAAATGCATGTTTATAATGCATGCCCTTTGCCTTTGGTGAGATGGTGGATTTCAGGCTTACTTTCCAAACAAAATAAAAGTGACAAGAACAATTTAGTTAACTCCCATATACACATCACCTAGCAGAACAATTACTAATATTGTGCCATAAATAACTCTTGAAAATTTTGCTGAGTTAATTGAAATCATAGACATTCTGACATTTTACTCCCCAAAACTCAAAAAATGAGGACATTGTCTCCCTCAATCACAATACCATTTTTGTACTTATAGATTATCAATAATTTCTACATATCATCTAAAGCATTGTATTTCCTCAATGTCCCCCAAATATCTATTTATAGTTGATTTAGTAAAATTGGGATTCAAACCAGGTCCACATACTACCTTTGGTGTTTCTGCTTTTGACTGACTATTCATTACATGTAGCTTTGGCCTAATGTCATTTAGCTTGGCTTTGGGGATGCAGGTCTGATGAACCCCAACCTGGGAACCCCAAGAAGGCTATGGGGTCAGAATTTTGACTGCTCTGTGGGCAAGCTAAAATGACCCAAATACTTCTTCCTAAACCCTTCCCAGAGTTGAATCTGCCTGGTCTTCTGCTCCCCTCCCCGCTGCTGGCCATGCTCCAGCCACATTGCCCTTCTCGTCCTCATCTCTGTTCCCAGGGCCTTCTCTTGCTTATCTGACTGCTCGGATTCTCTAACCCCCACCCTCTGGCCCTTCCTCGCACCATCCTCCCACACATACCATTTGTCTGATGAATTCTTATTCATCCTCTACGAATCAGCACAGATGCTACTTCCTCAGAGAAGCTTTCCTTGCCTTCCCCCACCTTCATGCCTAGACTAAGCCAGGAGCCTTTGTTAAATTATTTCACTGCAACATGCTCTTCCTCTAGAGTACTTATCCAGTTGCAATTAAATAATTACTTGTGGAATTACCTTTTAAGGTGTCTTTTCCCAGCTGGGATTTTAAACTCCATGAGGAAAAGAGCCATAGTCATCTTGCTCATAGTTGTATATCCCAGAATCGAGAAGAGGGCCTCATAAACATGGGCAATCAATAAAATATCAATGAGTGGATGGATAGGAATAGATATGAAACCACTCAAGTGTCTGGGAAGCTTTGAGCAATGAATTGACTGGGCCAGTTGGATACTTTCAAGCCTCTTATGAATCTGGATGGACAGTTTGGGGAATGGTCAGTGATAGAGAGACTGCTATTGGATGAGAGATGGTAAAAGGAAGGACCTAGAGGAATTTGAGAAATTTGTTCAATGGCATCCACTTGGCCAAGGGTGTCTCTACTTTATTTGCATTCACTCCTGAGAAGTACAGAGATTTCTCAAACCCACTCATCCTTCTTGAGAAATCACAAGGGAATTTGAAAGTCCCTGAGATTTCTGGCTTCCAAATATTTTTTTTTTTTAGATGAGCAGTTCAGAGACTGATACTAACAAAAGATGCAGCCTTGGAGTCCACATATTTCCCTGAAAAATTCTAGACTCAACACAACATGTCTGTTACAAAGCAATTTTAATCTTATGTAGAATTTTACTAGATAATTTCCTACAGAGATCTCAGTGGTTCCTTCCATAATGTTCTGAGCAAATGTGTTGGAGCCACTTAAGCACAGCACTTTCCTCACACTGGCAGAGCCCACAGACACTATTTACATGCACCAATGCCATTTAGATCTTAACTATAAATTACTGCATAAAGGTTAATAGAACTGAGCCAAGCTTTAGGATAGGCCTCTGCACCAAATTGCCTCATATATTGGTAGATGATAATAGAAATAAACATTGGAAAGAGCAAGAGGTATGGCAGGGATAAAAGAGCAAAGTTCTTTGAATTATCACTGGAAATCCCTATCAAAGGAGCAGAAGGGCAGAGATGTTAATTTCTAGGGAACTCTTTTATTCCAGTGGCGGAAAATTCATTTTATGGTCATTTGTTTCCTATTGCCCTTTTGACCTTCAATTGGTAAAAAATAGTCCATTTAAATGCTTCCTGAATTAGCTCCAAGATAATTATTTGGTGCTGATAAAGTCTACCTCCTGACAGAGTGACAGTTCATAATGTTGGTTAGAGAAGCCCTCCACTCCCCCAAATTTAGAAATGCCCAGTGAATCTTTCAGTGAAGAAAGGCACACCTGCCTTAGATGCTGGCCATGTGATGCTCAGATGGTTCTATTTCACCACCATGTGTGTTGGTTATATTTTTTATCTGCGTTTTAAACAACTCCTGGGAACCTAAACTATTTCTAAGTTCGTGATCCTCTAAAAGGAAGTATAACAGGTACACGCCTAGGTTTGAAATGAGTTCCAACTGGTTCTATACTCACTGTGACAATTTATACAAAAAGCAAATGGATTAGGTTGGTAAATTAAGTTCTATTTTTTGTCTTGTCAGACTCCAGATCAGAAAATGTCCGACACCTCCAGTTCCGAAACTTACTGGTTTAAAGACCCCAGTGAACTTACTTTCAGCAGATGATGACTTGTCAGCCGAGGAGACTAAAGGGTGAGTCACGGTCAGCTTTGGTCTTTGGGTCTCATGCCGTAACTCTGGGAGCAGTTGTAGTGGCACCCCCAGTGCCTTCTTTCCCCAGTGCCCCAGTCAGGCCTCAGGGCTGGCAGCTCCGTGTCCTCCTGCAGCAGGTCCAGACTGATTCCACGTACACCATCCACGCAAATGCGGGTCTTGGTTCTGGAGGATGCAAGAAACAGCAAGTGTTGGCAGATTTCATAAGTGTCCCTTCACCCACCACTGTCGTGTAGCTCCCTGAAGAGTGGAGTACTGTCTAATAGCTCAGAGGGAGGTACTCCAGTAGGAAGTATAGAATATAGTCTGAGAGGGGGAGGATGCCTGTAGGAGAGTCATTTTGTATCTGACTTACTATGTATCACAGCAGCAAGAGAACAACTGGTGACTAACGCCCCACAGTTAGGAAAGATGCTGTGAGCTGCTCAAGACTTCAAGTTTCAATTCCATCCCTGAAAGAACACATGAGGACCTTGCTTGTTTGCTGTTATTAGACCAGAAAAACAGACCCATTACAGTAGGAAGGGAGAGGAACACTTAAGCCAACTCTGCTATTTTCCCAGCATCCCCAAACCAAGGATAAGAATGGGAATTGCCATACTGTGTCAGCTCCAAGTCGCTGGTCTGTCTCTGACAGGCTGTGGTAATTCAGTCTGGGGGAAAGCAAGTTGTCTGTATGACAAAGGCTCCACTTTCACCCCAAACATCTTGTCTTCCTTGACCTCATTTTGGATCTGGCATCCCTGAATGCATCTGAAAAATTTTAAGCTTTTTATATTTTCAGTTTCTCCTTCCTCTAAGGATTCAAGGGTCTCCTATTGCATCAGGCAGCAGTTTCCTTTCTTCCTCCCTCCCCTTCCTTCCTTCCTTCCTTCCTTCCTTCCTTCCTTCCTTCCTTCCTTCCTTCCTTCCTTCTTTCCTTCCTTCCTTTATTTTCTCTCCTATTTGTGTATTTTTCTCTATCCTTTTCTTTTTCTTCTTTCCATTTTCCTCCCTTCCTCTGTCCTTCCTTTTTTCCATTTATCTATCTATCTACCTCTCTCTTCATCTATCCATCCATCCTAAAGCCACCCCTTTCAAGTTTCAGGGAAGTGATTCTTGGTTGTGGTAATCTGGAATTTAGTAAATAAATCCATGCTTCCTTTATGATTTTATAGATCTAATAAATATCCCTTCTCAGTTTTTATCTTTCTATGTTCATCCCATAAATTATGAAAAGAGCAATATACTAGTAAACTCCCACTCACTCAAAGTCATTTTTCCTAATAACTTTTAGTCAGCATTGCTCTCTCTCCCATTCCTAATTTATTTTCTGATAATACTAATTTAGATTTTATTGCACGTCATGTTAGTTTTTTTATGGCTGGTATAATAAATTACCACAAACTTAGTGGCTTGAAGCAACACACATTTATTATCTTGCAGTTCTGTAGGTTAGAAGTCCAACAGGGTCTCATTGGACTAAAATCAAGATGTTGGTGGGGCTTTATTCCTTCTGGAAGCTCTAGGGGAGAATTTGTTTCCGTACTGTTTCTAGCTTCTAAAGGCTGTCTGCATTCCTTGGCTCATGTCTCCTTTCCTTCATTTTCAAAGATAGTATCATAGTAACTCTCTGACCCTGCATCTGCCATCACACCTTTTTCTCTAACACTACGCTGCCTCCCTCTTCCACTTTTAAGTACACTTGTGATTACATTGGACACAACCAGAAAAATCTAGAATAATCCCACTATTTTAAGGTCAGCAGATTAGCAATTTTAATTACACCTTCAACTTTAATTTTCTTGTGCCATGCAACTTAACATATTCACAGGTCCTGGAATTAGGATGTGGACATCTTTAACCTGCTTACCATAAATTTTACTCCTTTGTAAAGTTTTTTCCCATTTTGATATATGAAGATTTTGATCTAAGTAGACTGTGGACTTCTTCAAGGCAAATGTGTGACAAAATATTTTGCTTTCCTATATTTTTGGTCTTCCCTATAGTATTTTTTTTTTTCAAAAATGCCAGAACTTAGTGAGGTTTTGGTAAATACTCCCCAGCAGCTCCGAATTGCTTTGTTTTTCAGTCACCCTCCTTCCCCTTTATTCTGTCTCTCCTGGGAGGATGCACGTACAGAGTGGGCAGGTGCTGCTGTGCTGGTTTATCTGGGTGCTGACGAATGATGACTGGAAGGAGTCGTGGGAATGCTATCCATATGCAGCAGTCCGCCTCTTCACACTCTATGTTGGTTTTTGTAGTAGAGACAAATGTCAAATTAGAAATGGCAGGTATATGTAATGGGAAGAGGATGGGAGAAGTAGATAATGAGAACAGAGGATTCCTCTACGAGCTCCTGGAGACATGAAAGATGGTTTCTTTCTTGTGACGATGGAAGCCAAATTGTAGACTAAGCTGAATGCTGACAGCCCTTCCTTTCTGGAAAGTCCCAGAACCTCCTACACTAGAAAATAACCACAATATTTCTAGCAGCTTCCAAGGAGAATGCTGCTATTGGCTGGGAATTGACCAAGAATGTCACTTTTTATCTATAAGACTACAGAATTTTTTCCAGCAAAGAGTTCAGTTGAAAAGGGGCATTTTATTCTTGATGATCTGTTCTGTCTTTATGTTTTAGCCCAATCACAAACATAAGTTTAACCATGAGCACCACAAATTATTAATTCATTTAACTAATACTAACTGTCAGGCACTCTATTAGCCCAATAATAAAAAAATTATTATTATTATTTTTTTAATTTTATTTTTCAATTACAGTTTACATTCAACATTATTATTTTTTTAAAAAATATTTTTATTGACTGTTTACAGAGAGGGAGGGGGATAGAGAGTTAGAAACATCGAAGAGAGAAAAACATCGATCAGCTGCCTCCTGCACACCCCCTACTGAGGATGGAGCCTGCAACCAAGGTACATGCCCTTGACCAGAATTGCACCCAGGACCTTTCAGTCCACGGCTCTATCCACTGAGCCAAACCGGTCAGGGCTGTTCAACATTATTTTGTGTTAGTTTTAGGTGTACAGCACAGAGGTTAGACAATCAAGTACTTTACAAAGTGCCCCCACCTGCCAATATTTCAAGTAGACATCTGGCACCATACATATTTATTACAATATGTATTCCCTGTGCTGTACTTTACATCCTCATGACTGTTTTGTAACTACCAATTTGTACTTCTTAGTCCCTTTATTTTTATTTTTATTTTTTGCCAAGCTCCCCAACCCCCCTCTCCTCTGGCATCCATCAGTCTGTTCTCTGTCGGGTCCCCTAGGCCTAGCCTGCCATCAGGGCCATGTCCACAGCCCTGTGACGCCTCGCATACTCCCCAGACGCTGCTGCCGTCCTGGGGTGGGGTTGGGGGAGGGCCCGAGAGGTGCTCCAGCACTTCCTAGTGACCGGTTGTTTGGTCGTTCCGCTGTTATGGCGTGACAACCACAGGCCTTTTATGATATAGATTTCATTTGTTTTGTTCTTTAGACTCCACATAGAAGTGGAATTATATGGTATTTGTCTTTCTCTGACTGACATTTCATTTAGTATACCTTTTAGGCCCATCATGCTGTCACAAATGGTATGGTTTCATTCTTTTTTGTGACTGAGTAATATACCATTTTATATCTGTATCACAGCTTTTTTTAATCTACATGTCTATTGATGGGCACTTGGCTATTATAGATAATACTGCAATGAACATAGGAGTGCATATATTCTTTCAAATTAGTGTTTCCGTTTCTTCAAATATATACCCAGAAGTGGAATTGCTGGGTGATAGGCAGTTCCATTTTTAATTTTTTTATGAACCTCCACACTGTTTTCCACAGTGGCTGTCCCAGTCTGCATTCCCACCAACAGTGCTCGAGGGTTCCTTTTTCTCCACATCCTCACCCACTCTTGTTTGTTGAATTATTGATGATAGCCATTCTAACAGCTGCAGGTGATATCTCATTGTGGTTTTAATTTGCATTTCTCTGATGATTAGTGACATTCAGAATCTTTTCCTATATCTATTGGCTATCTGTATGTCCTCTTTGGAGAAGTGTCTATTCAGGTCCTCTGCCCACTTTTTAATTGGATTAAATTAAACTTTTTGGTTGCTAGTTATATGAGTTCTTTATAACTTTTGGATATTGACTCCTTACCAGATGTATCATTGGTGAATATGTGCTCTCATACAGGAGGTTGTCTTTTCATTTTGTTGATGATTTCCTTTGTTGTGCAAAAAGGTTTTAGTTTTCCATAGTCCCACTTGTTTATTTTTCACTTTTGTTTCCCTTGTCTAAGGAGATATGTCAGAAAAAATATTGCTAAGATAAGTGGCAGAGATATTACTGGCTATGTTTTCTTTTAGGACTTTTATGATTTAGAGTCTTACATTTAAGACTTTTATCCATTTTGAGTTTATTCTTGTATATGATGTAAGAAGGTGGTCTAGTTTCACTTTCTTGCATGTATCTCTTCAATTTTCCCAAAACTTTATTGAAGAGACTGTCTTTATGTCATTGTATGCTCTTGCCTCCTTTGTCATATATTAATTGACCATGTAGGTTGGGTTTATTTCTGTCAGAAAATATTTCTTTAATATTTATTTTTATAGGGCTTACTGTGTACCAAGTATTTTTTCAAGTGATTAAACCATTCTACTTATTTAATCCTCATAACAGCCCCCAAAAGAAGGTACTATGATTATGTCTATTTTATACTGAATGAAGAAACGGAATCAGAGAAATGAAATAATTTGGTCAAGTGGTACAACCAGGATTCTATCCTGGTTCTCTGGCTCTGAAGTTATGGCTCGTGACCACTACATCATGCTGCCTCCCCCTAGCCAGTCTCTGCTTACAAAGAAGTTACATGATGAGGAAGGTTAAATGATAGGTCATGGTAGGGGGGATAAAGAATACTCAAGAAACAACAAATGTAAGTTAAATTACTATTTGTTTTGTATACTGTTGTACCTCCAGCACTTAAAACATTTTATTTTATGCCTGGTACATAGATTGGGGCTGAATAAATATGTATGGAATGTTTTTGAAAGACGTTTTTATATAGCCTGTGAATTAAACAAATTGGATGAGATGAAAAACTCCCATGGGAACCTACTTAATGAATATGGGGTAGTGAGGGAGGGCCTTTTTGAGGAGGTAGCATTTAAGCTGAGACCTGAAGGATGAAAAAAAGGTAACCATGAAAAGACCATGGAAAAGCATTCAGGCAGAAGGACCAGCATGGTTAGAGGCTCGGGTGGGAGAGATCCTGGCAGATGTGAAAAATGGAATGAGCTAGGCGTGGGAAGCAGGTGTGCATGGGCAGCTGTGGAATGAGATGAAGCTGGGTAGTGTAGGGCCTTCCCTCTGGGAGGATACTGTGGAAGTGCCATGGAGGGAGTCAAAAGGAGAGCACATGGGCCTTACCTTCGGGAGTTTTCAATCCTGGTGAGAAGACAAGGCAAGCAGGAAAAAAGAAAAAAAATTCAATCACTACACTTTATTTGTCCATGAACATCTTTATTTGTGTTTTTGTTTGTTTTTTTCTTTCTTTCTTTGGTTTTTGGCGACTTAAAAACTATTCCTGCATCCTCTTCTGATTGGTAGAAGACTGACTCAAATCAAAGACTGGCTTTTCACTTGTGCAAAAATTAATATGCTATTCCATAATACATCACACCATAATTATATTTAAACTAGAGGCCCGAAGCATGAAATTCGTGCAAGGGGCTCAACCCTCGCAGTCGGGGCAGCTTGCCTTGGCTGCTTGTCTTGGCCCTTGCAGCTGCAGTGGCTGCCTCAGCCCTCGCAGCCCCGGCTTCATCTGAAGGTCATCTGGTCTAATTAGCATATTATTTTATTATTATAGATATTTTCCTTTTGATAGACATTTAAATGCTTTCAAGTTTATAGAGTAAGGACCTCTCTTTCAGTCTTTTCTCCAAATGAACTACACCTATTATCTCAAAACCTCCTCAGGTGCCCTTTGGCCTCTGGCTTGTTTACTGTTGGATGAAGCCTAATTTGCCAATCTTCCTCTTCAAATGAGGTTCCCAGAACTGAGCACTTGGTCCAGACAGAGGAGGAGGAACGTGGAGTTCAGGCAAACTATTGCATATTTTTGAACTTCCTGCCTCCAAGTTCATGTGATGGAAATAGGAGCTTCAACAGCTCTCACTTTTATTTCTGCTGCTCAACATGGCAATAGTTTTCTTATTGCCTTTTGTTGGGCTTCTAGGAGCACAGATCTGCTTGGCTTCATGCGGTTTAACTTCTGCTCTTTGTTTCCCATGTCCCTGGTTATTCCTTTGTGGCCTCTCCATTTGAATTCTCAGGTATCCCCTTTTCTGCCCCGTTGTGGATGACTTGTCCCCAGCAGTGGCCAGCCACTCCAGTTGGCCTGGCAGATTTTCTTTACACCAACAATTTACATTACCTTAAAAATAAAAAATGGAACTCCCATTTGGCCCAGTAATCCCACTTCTAGGAATATATCTCAAGAAATCAGAAACACAAATCAGAAAGGATATATGCACCCCTATGTTCATAGCAGCACAATTTACAGTAGCTAAGATTTTGAAACAGCCTGAGTGCCCATCAGCAGATGAGTGGATTAAAAAACTGGTACACCTACACAATGGAATACTACACTGCTGTAAAAAAGAAGGAATTCTTACCATTTGCAACAACATGGATGGAACTGGAGAGCATTATACTAAGCGAAATAAGCCAGTCAGAGAAAGACAAATACCACATGATCTCACTCATTCGTGGAATATAATGAACAACATAAACTGATGGACAAAAATAGAGCCAGAGACAGTGAAGAATTGATCAGACCGTCAAACCTCAGAGGGAAGGCAGGGGAGGGTGGGGTGAAAGAGGAGAGATCAACCAAAGGACTTGTATGCATGCATATGAGCATAACCAATGGACACAGACAGTAGCAGGGTGAGGGCATGTGCTGGGGGGTGGGAGCACCCGGGGAGAGGTCAATGGGGGAAAAGGGAGACTTTTGTAATACTTTAAACAATAAACAATTTAAATTAAAAATACTCTAGATATAAGTCTACACGATTAAAGGCAAATGGCCTTCCTTGCTTGAAAAAAACTTTACTTCCCAATGGATAGTAGTAAGGAAGCTAAGTGATATATGAGGTTCCATAACTCATTTGTCTTCCTCCCATTTTGCAACTCAGGAGCTAATATTGGAGATTAAATAATGGACTTCGTTGACTTCAGTGCACCTGCTGCTGAGTGTGTAAACTCATCCTTTCTCATATAGCCAGACATGACTCGCTAAGCAGCCTCCAAAGTAAAAGTGGTGACATGAATAATTCTGCCTGGCAATAAGGTCAGCCTTGTTCTCCTGAGATCTGCACTGTGAGCAAAGAGCAAGGAGCTACATAAACCTTCTTCCTTAAAGAACTCTGGGGATCTGTCCTCCCCCGTTCCTAACGCCTAAGAAATGAAAACACCCAAGAAACAAAATACAGGACTAGAGTTTTGTTTGTTTTTAAATCTGGGTTTTGTAGAAAGAAGGAGCATAAGAAAGAAAAGATAGTTTCCATGTAAAACTATTCTTGCAAAAACTAGAAATTATATAAATGCATAAAATACAAACAAAATGTTAACAGTGATTTTTTTAAACTAATGATTGGTTAAGTGGGTGGGTTTTTTTGCTTTTTCATCTAGATTAAATAAATTTTTACAGTAAGCATATATTGTAATATAAACTATTTCTTAAACTTTTATTAACTGGAAAGGCACGGATTTTTTTTCCTACCTTGTGATAAATTATTTGGATGAAAAGTAAATTTGTGTGGGAAACTGGACAAAATTACTTTTGTTGACATAGGAATATCCAAACCTATAGGTAATTTTGTAAATTTATTTGAGCCAAACTGAAGACATGCTTGGAAGCAAGATCTCAAAAATGCTCCAGAGAATGGCAGTTTACAGTTTTTTATACACTTGGAATCAAATGAGGGAACAACAAGAACATTACATGAGCGCTGGTCAGTAGAGCCTCAGTCTGTGCACTGAAGGGTCATGGGTTCGATTCCCTGTCAAGGGCATGTACCTGGGTTGCATGTTTGATCCCTGGCTCTGGTTGGGGCACATGCAGAAAGCAACCAATTGATGTGTCCCTCTCACATAGATATTTCTCTCTCTCTTTCTTTCCCTCCCTCCCTTTCATGCTATCTTAAAGCAATGGAAAAATATCCTTATGTGAGGATTCACAACAACAACAACAACAAAGAAAATTACATGAAATTAATTGGTGGTAGATTAAGTAGGCCGAGAAAAAGCAAAACGAGAGATACTTCTATTACATTGATAGGTACAGGATACTTTAACATTTGCTGTAAATGGGATGGTATATGGACAAGAAGATCATGTATGTGCTCCCTTGAGGGTGGTTACACCTCCAAGGGGTCTGGCATTTCAAAGTTGTGTTAACCCAGGTGCAGAAAAAACAATGGACAGGGCTTTACTAAGGAAGTTGTAGGCCTGGGACATGACTGTCCACTCTGACCTGCCCAGTTAGGAATTTATAATCAGATCACCCTGTGAGATTCCTTTCCATCTCTGAGCTTGTCAGATTCACTACATAGCCTGCTTTTCATTCACACTTCCAAGTTTGTTCCCGCCCTGAAGGCTTTATGAAGTTACCATCAAATTCAGTCAGCAAAATAGATGGCAAACAATGATACGGCACAAATCATATTTTTAGGACTTACAATTCAAACTAGCTGGAGTGAAAAAGCAACATTTCTTATAAGGATACAGAGGCCTATAGTCAGCTGGTTACACCTACGGAGTGATGCTGGTTATTTACATTAAAAAATACTTTGGTTCCTGTTACTCGGAGACCTCCCAGTGCCTCCTCACTGCCTCAACCATCCCAGCTTATTCCCTGGGGATTTCTCAGGACAAAAGGGGTAATGCCTGGAATGGCAGCAGACATCAAGGACTGTGTACCAGCTGTCTGGCCCTGTCCTGATTCCCCCCCCTCCCCATGCCATTGTTAAGTATTTTGAGAGTCACTGCTACCTAGGATACATGAGTGTCTCATGGAGCCCAAGGACAAAGAGTTAGCAGGCCTCAGGAAGGCAGTAGACCCATGGCCTTGGAAACTGTCAGGCCTCTCCCACCATTTCTCATCTCTGTATCTGCTCCTTCCTCTCCATTGTCTTCCTGCCTTCAAGTTCATGTGATGGAAACATGAGCTTCAACAGCTCTCCAAGAGGTTTCACTTCATGGGTTTGGTGACTTGGAGAGAAACTGATCTTTCTCCTCCACCCCTTCATTTCCTTCCAATTTCAAATGTCCAGGGAAGGAATTGAGTGACCAGTCTTCAGTCACGTGTCACTCCTGTGCCAAACATTTACAGCTCTATGAGGGGAGGGGATCATATTGCCCAACCATGGCATTTTCAATCATAACCACATGATGGAGGAGTGGGTACTTGCAGATAAAATTAAGAAGGGGCAGTAAGAAAGTAGGCAGGCTTCCCAGGATGAAATCTGAATGTGTGTGAGTGTGAGTGTGTGTGTGTGTGTGTGCATGTGTGCACACATGTGCAAGCATGTATGTGTGTATACACATATATTCAGATCTGGGGAAATTTTTCTATTATAATTATTATAAATTTAAATATTCTAAGAAGCCCTTATTGTAAGAAAGTTAATATATGATTATTGATATTCATTTTAATTACTAAAGTCCTCAAATTTTTTTTAAAAGCTAACATGTTCAATATATCCTGTTTAAGAAGGCAGAGAAAATGTTAATGCATTGATAAAAGAGAATAATCCTAAATATAGGGGTGGGGATCTTTGATATCTAAAGAGATAGACTTCAGTTACCTAGGAAACTATTATTCAGCAATACTAGATGAGTTCAGAGTGCTGGGTATTTGATACTATTAAATAGCCAAAAAGTCTAATTTTTCACTTGAATTTTTGGGAGTGGGTTATCTTGGTCAGGTCTTTACCAATTCCTCCTTCATAAAATAGGACTGATATTTACTATTCAATTGTTAGGATAGAGAAGCTTACTATATGTGAAAATTCTTTAAGATCTTTGAAGAAGTCAAGAAGTTATTAAGTAGAAGTTATATGAAAATCTATTTTTTTTTGTAAGAACCATAGTATTGTACAAATACTTTACCATAGTAAAGTACAAATTTACTTCTAATGAAAGAAAGATGAAGGTAAATGGATTCTGCTTTAGGTCTTTATGAGTTCGTTTTAAAGCATCATTGACTTAGATAAGACCTTTATTGGTCACTTGTCTTATAATAGTTCCTATAAATTATTTTAAATTTTAGTAGTTTGCAACTAAAGATTGTCTATTTTTATGACGTTGGATCGATGACTTTATTTCATAAACTATAGTTGTTCAAGTTATGTTTTCCTCCTACTTCTATTATGATAATAAAATAATAATGCTTCACAAATTTCAAATTATAGAGAAAATTGTCACTCATAATCCAATTTTCTAACAACTGTGATCATTTTCCATATAAATATATATTTTTGTGAAATTTCACTGGTAGTTATGTTCAACATTATAGCCCCCCCTTTCCATGTTGCTACTTGTTATTCTTGTTGTTCATAATTATCATCTAATTACATTGAGTGAATGCACTAAAATAATGGAATGGCCATTTCACTATTTTTAGATGTTTAGATCTCTCTCTCTCTCTAATAAAAAGTGCACCCTTTACCCTCTTCCCAAAATGTGCAGTTCTGGATTGTGAATGAAATTCCCGGTGCCATGGCTATAGCCTGCCTCTGAGGAAAGTAGTCACAGCAATTCTTTCTTCATAAAGTTGTCACACTCTATCCCATGTGACTTTGCCATCCCTATAGATAGATACTAATGGGCCGGAGCATCTGAGCCTGGGCCAAAAGGCAGATATATTTAGGCTAGATATCAGAAAAGCCCATGCAGTGGCTCTGCAGGAGACTCTGCCCACTAGCTGGGTACCATATTGGATGGGGCCAAACTGATCCAATTATCATCTCTCTCTTGGTAAATATAAATGTGAGATTATACAGAGAGGTCAGGATGCTCTGTATGCTCTTCTGGAGATGGAAAAAATATTACCAGGACATAAATGCCATTGACTTACTGAAGCTACTAGTATATTCTTAATAATGATCAACTGTGTTTTTCATTTAGCATGAGTCGTGGTGTACTGCCAGTATCAGTGGGCTGGACTCAGGGTCGTAGTCCAGCTTCTGAGACTGTCATCCATGCCCATCTCACTTTTTCATGGAAGTAAACTCCTATTATGTAATATAATTTTTTCTTTTGGATGACTTTCTTGGGATGAATTACCCAAAATGGGATTAAGGAATATAAATATTTTTATGGCTCTAGAAATATATTGTTAAATTACTTGCTACTATCATTTCTGAGAATTTTCCCCTGGATTTTTTGCTCTTTTTATTCTGTATTCTTTCTCTGAATCATCTTACTTGTCTAATGACTGTGAAGACTGTCAAGTTCAAGACACCATTCAATTATAAGATTTACCATTATTTTATGAATGGCAGAGGTAAAACATGGTATTAATTAGGTTCTCACAATACTTTCTTATATTTTATAATTTTTATTTCATAACTTTTGAAAAAGCTCTTTTAGATTTTTGTGCATGTATAAAAAGGAAAAACAAGCACAATATATTGGTTAATGTGTTACTTAGGATTTTCAGAAACAACTCTTCAGAGCTAGTTTTTTAATCAAATTTCATTTATATCTTTATTTTTACAGCACTGTGCTGTCTCTTGTTCCATCAAGAGTATGGGTAATTCAGCATTACTTACAAGAATTCTTTACTAAGTTCTCTAAGGTTTTCTTTGAAGTCACTGACATTCATTCTGAAAATCCCTTTGTCCCTTTCTTGATCTTACCAAATGTGCTAACAGAAAATCTTCAGTCAACAAACAGGACTCACGTGCCTTTCTCAGATAGTCCTTGTGTTTTATTGACCCAAACGTCCAGGGGTCACGTTTGTGTAGTACAGCCACCTGACCTGGACATACACAGGCAATATATCTGTTGTTTGCCAATGAGAATTACCAGATATTATCAACTGTAAGACACATTCCGGTTTAGAGATGTTAGAATGCAATTTATATTAGCATGTACTAATGACTCTCAAATCTATTTTCCATCCCAGACCTCTATCTAGGTCTCTCCATTTCTACTTAGATGACTTCTGTGTACCTCAAACTCTAATGTGTCTATATTAGTTTTCCATTGCTGCAGTAAAAAATTTTCACAAACTTAGTGACTTAAAACAACAGAAATGTATTATTTTATATTTCTGGAGGTGAGGAATTCAACACAGTTTTTACTTGGCTAACATGAAGGTGTCAGCAGGTCTGTGTTCTTTCTAGAAGCTCGAAGGTAGAATCATTTCTTGCCTTTTCCAGGTTGTAGAGGCTGCTCATCCCTTGGCTCATAGCCTCCTTCCATCTTGAAAGCCAGCAATGGCCCATCTTTTTCACACCACACCACACCATACCACACCACACCACACCACACCACACCACACCACTCTGATTCTTAATGTCCTGCCTCCCTTTTACATTTATAAGGGCACTTATGATTACATTGGGCCCACCTAGACAGTCCAGCATCGTTTCATCTCAAATGGAAGGTAACGTATTCACAGGTTCTGGGAATTAGCATATGAACATGTCTAGGGGGCCATTATTCTGCCTGCCACAATGGGCACACAAAAGTCATGATATTCCTCCCTGGTCAAATTTGCTCCTCTTCTCACCTTTTCTATCTCAATGATTTAAACCTCAATCTACCAGTTTCCCATACCAGGAACCTGGATGTCATCCTAGAATCCTCCCTCTTAATCATTTCCCACACCCGAGCAACCAATAAATCCTATCATTTCTTTGTCCTAAGCAGCATGTAAGTCTACTTAGTTCTACTTGTGCTGTCACTACCCTGGGCCAGATCCTCATCATCGTCTCTTATCTGTTTCACCGCTAAGGCCTTTCAACCCGTCCCCCTCCCACCAAAAGTGATGCATCTCAGCACGTACCAGAGGGAAATTTATGAGAAGCTTTACATCCTCATCAGCATCATATGCAGCTGGGAAGGAGATGCACACATAGTAAAATGCCAAAGGCTTACATTTGGATAGCACTTTACGAAACACGTTCACATTCTTGACACAGTTAATCAGCTGAACAGCCATGTGAATCAGGTGCTATTCTTGTTAGTGGAGTTAAATGACTCAGACTCAGGCTTTGAAATAAGGTTTCATTGCTTCCTCACATCAGCCTCCTACAGAGTTACCTTCTTACGTTGCTCACTGCCATTTCAAGTTCCACATGTTCAAAGAGAGTTCCTCTTCCAACTTCCCTGGCCCTGTCATTGATTTCCCCCTCTTCCCCCTC
>NW_005366952.1:832612-845199 GCF_000412655.1 Myotis brandtii | reverse complement strand
AAATTTACCATCGACTCACTCCATCCAGCCTTATCTCACAGCTAGCCAGACACAAAGACTGGTTGAATTTTATTTCGAAATATTCCTTGTTTCTGTCCCCACAGCCCCCACCATAGCCAGAATTCCCTATTTTGCCTTACTGCTAAGCCAGTTCAGCTGCCTTGTTTCTGGTCTTACTTCATCCTATATATAACTACTAGAAGTAGAATGAAAACACCATTTTATAATATCACTCCCCAGGTCAAAATCCTCCAGTGGCTTATTTTCTAATATATTAACTATAAGCCTTTCAATGCAGCTTCAAAGGCCCACCATCATTGGACCTCTTCCTATCAAGTTTACATAATTCCCTTGGTTTTCAACCCCTTGCTGTAGACAGGTTGGCTACCTCATTGACCATACCGGTTATTATCTCTGTGCATTTGTTCCTGTTGTCACCTCACTGGGAAAGCCTGCCCTTCTCCCTCTGCCTTTCCACACCTGTTCTCCTTTAACACCAGACTCAATTTACCTGGTCTCTGAAGCCTTCAGTCATTAACCAATCCCAAGGATCATAAGCCCAAACCCCAATTTACAGAGCACTAGGATTTAGTAACCAAAATGCCTCATGCTATGCATGTTGTCTCATGCCCTTTAGTTTTTCTCCAACCAAATTGCAACCAACTGGAGAGCAATGCATAAGTTTTGTTTTCTTCTTACCACAAGTAAATAATAATTCTTTTTTACTGATTGCTTTTTTTGACTGATCTCTGGTTTAGGAATTATTTATTAGTTTAATTACTTTTAGTTATTTAAAACCATTAAGATATTGAAAGCTGCTTGACAATTCAAGGATTTGTGTAGATTGGTGGATAACTGATGATAGCTGAAAACCCCTGTTGAACCATCCCTGGTTTTGAAGGGGGACAGAATATAAATAACTAATATTAACTAAACATGACCAGTGTGATAGCCGATCCACAGACTATTTGGTGGGGGCTTCTTTGTGTGTCAAGTGCTGCACGAGACCATAAAGTTGGAGGAGAAGAAAGAGATTGGAAGAGGGCCTGACCCACCCTCTCAATCTCTGGGAACAAGCAAGTGTAGGAAGGGTGGTGAGCAGAACATAGTCTCATGAGCAAATCAAGGTAATAATAGGCATAAAATGAAGGAATGTGTGAATAGTGTGAAAGTAAATTTTTTTAAATCTAAAGAGTCTAAAAGCATTTTCTGTTTTAGTCAAAATAATATTTAGTCAAAATCTTTTGATCAAGCTAGGTTGTTGCTCAGAAGTGCTGTATCTCAACACATACCAGGGGCTCACAACACTGTTTTACAAACTACAGCGCCACCAAAACCAACGCAAAAGTAGGCCAATCTGTTACAGAGCCCCTCAGTGCAAGAGCACCCGCACTGAGAGGCTTTTCCTTGTAAACGCCCCTCTCTACAGACGTAACGTACATCCAAACACATTATCAATTTACTAGTTTGCAAACGCAGTTTCACAATCCGGTCAAATAAGATGTTTTTTTGTTTTCTTTTTTCAGATCTTTACGAGAAGACATCTTTCTTTTCCATACAGTGATTCTCAAGGCACTTCTCTCACCCCTCCTCTGCAACACACACACACACACACACACACACACACACACACACACTGCAACGTGTCAAAGTCATTAGCTATTTGTATCCTAAATGTGGAACAAGGAGTTCCCCAGAGATTTTTAAATTCTGGGACAATTACTGCATAGAGTTTCAAGAGCCAGAAGGAGGAATCAATCTGCCAAGCACCTATTAGGGATGGAATTGCTTCTGCTTCAAAGTATATGCTGGATTAACTTCTAAAGTAGTTAATTACTTTTCAGATCATGCTGGGGTGTTACACAGCCTAACGAGAAAACCGCAGCCATCCAGACCTAAGTTGGAGGAAGATAAGGAAGGTCATGATTTCTGTTATCTGTTAGACTGTGTCTAATGGGACTGGCTTAAAAGCAAAAGAACCTAAAAGCATTTTCTGTTTTAGTCAAAATAATATTAAATCATCAGTTTTTTTCTCCCTTTACATAGTTTAGTTGTTTAAGTGAATCAACTGATAGTTGTTTGATCATTACAAAGATGTAACCTAAATTGAAGCTGCTTGTCAAAGACTCAATAGCTAAATGTTTTCATTGAATGACCTTCAGAGCCATTACCACTTTGACAATGGACTAAATTTTCCTGGTGGAAATGGTAAGATATAGAGCCTTCAAATTTATTTAATTTTAGAAGTGCCTAACGGGAGGCTCTGACCAGGAGCTCAGTTGGTTAGAGTGTCATTCCAATACCCCAGGGTTGCTGGTTTGCTCTCAGATCAAGGCACATACAAGAAGCTACCAATGAATCTATAAATAGGTGAAACAACAAATCGATGCATTCTCTTCTGTCTGTCTGTCTGTCTGTCTGTCTCTCTCCTAAATCAATCAATCAATAAAAATTGGGGGGGCGGGGAGAGAGAAATACCTAATGGGAAATGAAGGAAACATTCGTCTAAATGAAACAGATTGTGGCTAGGGGTGTACATGGGATGGAGCATTGCTATTTCACCCCTTTTAGTAACCTAGAAAAATATGCATTCATTCTCAGAGTTGTCAATGTCTGACAAACCTATAAGAAAGAACCCATTCGGTTCATTGACACCACTGATGCTTTCAGTCTCAAGATACCTTATCAAATATTAAAGTTGAAGGGGCCAAAGTCACCCTGTCCTATGCCCTCACTTTTATAAATCAGGAAATTGCATCAGACTTGCACAGTGTCAAGCTTACCACCCAAGCTTCCTGTTCCTATGTTCATGCTCCATCTCATGCTGCCTGTCTATTGACCATATGGCTGGGCTCAACAGATCTGTATAATCTTGTTTATATCACCTGTATAGATGAAATAATACTGCATGGAATTGATCCATTAGTAAACTAGCACTTTTATTAATCTGTAAAATTCTAATTACAACTTCCTTCAGAGGTTAACATAATGGTCAAAAACGACATGACCAAGATGTCTGTTGATTTTTGAATAGCAGTTAAGTCAGTACCTGCTTTTAGGAATAGATGCAAATCTAATATGGATAGAAAGACTTGAACCAGATTTCCTAGTTTATATAGGCTCAAAACATAGCAGAGATGGTTATATGATCTATAACAGTCTCCTAGGATGTCAGCATTTCCTATATTACTTACATTCCTAGTTAAAAAGGTAGAATCACTAGTGTTGTTTCCAGGTTCAAAAAGTAATATTTCAGGTTCTTTTCAGGACCCACAGAGAAGGCAGCCCACAGGGCTGTTCTCTTCTGCCTTTCCTCTCACTACGGAAATGGCCTGACCTTCCCACTGACTTCTTCCCTTCTTGCCAAGCCATGTAGGCCGACTTTTCCTCTTTGTGCCAAAACAACAAAAGAAAAATAATACCAACCCTCTGTCACATTAATAAGAGATTTATTACTTTAAACCAGTGTTTTTAAACCTTGGATGCACATTAAAATTATCTACTTTTAATATTCCCAGTCCAGATCAATCCAGTCAGAATCTCTGAGGCTAGAACTCAGACATTGCTAATTTTTAAAACTCTCCAGTGTTTCCATTGTGCAGTCAAGTTTACCAACCATTGACTTGAACCAAAAGGATGAAATAATACGGCAGGAGCATCAGATCTGGTGAAAGTAAGGCCCCAGCTGTAGTTCAAAGATCACCAGAGCCATCCCCACCATTGTCTTTTCTGTTTCTGCTGCACATCACTGTACACTTAGCATCCTTCTCCACAGCGTCACCAAGAAAGGGAATCAGAAACAGTCCCAGGTTGCTGTAACTGATGGATAGGTCCCAGTGTTCTGGAACCAGCTAGTATTAGCTTGAAAGGTCAATTGTGAACATTTCTTCCTGGCCTTATGTTCAGTGACTTCATATTGCTAGCTTGAAATCAGACAAATTGGAGTATTTATACCATGGAAATCAGGACTTGTGTTTCCCTAGAGAATCAGTCGTTAAGCATTTATCAGCTTAACCCAGTGATGGCGAGCCTATGACACGGGTGTCAGAGGTGACACGTGAACTCATTTTTTTGGTTGATTTTTCTTTGTTAAATGGCATTTAAATATATAAAATAATATCAAAAATATGTCTTTGTTTTACTATGGTTGCAAATATCAAAAAATTTCTATATGTGACACGGCACCAGAGTTAAGTTAGGGTTTGTCAAAATGCTGACACGCTGAGCTCAAAAGGTTCACCATCACTGACTTAACCACTGATAAATTTATCAGCCCCAAACTGAATAGATTTCTAGTTTCTGACCCTGATCAAACTTGAGGGAGGGAAACTGAAAATTATCCTTGGCTCATTAACAAGTCTGAGCTTATGATACTATGGCTCCTTTAATTATTGGCAAATAAGGAGGGGGAGTAAAACCAAATATTAAAAACAATAGGAGTTTGCTACTGACACTATGATCCTGGTAACTTCGTGGGTAACTATGAGAGGAAAGCAAGAATTTAACATGGCCCAATACATCCCTTTTCCTTAACACATTAGCCTAGGTACCTATATATTATTTCTTTGGGTAGAGAACCAAGATAAAGGAAAGATGGATCTGTAATTATAGTAGTTAAGTTATAGTATAAACTGCTCTAAGGCAGAGACTCCAAAACTCAGTGGCTTACACAAGAAAGAAGTTTATAACAATCATGGAAATTTCTGGAGGTAGATGTTCCAAGGCTGTTATGGGAGCTTTCATCTCTGACTGCTCCCAGCTCCTGTCATCACATGTGCATTCCAACCAAGTCAGAGGGGAGAAGGAGTAAGGGGAGCACATACCTTTCCCATTAAGGACACAACTAGGAATGACTTACATCACTTCTACTCATACCTCATTGGCCAGACTTAGTCTTAATAGTTGCACCTAACTACAAGGAAGGCTGGGAAATGTAGTCTTAAATGGACAATGTGCCCAGCTAAATTTCAGAAAATTTACTACTGAAAGAAAAAGAGGAGGAGGAATATTGATAGATAACTAGAAGACTTTGCCACATCATCCTATCATTTACATGCAAGTTTGTGTGTTGTCATGACTGGAGTTGGAGGGCAGTACTTTAAAACATTTTACAGACAATAGTATCTTCTCAGGGTTTTCAAGTCCTGAATCTCCCAGGAGCTTCCTATGTTAGTAGAAAACACCATCTCTAAAATTCACTAAAAATTATTTCAACATATCTGTGAAAATATTGTTATAATATTTGGTTATAGACTTTCCAATGTAGTATTTTACTTGATATATTTTTGGCCCAAATAATTCTGTGAAAGATGATTTTATTAGGACTTAAGAAAACACATGGGATTTCTTTATAATAACAAAATACAAAACTCTAGATCATAAATATGCTAATTATAAACAAATAGGAATTAATATAATTTCCTGTCTTTCTCTCTCTGATCCATTTATAGTCCTCACACTAATCTTTCTTTAAAATCACTTCTGTCATAGCACTCTTCTACTAAAAAACCTTAACACCTATTTTTTTGACGGTAAAATGCTTTTGTTTGGCCTGTGGGGCTCCATGTGCCTGTGCTGGTGACTTAACCAAGCATCACATACAACAGAAAACAAAGAACTGACCCGAAACTTAGGAGACTTGGATTCTAGTTCTACTTCTCCTGCTAACCAGTTGGGTGAGATTGGACTCACCCACACTCTGACTCTCGGTAGCACTGACCCTCAGATTCAGGGTGGACAGACCAGATAGAAAAGGAGACTTCTTTAAAGTAATTGTGGAGAGCAGTTTCTTAGTTCATTCTCAATGGTCCCTGCCTTCTGGAATGCACCCCCTTGTCTAGTCCTCTCACCTTGAGTGCAGGCTGCACCTAATGACGTGCTTCTAATAAATAAATACAGCAAAAGCGGCGGGATGTCAATAGATTACAAAAGACTGTGCTCTTGGCTCACACCATCTCTCTGGATTTTCTTGCTTTCCCTCTGTAAAGCAAGATGTCATGTTGTGAGCTGTTCCAGGCAGAGGTCAATGTGGCGAGGATCTGAGGGCAGCCACCAGCCAGCGGCTGTTGTGAGTAGCGCCGTAAAGAGGCCTCCATGGCAAGGGACTAGTGACTCTATCAGCAGTCAGCCAACAGCCGTAGGAGGGAGCTGGAAGCAGGTACTCTCCGAGTTGAGCCTTGAGTTGACTGCAGTCTTGGCTTACACCTTGATAGCAGCCTTATGAGAGACTGAGCCAGGGGACCCAGTTAAACTGTGACCTGATTCCCAATCCCAGAAACTCCGTGGTAGTTAAAATTTAGATGTTTTAAATCACTAAGTTTTGGCATAATTTGTCACACAGCAATAGATAATGAATACAGTAGTATTATAGACCCAGTATCATTTAGAAGTTAAAGCTATTAAAGCTGGTAATGCGACTACTAAACTGAATTTAAAATCATAGGCACAGTAAAAGTAAATAAAAATTTAACTAAATAAACAATACCAATAAGTCTTGGTTCAGAGACTAAGATTAAGTCTCAACCTTTGGCCTTCAAAGGAATGTGCTTGTTCTTCCAGAGAATGACCACTGTTTTAGTACAACATTAAAATCAAACAAACTGTATTCTCCTCAAGAATTAGGTAACATATATGAGAAAAACATTGGTGTTCAGGCCAAAAATGATGAGTTTCAAACAAATTCCTGATAATTGTGACAAAAAAGAAGAGGAACCTTCCATATATATATATATATGGCCCGGTGCATGAAATTCATGCACAGGTAGGGCCCCTAGGTCTGGCTGGTGATCAGGGCCGATCTGTGGGGTGACTGGCAGGGTGATTGGGGGGTCCCTGCTGGCATCCGCCTTGGCTGGCTTGGGGTCTGTGGGGTGGGGGCAGCTCCTGCATTGAGCGTCTGCCCCCTGGTGGTCAGTGTGCGTCATAGCGACTGGTCGTTCCACAGTTCAGTCTATTTGCATATTAGGCTTTTATTATATAGGATTCTAATAAGTACAGCATCAATTAGCCACATGTGATTATTTATATACTAGTGGCTCGATGCACGAAGATTCATGCAAGAGTAGGCCTTCCTTCCCCTGGCTGCTGGCATTGGCTTCCCTCCAGCACCCAGGACCTGGGCCTTCGCTCTGGCCCTGCTGCCCTCCTGTAGCTCTCTCCACCCCCGCCCCCCTCTCATAGCAAGCATCCCGCCCCACCCCAGCTGCTCCGCATCTGAACATGCTCACTGCCTAGAGGCCTGGCCCGGCCGCCGCCATCTTTGTGGCATCAATTTGCATATTCCCTCCTTATTAGCTGTGGGTGCCGCCATCTTTGTCGTGAAGTGATGGTCAATTTGCATATTCTGTCTTTATTAGATAGGATAAATTAAAATTAATTAAAATTAAATTAAAAAATTCAATTCCTCAGTCATACTAACCACATTTCTAGTGCCCAATAGCCTCAATCACCAGTCACCACAATATTGGACAGGGCCAATAGAGAACATTTTTCTAAAATTGCATTCGTAAAATGCTATTGGGCAATTGTGCTATAAAGTATTTTCATGATCCTAATACCAATATTTCTGAAGTTTGTGTCACTGTTATTCTATTCATGTACAGTTAACCAGTGTAACTGTCAGGTGTTCCTAGAAACTCTGTCCACCTAAAGGTGAAGAGCATCCACACTGAGCAGGTAGAATTTACATTCTGAAAAGCATTAGAAGGCTGGTACCATAAAGCACTACAAAGATCCAGTCTTAGGGTGAGCCAGTGGGAATACTACTCCCAACGCTAGCTCCCAAACAGCCACTCACTCTATTGCCCTGGGCTTCTGTTTCCATAGTTGTCAAATGAGAGCAGAGGGCCAATCTTTCAGGTTCATTCAAGCTCTAAAATTCAATGACTATATGTCATTCTGATGAGAAAACTGTTGCATGTCTCAGTTATTTGATGACTCACACATGCAGGGTAGGAGTCCTAAGGCTGATTTAAAACTGCCTCCTTCAGGGTTTCTTCCAGTGTCCAGATTCCTTTCTTCTCCCTGAATGACATCAGGGCACAGGCAGGAGATGGGGAGGGGAATAGGACTGTACCCAGTAAGTTCAGCCATGTTCTCCTAAAGATCAGGCCATTCCTAATTCCCAGTCACCTTGTCCCATCCCTCACTAGGTCATATGAGATTTGGAAATTTCTTTCATCCCATGTGACTAAGCTTGTGTCTCTCAGTGCTTTCTCTGCCACCATTTCCATGTCTGTTGTTACTCCATGGTGTTTGGGGACCAAGATGCTTGAAATTTTCCTGAGCTGCTATTTCCTCAAGGGCAAGAAACAAGTCCTTGTGTGCTGGATTCTCCAAAATTTTTTAATCATTCCTAGTACTCCCTGCTCCCAATGACTCTTGGATTTTTAAATTTGCCCAAGGGTGTAGAAAGGAGAGCTCCCACCTTCACAGCTGACCTCTCCTCCCCAGCTTCCTTCACCCTCATGTCCAATCAAAAGCCTGTCCATCCTATCCATCTCTCTACACTGTTTTTCAGTGTCTCTAAACCAGCGGTTCTCAACCTGTGGGTCACGACCCCTTTGGGGGTTGAACGACCCTTTCACAGGGGTCACTTAAGACCATCGGAAAACACATATATAATTACATATTGTTTTTGTGATTAATCACTATGCTTTAATTATGTTCAATTTGTAACAATGAAATTGGGGGTCACCACAACATGAGGAACTGTATTAAAGGGTCGTGGCATTAGGAAGGTTGAGAACCACTGCGTCTAAACGAATTCTGAAAAGCTTGAACACCTTTGTTGACATCTAGATTTTTTTTATCATAAGTTTAATAGTTGCAAATGATGTGATCTCTGGTATATTTTGTATTGAATATATGCTCTAAGTATATTTTTGTTAAAACCTCAGAACATCAGATTTTGCTCATTCCATGTATGGAAAACATTCACACAGAACCTAACTGGCAGAGTCAGTTTTTATTGTCTAACCAATCAGCCAAATCAGCTGTACTTTCTGTCAGGATAAGTCTTGATTTTATTTCTCAATTTAAGTCAATATTTCAATATAAGTTCTCATGGCAACCATATCACTTCTGAATTCTAATACATAGAAACAACAATAAATAGATGAGACAATGAGCTGCGCATGACTCTGCAGCCTGAATGAAATAAAGTCCCTGAGCCTCAGCGTCTTCCTATGAGCTCACCTGGCACTCCTCCCGAAGAATCACCTGTCCAGTCATTTGCTGACCCACAGGTCTTTGTAGCCTAAGGCTATGCTTTCCTCTTGTAAAGGAGGAGGAACACTTTGAAAAGGCAGGTTAATCTGCAAATTCTAAAGGCAGAGTAGTATTAGGAAAGAATACACATGGAAGTTTGTTCCCTTAAAATTCCCAGTGACCATGCACCTGGTAGGAAGTGTTCGCGTACTCCCAGGAGTACGCCTGCCAGCGTGGAGACCTTAGCGTTCTTAAAAAGCTCTGTGCTCAGACCCCAAAGCTTCGCTCTTCAAATGTTGAAAAAGAAAACTTTTAGAATTTAAGCAAAACCTTTTTTCCTTTTAACAAAATCCTGGAATTACCTTGCTGTGAAATGAAGAGATTTCCTTAGACAATCTAAGCCGAGCGATGACTTTGTTCTAGTTAGGAATTCAGCCTTCCCATGAAGTAGTGAACCCCACTGATTCAATGAGTGAGGGGTCATAGGATAACACCACTTACAGGGAATGAAAATTACTTTGGTTTACTATTTCAAGGGTATCATCTTTCCTTTACCTTGCATTCAGAACAGGGATTAAACTGGCTCTGGTTTGCTACAGAGTAGGGCCAAAGGAATGGAGGGCCACAGAAGCAGATTTTGAGTTGCCATGAGGCAGAAAGAGAGCTGTGAATCAACGGGAGGATCTGCCTGTGAGACCGGATGTCACCTGGGGCCTCTGCCTGTGGAATTCCAAGTAAAGTGGACTTACCCTTATCCCTCAGGTGAAGGTCCTGAGCCGCCTGCAGGAGTTTGGCAAATCCTTCCCTGTGGTTAATGCTGACCCCAGGTGCCTGCTTGCAGCTGTGCTGTGTCTGTTTTGCAGCCTGTTGGTCAGTTAATACGCTCACCCCAACTTTGATTTTCACACACACACACAAAATTAGAGTGGGGCCAAGTAAAGCAGGAGTTGTTAACATCACAGGAAAACAAGAAAGAATGGCATAGTGTGCTAGACAGAAAGGCTCCTGCCAGCCCTCTCAGCGGTGCTGCAGTGCCTCCAGTCTCTCTCCCTCTTGCTAAATGCACTCTCTTCTTATCTCTCTCTCTGCAAACCTCTCTGCCACCCCTTTCAGGAAGAACACAAATTATTCTCCTTGTGTCATACAGGACACCTGAGCATGGCACACACCACACTCTTGGGAGTTCACCATACCCCAGAGCCCCCAAAGTAGTTTATATTTCTCTCTACTCCTGTCATAAGTAGAATTCTGCTTCATCAGAATTATCTTGTTACACTTGGAAAGTAAGTAGTTCCTCCTGAATTAAGTCTGAGTGACTGTCAGAAACTTCCATAAGGGATTCCAACTCTGGAGGTAGGAGGTGGGTAGTGAAGGGAGTTGGTAGTGAAGGGAGTCTGCTGTCCCTTCGACACCAAAACCCCTTAACTCTACCCTTCAGAAGTAAAGAGATTTTCCAAAATGAGAATAGCATAACTATTAGTTCTAACTATGAAGGTAAAATGCATGCATTATAAACAAACCAACCCAGATAATAAAAAATATAGAAATTAAAATAGTTCAGTCATATTTTCTTCACCTGAAGGAAAGCGCTGTCACTTACACATTGACACACATCATTCGAAAGTTCAGATCCATACAGTGTGTATATACGTATGTATATATGAATGTATGTATGTACTTTACAAAATGGGATGGGAACCTGCCACTTTATGACCTGTTTTCCCCTCACTGAATGTATTTTCATATCAACAATTATAATCCTACATCATCATTTTAAATAGCTACATAGAACCCTGTGATTTATTTAACCAACCTCTGATTTTTTTTTTTGACATTTAGGATGTTTCCAATTTTTAGATAAGGCTGCATGCAATAAGTATTCTAACATATATATATCTTTTTTATTTTTTGTTAATCCCCATCTGAGGATATTTTTTCTATTGATTTTTAGAGAGAGTGAAAGGGAAGAAGGGAGGGGGAGAGAGAGAGAGGAGAGGCAGAAATATCGATGTGAGAGAGGTGCATTGATTGGTTGCTTCCTGCACACGCCTCGAACCAGGGCCAGGGTTTGAACCTGCAACCCAGGTACATACCCTGGACAGGAATCAATGCACAGGCAGATGCTCTAACCAATTAGTCACACCGGCCAGGACCTAGCACATATATCTTTTAAAGAGAGTTTTAAAAGTTTCCCTTTCCTGAGCATTTTTGAAATTAACTCCTCTATCACACATCTTATTCATATGGGAACCTATTTTTCTTTACATTTTAAAGCTCTTTAACATGCAGTTGTATAATGGTTTTTAAAAAGATGGTTATCAAAACAATGCTGTATTGTTGCATAATTAGGTAAAGGTAGGTCTTAAAAATTTAAAAAGGGTGTATTTGCATATATTCCTACATGATACACCATGTTAGAAAATATTTCCTATAATTATTATTGGAAACCCTCATCAACATAATTTTTATCAATTTGTAGATCACTCTATCACTTTAGGGAAAATTGAAATAATCTGTCTCCTATAGGGAAATCCAGTTTATATGAAGTAATGTATCCATAAAGAAACAGCTGGACTGTGATCCAAATGACTGTAATGAAGTTGATATGATATTTAACAATAAAATTTTCTGTAGTCAAATTGAGATGAGCTCCAAAATTCTACTTACAAAAAAATTCTTGGATGACCTCAAATGAGTTCTAATAGCAGGATTTCCTCTGTTTGGAAAAGAGAATCCTCTTTGGTAATGCTTTAAGATTGATTAATTGGAATTTACGACCTGACCTAGTGGCTATATCTACTAGTTGTACCGGTTAATAATGCGGATTTTGTAATCAAAGAAAACACGATAATTTCAAGAGTAACATCAAAAGTGCTTTATTCAAAGTAATGCCCATCCCTAGCTACACATTTCCCCCATCTTTCAGGTAATTTGTGGATACCGTCCCAATAGAACTTTTCTTGTTTTGAGGCAAACCATTCAGAGACCCAATTTTCCACTTCTTTGTACGTTTTGAAGAGCTGCTCAGAAAGCGCGTGTGCCATCGATCAGAACAAGCGGTAATCTGAAGGAGCAAGGTCTGGTGAATACGGTGGGTGGGTTAATACTTCCCAGGCAAGATCTTTTAATGTGTCTTTAACTGGTTTTGAAGTGTGTGATGGTGTGTTATCATGAAGCAAAAATACTTTGTTGTTTCTTCTGGCACATTCTGGTCGTTTCACGATCAAAGCGTGGTTCAAATGGATTATTTGTTGTCAGTAGCAGTCAGTATTAACGGTTTCACCTGGTTTTAGGAGCTCATAATACACCACACCTTCCTGATCCCACCAAATGCAGAGCATTGTCTTCTTTCCGAAGTGATTTGGCCTTGCAGTTGATGT
>NW_005366952.1:829727-832007 GCF_000412655.1 Myotis brandtii | reverse complement strand
TGTCAATACAACAAAATAGCATACATATCAAATCGCATATATATCAACATATGTGTAACTCCATCTATTGAAAAAAATCCGCATTATTAACTGGTACACCTAGTAATAGTTAGTTAGAAGTACTTTTCTGATTATAAGTATAGAAATCAGTTCACACTAACTTAAGCTAAAATGAGAAATTTGTTAAGTGAATACAGAAGTGTCTTGCCAATGGGTTCTTGGAAAGGTCCTGACACAAAGACCTGGAAGCTAAGTGACTCTTCTTTTTAAAAATTTTTTATTTTTATTTTTATTGATTAAGGTATTACATATGTGTCCTTATCCCCCAAGTGACTGTTGTTGTTGTAGGTTGTCCCTGCTTCTCCCAGCACACTGGCGCATTGTGCTCTTTCCCTGCACCCTGGCCTGTTCTGAAGGTTTCTCTGCTGGGGAGAGGCTCGCCCCACATGTCCAGCTCTCTGAAGAAGGAAAGCCTATTGATCTTGTACTTCTGTCTCCCAATTCCAAGGTTATAGCAACAGAGACTCTGATTGACCCAACCTGGATTAGATGACTGCCCTTGACCCAACCAACTGTGGCTGGCAGGCAAGAGCACGTTACTAGTACACATGACGGCTGCCTGGGAGGAAGGCAGTTCGAGTGGCCACTGTGAGCTAGGAAAAACCTCAGAAGCTTTTCTATGAGTACAAAGCTCGAGAGAGAGGTGAGACCTAGAGATAGAGCTGAACACCATCTATATATATAAAGAGGTAATATTCAAATTAGGCTGGGATGCCATAATGGTTACAACCAGATAGGAGGAGGTTGCACATGCAGCAGGCGTAGTGGGTGGGGACTTGCAGCGTTGGGGACTTGCGTCACCATCACAATCCATCACCAGGAGGCCTGGGGCCAGGCGGAGGCTTCTGCTGGGCTCTGATGGATCAGCAATGGTGAACGGGGGAATCAGGGTGGGTGGCGGGAGGACCAGGCTGGCTGTCAGGTCATTGGGATCACCAGCTCATCCCCAGCTTCTTGGGGGCTAAGGCCTGCGGGAAAGCGACTTCACTTCCATGCGCGTGCACTGGGTGGGCCGCTGATGGAACCCGCTTGGGCAGCTCACACCAGGGTGGGTAGGTCACGGACATTCCCCACAGCCTTAGTCAGTGCCTCAAGCCCCAGCAGCAGCAGCAGCAGCATCAGCGCCCGCGACCTACCCGCCCAGGCATGAGTGGCCCCAAGCGGGCAGTGCATTCCATCAGCGGCCAGCCCAGCGCACGTGCATGCAGGTGAAGTCACTGGCACCTGCTTTCCCGCAGGCCTGAGCCCCCAAGCAGCCAGGGATGAGCTGGTGATCCTAACAGCCCGGCAGTGGAGGCGGCATTGGGCCTGGGTTGGAAGAGCCTGAGGGAGGCTTCAGGAAGTTCTATGCAAAGCTGCATATTGAGAACTAGAGACTTCGTGAGGTCCTGACCCAGACCACGCTGCGGCTGGAGCAGCTCAAGGTGGAGCTGGAGCCCACCACGCAGAGGCAGGAGTGCTTTGCAGAGAGGCCGGCCCTACTGGAGCTGGAGAGATTTGAGTGCAGGGCCCTGGGTCAGAAGGCTGCTGAGCTGGAAGAGGCGCTGAAGGGCCTGTCCAACCTCCGAGCTGACAACCAGCGCCTCAAGGATGAGAATGCGACCCTGATCCGCATCACCAGCAAACTGTCCAAGTGACCCCAGAGACTTGCCCCTGCACCCACATTTATACAGCTGCTTATGCCACATGCACCCCTTCCCTGTGTGAACATGAGTGACAGGGCTGCTGGGGAGTCTCTGAGAAGCCATAACCTCCCCTTTGGACCTCCAGGCTGGGAGGGGAGGTCAGAGCCCCCAGGAGACAAGGGGGCCATCTGAGGCCAGGATGGAGGTGGGAGGCTGAGCCAGGTAAGGGGACCAGGGCTGCAGGCAAGACCGGAAAGGAACTGAGGACCAGGAAGTTCCAGGACCAGTAGCCAGGATCAGAGTGGCCACAAGGAGGTCCCCTCTCACGTGTGCTGCCACCAGTCACCCCTCCAGCCCCTGAGCAGGGATCCTAGAATGTGCCAAGCATCCCGCGGCCTGGGCCAGGTGGGCCTGTATATAGGGTCCGTGTGCAACAGGGAGGGATGTCTTCTATTTTTTGCTGCCCCCTCCCAACACTGCCCCAGGCAGGGGGAGAAGGTATTTTTGAGACATAGCACAGGCACCACAAGTAAAAGTCGCGAAGTTGCCAAAAAAAAAAAAGAGCAGGCCAGCTGGCCAAATACCCCGTCTCTTC
>NW_005366952.1:819508-829084 GCF_000412655.1 Myotis brandtii | reverse complement strand
TCCTCCCCCAGGCCGCTGGCCCCAATCGGCACCCCCCACCCCATTTGGGGGCGTGGCTGGCCGGCCTACCGACCACAGCCCCTCCCCATGGCTGGCCCTGCCCCCAGTCGGCCCCCGAACCCCAATCAGGCTGGTGGGGGGGAGCAGTTGGGAGTGATCAGGCCAGCGGGCGGGGGCACTTGGGGGCAATTAGGCCAGGAGGGGGGGCAGTTGGGGGCAATCAGGCCAGCAGTTGGGGGCAATCAGGCTGGCAGGCAGAGTGATTAGGGGTGATCAGGCAGGCAGGCAAGTGAGCAGTTAGGAATCAGTGGTCCTGAATTTCGAGAGGGATGTCCGACTGCCAGTGCATGATCGGGACTAAACCAGCATCCCCCGAAGGGTTCTGGATTGGAGAGGTTGCAGGCCGGGCTGAGGGACCGCCCCTCCTTCATGCACGAATTTTGTTCACCGTACCTCTAGTCCTATGTAATAAAAGGGTAATATGCAAATTGATCGAATGGTGGAACTACCAGTTGCTATGATGGGCATTGACCACCAGGGGTAGACGCTCAACACAGGAGCTGCTCCCTGGTGGTCAGTGCGGTCCCACAGGGGTAGCTCCGCTCAGCCAGAAGCCGGGCTGATGGCTCCTGCCTCCGTGGCAGCACTAAGGATGTCTGACTGTGGGCCTAAGCCATCAGTTGGACATCCCCCCGAGTGCTCCTGGACTGCAAAAGGGCACAGGCCAGGCTGAGGGACCCCTCCTTCAGAGTACAGGAATGTCATGCACCGGGCCTCTAGTTAGTTTATAGTTGTTGATGATAACCAGAGGAATAGATGAGATCATGTAGTTAACTTTTAATTGTGTGCAGTAGGGAGGAAAGGATAAGAACAGAGTCCTGAGGAATATGACTTATGGGCTGAACAAAGGAAGAGGAGTCATTTCTCCCAAAATGAACCCGACTTGTCAGTGAAGAGAACTCCAGGAATGTGTAAAGAACTGCCAACAAGGCATTTGCTTATCATTTCTGCAATTTATCAAGTTCACTGCTTGTTTCCCTCAAGGGATTTTCTAGATTCCTTGTCCACTCCCCTTCCCACCTGGTGAGGGCTCTATGCCTTTTCTCCTTGATTGATGATAATTCAATGGTATTTCCTGTTCTGGCATTTCCCCACACAGGGAGGAATACAGTTTTGAATGGGACCTTGAAGTTCACATAATAGTGGGGACCATTTTAAGAAAAAGAATACAAAATTATAAATACAAATTAAGGTACAAAAATAAATATTTAGAATGAGAAAATAAATGACAATAATTACAAATTTTTAAAAGTTGGCAAATATCACAAGCTTTACAAAATCTAGAAAACCACATAATTTTTTTAAAAAATTAACTCTTTTAAATACCTCTAACACAATTTCCCCCTAAATTTTTGACTTCCTAGTTTTAAATCTCCTTTTCATATGATTTTATAATTATTACTTTCCATAGAGTAAATAGGAAAGTAATTCAATCTTTCCTCTAGCATAATTGTTTGCACTTGTAAAAATAGTTCAGAAAGGGTTTGTTTGTTTGTTTGTTTGTTTTTAGCATCAGAATAGTTATTGATGATGCCATGTAAGTAAGATTGTTGTCAAATCTGGTAAAGCTATCAGGTTTCTATCCTATCTGAGCTATAAAATTCGGAAGAAGTTTTCCATAGACTGGCTTCTGGTTCCATACATTTCAAACTGCTTCTTCTCCACTCAGCACATGCCTCCCCGTGCTGGCTGCCGCAGGGTGCATTCACTACAATACTGCCTCTGGCTCTGCACTTTGGTGTCAGGACATCTCACACAGGAGATGGTCAGGGAAGGGGTAGTCAAGAGCTCAGCCTGGAGGCTGGTCTTGAACAGGCTAGTCACTGGGATGGGAGACAGCCAGGTAACAGGTCACTGGATATCCTAAGGCAGGTAGATTTGAAGAGGAGTTGGCAGGAAGTTGAGGGAAGTCTTGTTAATGACTCCCTCATGAGACAGTTAGCTATGAGAGGAAAAGAGATTAGGAGTAGGATTGCCAGACTTAGCAAATACAAATATAGAACATGTTAAATATTGCATGGGACAGACTTACACTAAAAACTATTCATTGTTGCCCAGCCAGTGTGGTTCAGTGGTTGAGGGTTGACCCATGAACCAAGAAGTTCTTGGTTTGATTCTGGTGGGGGCACATGCCCAGTTGCAGGCTCCATCCCTGGTAGGGGGTGTGCATGAAGCAGATGATAGATGACATTTCTCTCTTATCAATGCTCTATTTCTCTATCCCTCTCCCTTCCTCTTTCTCTAAACATTTTTAAAAACCATAAAAATACAAAACACACTTAATTGTTTAACAGAAATTCAATTTTTTTTGTTAATTCTCACCCAAGGATATTTTTTCCATTGAATTTTAGTGAGAGTAGAAGGGAGGGAAGAATAGAAGAGAAGAGAGAGAGAGAGAGAGAGAGAGAGAGACATTAATATGAGACACATATCGATTGGTTGCCTCCTGCATGCACCCTGACTAGGGCCAGGGAACAAACCTACAACCCAGGTACATGCCCTTGACTGGAATCGAACCCGAGGCCCTTTGGTGTGCGGGCTGATGTTTTAACCACTCAGCATACTGGCCAAGGCTGAAATTCAAATTTTACTGGGCATTCTGTATTTTGTTTTACAATAATCCTAGGTGGGTCCTTCAAAAGAAAAGTGGAGCTCGGGCATAGTCATTGAGGGAATGAGAGCACTAGTCAGAGATCAGTACAGTGAGAGCCCAATAAGATTAGAAATCAGAAAACTGGTGGCAGCGGTGGGGGGTGTTTCTCTGGTGGAGCTCTGAAGCTCAGGTGCAGTGGCGTTCACACAGCCTCTGATACAGAAACAAGGCTTAAAATATGTGATCAAAGACAGGATTCAACTAGGTTTCTCTTCTTTTTTATGTTTCCTATTTGTGCTTTCAATAAAACCGAGGCAGCAGAAATTTTCAAAAGAAAGATGTACTGATTATGGATTGTAATCCAAATCACAGACTGTGTTAACATAAGAATATTTTATTCTGCACTTCCCAAACATGCCATAATATATTCACTCAAAGCAATAAATCCCAAGCTGCACAAGCAAATTATAAACAAATGATAGAAGCTGAAGTTTCCTCTCAAAAGAGGCTAAAGAACAGATAATTTAGAAAGAACAGATTTTATTGAAACGTCAATAGTTTTCATGACACAGATACTTAAACTACTTGTTTTCAACATTCTCATATAAAGAAAATTATAAAAGGTTTTTGGGTTTTTTAAAGAGGATAATTTGACAGATGGAGTCTTTTTATGGGATCAGTAGAAGTGATAAAATTGCATAAATTACCAAGATTTTATCTCCATTTCTGTAATTCTCCCTAAAGATTTAGAGATGGCATATTGAATCAACTGGGAAATAAACTTGCATGTTTACAACAAGTCTAAAACAGGAATTAAAGACAAAAACTTCCAACTTGTTTTCAAGAATGGTTTGTCTTGAGAAAACCTGATCTTCTGAGATTACACATTTTCTAACCAAGTGTCAAGGTTCATCAAATGGACATGTATGGCAAAAGTTATGCAACCATAAGTTCAGTGAACAGTTTACTGTCTATTATTACCATTAGTGTCAAAGGACAAATAAAAATAATTGTGAATTTAAAAAATTGGGGCAATTAAAAAAAAAGAACTAAATTCTAAGTGATTGTATATATGGGATGATTTGCTTATAACTAGGCTAGATGAGATTTTGAATAAAATCAAGCCCTGGTATTTTGGTTCATGAGATAATTAACTTTTATGATACCTGCGTCATGTGATATTACAAAACCAATAGTCCTGCCTGCTCCTGAAGGAGCAGGTACAGAAGGGACCCTGTCTGGGTGGTGGTGGAGTGTTTTATGCACAGAGCGTCTATGTATTACTTCAAGAAAAGCACAGAAGACCTTTTGCACTTCCTTCTCCTAGCATTACTCACAAATCCACCAGCTCTGGCTTAGACCGTAAAATGAATGGGAAGAGGCGGTGGGATGTACCGTTTGCATTAAACCATGGTAGGTGGTCCCTTGAGAATCGATTGAATCTGTGCCCCTCATTTGAGGGGTGAGAATCCTGAGACTCAGAGTGGGCAAGTGTCTTACTCTGAGTTTCACAGACTTACCAAGTGAGTGGCACACTAAGATGGCGAATAGAGAGTGAGACAAAAGGCGAAGCCTTAAAGGTGGAAGCCTCTTTGAGGGCCTAGTCATAAATCAGCAGGCACTCTCTCATCTTCTATTGGTTTGGGGCATTCTCTAATTCAGGACTTGCATAAGGAATAGTGTTCTGTAAATTTTGTTTTGTTTGAACTTGTTCCATGATAACAGCTTTATAGATATACTTTATGTACACACTGATAAGAAAAATATAGGGTGTCTCCTAAAATGTATACACACAATTTGAATAATTATTAAGACAGTGTTTATTAAAATACAGTTCATTTTCAAAATTGAGCTATCAGCTGTTAAAGTGTGTGTACATTTTTTGGGAAGGACATCCCATATATGGTGGGCAAGGACTCATGTGGAATGGATTCATCAATTTCTTAAGAAGCAGAAAACTAACTCCTACTTTCTGTTATATTTTGGGCCGCTTATCTCTTTTCCCCATTTGCAAATGTTTGGCTTTGTTCTTGTATTCAATACATTTTATAATGTAAACAGTGAGCAAAATATAAAATTTAGGATTCTTTGTGCTGTGTATCTACTTATACAGCAATGTGTTCGAAGCAGGACCACTTCTCTCTTCAATTATATCCATGGTGGGTAAAAAAAAAAACATCTTATTTTTAAATTATTTTAAAAATAATTTTTATTTTCCAATTACAGTTGGTATACAGTGTTATATTAGTTCCAGGATTAAAAAGAGGCATTTTAGGATTTATTTTCCTATTGGATGCTTTCCCTCAGTGTGTAGGATTCTGATTCCAAATTAGTGTGGTTGCTACATGTAAAAGGGAGATGTGTCAAGAGAATGTGGCCTCAGGAAAATGGAAATAACTTGGTGCATCCAAAGTAAGTACATTGATATCTCTTTTTGAGGAAACAAAAGACCAAGATATTATTTGGTTAAAAGATGACCCTAGAACAACCATGATGTTGACTTGGCTAGTGAGAGAAGCCAAGCAAACTTGTCACTGTGGTTCTCTTTTCCTTTCTTCTGCCAAGACCAGAGCATATCTGCTGGTCCAGGTCACCTGGCTGAAGGCACATCCTACACTCACCTGGAGACCTCTCCTTGGGCTGCCCAGGCAATGTCTGTGCCATAACCTGGGAACTTCTTTTCTGGATGGAGTGAAAGAGGGAGGCCTTAGAAGCAGGAGGGTTAATCCCAGTGCCGTCACTTACCAGCTGTGTGACTTTGGGGAAGTCACTCAACTTTACTCAGCCTCAGTTTCCACAACTGTAAAACTAGCATAATAATCTGTAACTTTCAGAGCTGCTGTGAAATTAAATGAGGCACAAGTTGTAAAGCACGTAGCAGTTCGTGGCCTAGCAAAGGCTCTCACTGCTGTAAACTCATCTCTATCCCACCTCCCCAACTCCCCCACTGGGCTGCTTCCATTCTGGCCAGGCTCTGAGAGCAGCCTGCTTTGTCCTCTTTGTCTGGTTTTCTTCCCATCTCAGTTTCAGATCCTACCCTGGCATCTCTCCAAATCTAGTACTGTGTAAGAGCATCAGTCTAAAGTTTGAAGATGTTCCTATGCTAGAAATATCGTGGATGTTTTCTGTCTTTTCTTGCTTCCAGCACCTTCCCCACTGCATTCTAGTTTAGTGGCTCTATCCATGATGATGGCTTATCTCAAATCCATGTCCCATCTTGATTCCTTGGACCAGTCATAGTCCTCACTGTTCCTAGATCTCAGCTGTTAAGAGGAAACCATACTTTCTGCAATTAGGCATTTTGCAGAAGCAGCCTGTGAATGCATGTTAACATTACCTGCTTATTGAGCACCTATTGGATCTGTGTCTCTGTACCAGGAGATAGCACAGGAAGGCAAGGATGTAGTTTCCACCATCAGGGACTCCTGGGTCAAAGAGGGTTCTAGTGCCAGGTACATGCATGGCATAGCTATAAGCAGGTATCACTGAAAATAGAAAGTTATTTTCATGTAAACACTAAATCACCTTGGCCTTTAATGCTATCAGAAGAGCCAAGAATAAACCATTGGCAGTACTATCACATGGGAAAGGATAAAAGAAAGAAAGAGAGGAGGGGGGAAAGGAAGGAAGGAAGGAAGGGAGAAATAAAAATTTAAGAACAGAAAGGGAGAGGAACCGTGAGGAAAGAGAAAGCAGAGGTATCCTATATAATAAAGAGGTAATATGCAAAATGACCCTCACACCCTCACATCACAAGGTGGCCTCTTCCATGTCATCACAAGATGACCACCCCCACGTCATCACAAGATGGCTGCCCCCATGTTGTCACAAGATGGCCGGCAGGGGAGGGCAGTTGGGGGCAACCAGGCCTGCAGGGGAGGGCAGTTGGGGGTGATTGGGCCAGCAGGGGAGCAGTTAGGTGTCAATCAGGCCGGCAGGGGAGTAGTTAGGGGCAATCAGGCAGACAGGCAGGCGAGTAGTTAAGAGCCAGCAGTCCACAGGGATTGGGCCTAAACCGGCAATTGGACATCCCCGAGAGGTCCCAGATTGGAGAGGGTGCAGGCTGGGCTAAGGGACACCCCCCCTTCCCCCCAGTGCATGAATTTTGTGCACCGGGCCTCTAGTGTACAATAAATGTCACCTAGTGGAACTCCCATCTAATGCTTGAGTTTCCATTAGTGTTTCCACCCAGCTGTGTTACACTTCTACCTGAAAAGTTCCAGGGACAGAAACACTGATGAATATTCTTGGAGCACATTCCACACTGGACCATGATAATTATTAGAATCACCTTTCTATCGTTTTCCCTCATTGATTTTTGGTCCCCTCTGGGCCCTAAAGTTAACGGTCACTTGTTGCCCTGGCCTTCAGATGCCTCCTGATTTGGGCGTGTCTGGCTCTCGCACTTCTTGTGCACCGTGCTTGCCAGGGCCCCCCCCTCTCAGTTCCTCTATCTTCCCCAGACATGCCTGCCCAGAGCCTGCTGACTAGAGCTCTTGTTGGCTTCTTTTTTCGTGAGACACATGCACAGGCAGATGCACGTGAGAGCTTTCAGGTTTCAGCTCAAGTGCTGCCTTTCTAGAGGCGCTTTGCTGACCACCACTGCTAACATAACCCTCCCTTTGGAGGTAAATTTGATGACATTGAGAAGCGCCTATAACCCAAGTCAGAGATAAAGAATAAAAAACTAGGGGAAAGATTTGTATATTAATAGTACAGGGCTGATTTCCCTAAAATATAAAGGCTTTTTATAATTCAACTAGAGGCCCAGTGCACAAAAATTTATGCACTCGGGGGAGGGGGTCCCTCAGCCCGGCCTGTGCCCTCTTGCAGTCTGGGACCCCTCGGGGGATGTTCACCTGCTGGCTTAAGCCCGCTCCAGAGGGAATCGGGCCTAAGCTGGCAGTCAGACATTCCTCTGGCAGCCTGGGAGCCCTCGGGGGATGTCCACTTGCCAGCGGGGGCAGGCCTAAGCTGCAGTTGGACATCCTTAGTGCTGCTGAGGAGGCGGGAGAGGCTCCCACCACCACCGCTGTACTGGCAGCCGGCAGCCTGGCTTGTGGCTGAGCAGAGCTCCCCCTGTGGGAGCGCACTGACCACCAGGGGGCAGCTCCTGCATTGAGTGTCTGCCCCCTGGTGGTCAGTGTGTGTCATAGTGACCAGTTATTCCCAGTCATTCTGCTGTTAGGGTCAATTTGCATATTACCCTTTTATTATATAGGATAAGAAAAAGACTAATTGGATTATTGGTCTAACATGAAAAAAAATGGACAAGGGATATGAACAGTTTACCAGAAAAGCAACCCACATATGCTGCCCAAACATATGAAAAAGTGCTTAAACTCACCTACAGGAGTGTGTTTCATCTATCAGATTAACAAAGATGAAACAATAATATTGTATCAGCAAGGGTATGGGAATCAGGCACCCTCATATCCCTCTGATAAGAGTGTAACATGAAACAATTTCTATAGAGAGTAATGGGATAATATTTATCAAAATTATAAACACAAGCCCTTTCACCCAACGATTTTTACTTCTAGAAATTTGCCTTACAGATATTCTTTCAAGCGTGGGAATTGAAATATGGTATGTACAAAGGTACTCTTGGCAGTGTTTTATATAATAACAAGAGTCTGGAAACAGTACACGGGTGTATCAGTAGGGGAATGGATAAATAGATTAGAGTGCCTTCACACAATAAAGTAGCACCAGTGATTAAGAAGAATGAGGCAGATTTCTTTGTGGCACTGGAGCACTTAAGGTGCATTTTGTATTGGGTTGCAGGCATTTTATATTTGCTATTTTGTAATTTTTCCTTAAAGAGGGCCCCTGCAATTGTATGGACTTCAGGCTTCACAAAATCTGTGTACACTTTGGGCCCCAACACACCTGGGAGATGGGCACATGCCTGTTAGTCACAGAGGTTCATACCCCAGTGAGGGAGGTGGAGGAGGTGTGGAGGGATGTGAGGGGTGAGTAGGATGGGGGATGGGGATGGATCAAATTTGAGATCTTGGAAAAGTTTCACAGGTGATCCTAATATGCTTTACCCCCAATCCTGCACAGCCCCCCAGCCCCCACCTTCTTCTTAAGCCTCCCAAACCACTCTACTCTCACACGAAGACTTACCTCTGCAGCTAGGTCCACGTGGCCTCCGTCCATTTCATGGCACCCTCTGCCTTTGCCAGCCTAGTGCTCTCAGCCCTGGAGGGGCCTGATGCAGCTCAGAGCAGCCATCCTACCTCCAGAGCTGTCCCTTCCCCTGGCATTTCTGACCTCCGATTTGAAACACAGCTGGTCGTGTTTAACAAGAAGATGGCAACATAACATGAAGTTCCCAGATCACTCTCTGAGCCAGCGGTTCTCAACCTTGGCTGCACATTAGAAACACCTGGGAGTCTTTTTAAAATCCTGATTTCTGGGCCTCATCCTCTGGAAATTCTGTTTCTTTGTTACTAATGTTGTGGCCCCACCCCATAACAAAGAAACAGAATTTCTGGAGGATGAGGCCCAGAAATCAGGATTTTAAAAAGACTCCCAGGTGATTCTAATGTGCAGCCAAGGTTGAGAACCACTTCTCTAAACAGTTCTTATCTTTTAAAAAAATCACCTGGGTATTCACCTTCTTTTTGCCAGTTGTCAAACACATGCTGCTTCCAGGAGTGGGGGTGGGGGGTCGGGATGGAGAAACTCTGAGGAGGGTGGGAGTAAACCAGGCTGGCAGGAAAAATTACTGGCACATAAATCAAGAAATTATATGGTGATTTTTTTTTTATCACTTTTTTAAAAAAAAGTAAAGGAGGCAGGGATCTTTGAAAAAGAGGGGGCAGACTGAGGAGTAGCTCCACTGCATTCCATTTACTCTCATAACCCTTCCTTCCTTCCTTCCTTCCTTCCTTCCTTCCTTCCTCCTTCCTTCC
>NW_005366952.1:814160-819476 GCF_000412655.1 Myotis brandtii | reverse complement strand
TTTCCCTTCCTTCCTTCCTTCCTTCCTTCCTTCCTTCCTTCCTTCCTTCCTTCCTTCCTTCCTTCTTTCCTTTTTTCCTTCCTTCCTTTTTTCCTCTTTCCTTTCTTCTTTTTAAAAAGTCGCTAAAATCACTCTACAAAGGTTTCTTTTTATTAGCATTATTTTGTGGTGACTCTCAGGTTCTGCCATCTGATTTGCCCTCAAACTTATAAAACGAGGCTACTTCGAGCAGTCCCACACTGAAGATTCCAACTCAAATCCATGACTAGGATGAAAGCAATTTATTTTTAAAAAGTTGAACTGAACCCTATATAGTTATATATTGAAAAGCGAACAAAAGAGATAGGGTAAAACCCAGCCATTCTCCGTCAGCCAAGGAAATTTTGTTAGAAACACCATCCACAGCCCCACCCCACTTCCCTTCCCTGGAGGCGTCAGTGCTGGGGAAGAAAGCCAGTGCACAGTGGAACCAGCCACCAGACAGGCGGCGACTGGAGCTCTCCAGTTAGGGAAAAAGGCCGCGTTGCTATGGGTCACGCTAACATGACACAGGCCTGCTTCGGATAAAGTCTCAGCTCTTGAGCAGGACAGCCCACGCAGGTAGGCTTAGGAGCAAAGTCCAGAAGACTGACCTGTGATTAGGCAGAGGGGCACTGCCCCAGAACTCTGCCTCTGACCTCCCGAGGTTCCCACCAGCTGGTCACAGGAGAAGCTGGAGAATGGCATCGGCATCCATCACGTGTAACCCCGGGTTCTGACAGCTGGCCCTGGGGGACTTTCTGCACATCTGGGAACTAAATGGGATACCAAACTGTCAACATAAGAACGTCCAAACCTGTAGAACATTTTATGAGTTTATGTGAGCCAAACTGAGGACATGCCTAGAAGCAACATCGAAATGTGTCTGAGAAGATGCTCCAAAGCAGTGGTTCTCAACCTTGGCTGCACATTAGAATCACCTGGGAATCTTTTTAAAATCCTGATTTCTGGGCCTCATCCTCCGGAAATTCTGTTTCTTTCTTACGGGGTGGGGCCACAACATTAGTAACAAAGAAACAGAATTTCCAGAGGACGAGGCCCAGAAATCAGGATTTTAAAAAGATCCCCAGGTGATTCTAATGTGCAGCCAAGGTTGAGAACCACTGCTCCAAAGGATGGCAGTTCTGCGGTTATTTTATACATTTGGGATTAAATGAGGGAACGCAAGGAAGATTACATGAATCCATTGCAGTCAATAGAGATGGTGTGCGGGCAACAAGATAATGTGTTCCCTTGGGGGTGGTTACACCTCCAAGGGGTCTAGCATTTCAAAGCTGTGGTAACCCAGATTCACAAGATGGACAGGGCTCGCTTAAGGCAAAGATAAACCCTCTACTATGGAAGTTATAGGCCTGGGCCGTCACTACCCCCATGATCTGCCCAGTCTGGAATTTATGATCCAATCACCCCGTCACCGAGGTTGTCCGATTTATTACATAGCCTCCTTTTCCGTCCCCAAACTGCTGGAAGTTCCTACTAAGGCCACCTATTGGGCAGAAACACACTAAAGGCCTCTCAAATAAGATGATTAATTGGCTGGGAAGGCTCAAAAGGCATCTTTTTCTGCTGAAAAGAGCTGGACATGGCAAAAGGACACCTAAACCCCTTTAGGAAATAAGTAAGCCTGTGTCGTTGGAACTGCAGAAGGGGTGGCCTTTCAGGAGACTTGATGCTTACTGCTCCCACACAAGTCCAAGCCCCATCAGTTCTCTGCCATACCCATCCTCCTCCCAACCACTCTCTACACAGCTGCAAAGTCATTGTGGGGGTCCAAAATGGGGCACCCCAAGCCATGCCACAGTGGTATGCAGATTGGTCTGAGCTAAAGGCAACTTTAGCTGCAGGCTCAAGAGAAACTTCTGCCCCTCCCTTTAACTACCTAAAAGAACTTGAATTGGGGGCCTTGTGTTCATAATAAGAGATTATCAGCAATAACCTTTTGGACCCAAGTCCATGGCAGGGAAACTTTTGTTTATTAAACATCTGCTCTTCTTATCGCCCTGCAGTGGCCCTTTGAGGCCCCTAGGTGCATTAGCCCAGCCCTAGCTCAGCATGTCTCCCATACGGTACCTCGAGACCTCTTTCTATCTCTGAACCTCATGGTTATGTGGGGTCTCTGATTCTCTCGTGTATGCAGGGTTCCCATACATATGAACATATTAAATTTGGTTATTTTCTCTTAGTAATCTGCCTCATGTCTATTTAAGTTTTAGACCAATCAGAAGAAAGAACCTTCAGTGTAGAGGAAAGTTTGTTCCTCTGCTACATTATCTTTTTTAGAAGTAAAATAAAACTGTGCTCCCTCCACAGCTGAAAAGTCCACAACAGCTTTTGGTCTTATTTCATTAATAAAAATAAGTAAATAAAACCTAGGGATCAGTAACCTTTTCTGTAATGGGACACATAGTAGGTATGTTAGGCTTTGCCTAGCCTGTGCTGTTGTGCTGTAATGATGGCTGTGCTAGAACCAAGTGAAAGGAGACAGTATCTCAGCAAGCAGGAGAGAAGCCATAGACAACACGTAAAGAATGGGCATGACCATGTCCCATTTACACTGTATTTGGCCCACAGGCTGTATGCACCAAATTCTCATATCAGAGTCTTTGCATTTGCCCTTGTCTCTTCTTGGAATGCTCTTTCCTCAGACTTTTGCATCGATGGCTCCAAGTAGTAGATAACTCAGTAAACAGATGAAACATATATTTGGAGAACCAGCAAAGAAAGGGCCCTGAAAATGAGAAAATAATTTGGAACAAATTTGATTTTAAATATGTCCCCCAAAGTATTCAAGCAGTTGTCATGGGTGAGGGAGTGGGTGTCGGAACTTTGTTGACGTTCTTTGCATGTACTTTAAACCTTGGTTGGCTTCTTCTATTTTGAATCAACTGGGGGTGAGTGGGAAGGAGGGAGCACGTCACAGTCTTATCCTGTTTAAGGCCTTAAAGTCTCACTGTGGCCCTGCTGGCTCCTTTTTAGTAACCATGGCCTGAGGTCGAGGTTTGTCTTCTCAACCAAGGTTTCTCTGACCAGTGACTTGACGGTGCCCCTTCACAACTCACCACATTCCTCTGTTGTATCTTCTCACAGCATTTAACCACTCCCTGGAATCATTGTGCTTATTTATGTGCACCTAGTAGAGTGCCTGGCACATAGAAGGCATGCAAGAAAGTATTTGTTGACCGACTAACTTAATGAATGAATGCTTAACTGAGGGATAAAAGAACTCAAGAGCTAAAAGTGTTTTGAGAAGAGATCCAATCCTATGTGAGATTCTCTGCTTGTCCCACACAAAGCCTTAAAAGTGACTCAGAACCTGGGTTGGATACCTGAATCAGTTTTACTCTAGTAGCTAGTGGAGTTAAATCAATTTAGGCAAAAGCAAATTTTTCAACAGAAGAATTGGGACCAAATCAGTTCTGGGAGAATATTTTGCTACTATTGCATGGGATGACTTTCCAGCTCTTTATATTTTATCAATTCAGTCTGTTTTTCTGAAATGTTTATTTATTTTTCTTTTTACTTTTTAGATTTTCATTAACTTTTGGGTTATTCTCTAAGGAAACACAATTTAAACATCCAACAATCAAGAATATATCAAGAATAAATCTGGCTTCCTTGATTTCTGCGTACAGTAAACATCTGATTTGTGTCAGGCACTGTGCTGGGCACTGGAAATACTATGAGTATGTCCTTGCTCTCAGACCAAAAAAAAAGCCAAGTTTTGACAAGAAAATAAACAAGGTGGTAAGGAGGATTTTTTTGAAAAAATAACATAGCAAATGATGAGAAGCTACCCTATAAAGGGTAGGGAAAGTGTATTCCAAGGTGAAGGTGCCACAAGCAATGTCACTGTGGTAGGAGAGAGCTTGGCCTGTTTCAGGAACGGGAAGAAAAGTGATGTGACTGGGTCCCGGAGAGTGAGGACGACAAGGCACAGTGATGAGATGGTCCCTGGGGCCTCATGGACCATGTTAATGAGTTTGGACTTTATATGCAGAGGTTTCACAAAGGAGAGTGAGGCCATATTTGTTACGTCTAAGGAAGATTGCTCTGGCTTCTGTGTGGAGACTGGACTGATGTGGGGCAAGTGTAAAAGTAGGGAGACTTAAGAGCAGGCTGTTGCAGTCATCCACGTGGGAGAGGATGGTGGTCAGACTGGTGGTGGCAGTGGAGACAGGAGAGGAAAGGCTGGAATTACAATAGGCCGTAGAATTGAAAGGAGTTGTCAGTGAATTCGATGTAGGAACTGACAGTACGTAGGCATATCAGTTAGTGTCCAGTTGGGAAAACAGAAATCATTCTGGATATTTCAAACAGAGGGAATTTATCCTAAGAAAATTAGGTTATCTGTTAGAATGCTTTTAACTTCTAGTACAGTAAACCCTCAATATGGACCTTGATTTAACGGACTTGGAATTTAACGGACAAAATTTCCGGTCCATATGTCTTATATGAAAATTAACATCCTGTTAATTTAAAAATGCTTTTAACCAAGATTTGCTTATAGTTAAATTAACAGGTTATTTGTTGTTATTATTAATCCACTTTTATTTTTAATAAATTTTAGTGAATAGATCACATGTTGGAAAAAACACTGTAGTAATTTTGCCAATATAAATACATATTATATATCTACAACCATATTCTACATATTTAAACCCAAGAGTCAGGGCACCTAAACAATGCTCAGTGAATTAATAGCACGTGATCACACCACATGGTGCATGGTAATTGGTTCTGTTGTCTCCTGGCATGACTTTCTGCAGCAGTTTTAACACCCGTAGCTGATGTCCCCACGTGGGCTAAGCCATGCCTTGGCCCTGTGTATTTGTTTACTATTGGTGACTGGTGAATGAAAGCATTTACTAGAAGTATTCAGTATAAATTTAAAATTACTTTAATACATATAGAAAACTTCTTTGCGAAATTAAACTTTTCTTTTTTAAAAATTTATATATATATACACAAATAAAAGAGAAACATGGTAATTAGCGTATGACCGCTACCCTTCCCATTGGCTAATCAGCATATCCTTATGCAAATTAACTGTCAGCCAAGATGGCGGCTGGCAGCCATGCACTGAAGCGAACAGGGAGGCTTGCTTGCTCCAGTGATGGCGAACTCCAACGTTCCCCGCCTGACTTGCCGGCCTCTCAGCTGCAACTCTAAGCAACTATGTTGCAAATATAGAAGCTAAACAAAACCCCAGAAACCTGCGTTAGTCAGCCGGGCTTCAGCCAGCCGGACTGCAACATTGTATCAAATACAGAAGGTAAA
>NW_005366952.1:811952-812307 GCF_000412655.1 Myotis brandtii | reverse complement strand
AAATATGTTCTCCCATGCAGTGGGCTTTCTTGTTGTTTTGTTGATGGTTTCTTTTGCTGTGCAGAAGCTTTTTTATTTTGATGTAGTCCCATTTGTTTGTTTTCTCCTTAGTTTCCATTGTCTCAGGAGATGTGTCGGTAAACATATTGCTAGGACATATGTCTGGTATTTTGCTGCCTATGGATTCTTCTAAGATTTTTATGGTTTCCCATCTTACGTTTAAGTTCTTTTCCCATTTTGAGTTTATTTTTGTGTGTGGTGTAAGTTGGTGATCTAGTTTCATTTTGTTGCATGTATCAGTCCAATTTTCCCAACACCATTTATTGAAGAGACTGTCTTGATTCCATTGTATGCT
>NW_005366952.1:803447-810956 GCF_000412655.1 Myotis brandtii | reverse complement strand
GGGAGTGTGCAGGAGGCAGCTGATCAATGTTTCTAACTCTCTATCCCTCTCTCCTCATCTCTGTAAAAAATCAATAAAATATATATTTAAAAAAAAACAAAACTGCCATATTCCCACTTACCCAGAAACAATCATTAATAGCATCTTGGGGTCTCTCTCTCTCTCTCTCTCTCAAAAAGGGACTCTTACTCTACATTCGGTTCTATAACGCACTGTACAAAATTTTTGCTATAAAACACTTGCTGGACATTTACTTTGTTCCAACTAGTTCCCAGTATTGAATATTTATGTTCTACCAACATTTTCCTATTATAAATATAAAAAGGGAATTATTGCTTGAAAACAAATTTGCAATTTATAAAAACAATTTATAAAGAATATAATCATAATCTGTATTTTGACTATTATGAGATTGTTTGCTTAGGTAGAAAGAGAAAACTTACTATTTTAAACATAAGGTAAAATGCCAGGTCTTTTCCTATCCTGTTCATTTCTTTTGTTGGGGAGCAAAAAGCACTGTAGAATTTCCGAGTTGGGAATGCATGCAGGCCAGAGCCGGGAGGAGCGTGATTTGCAGGCTGTTCTAGAACTGTCCTGCTGCCCTCTCTGTCTCTCTTCATGGAGTCAGACCTCTGATGAGAAAGCTGGTCCTCTGGAGTGTGCAGAAGGGTGACATGGAGACAAGGTGCCTTTAAGAGTGGACCCATTACTATGGCCACTTGGCAACCATTTCTCATATGTTATCTGTTAGAATGTTTTTGACTACTAGTGGCTGGACTTCCATTGGCTTTAAAAGTGAAGAAATGTATTATCTCACATAACGAGAAGTCCAGAGGTAGGACAGGCTCCCAGAATAGTGAGATAAGCCATTCAGTGATGTCACCAAGGGCTCAAGTCCTTTCAACACTCGGTCCTGCCTTTCTGGGTGTTGGCTCCATCCCGAGACTGGCTCCCTTCTTGGTGACTAGATGGCTGCCAGAGGCCACAGAGCTGCCTGCTTCCTTTTCCACGTTTGGCAGGATATCAATTCTTTTCAGCTTAAGCAGACCAGTGGTTTCAATACTGTTGTACATTAAAATCACCAGGAGTGTTTTTGAATTATTTATGTATTAATATTATTTCATTTTAATTTTGTTTTATTTATTTATTTACTATTGTATTTTTTAACTGTCTAGGCCTTATCTTTAATTTTTAAAAAAAATTGATTTGGTTGAGAGAGAGGAAGGTGAGAGAGAGAGAAACATCGATTGGTTGCCTCCTGTGTGCACCCTGATTGGTGATTAAACATGAAGCCTGAGTATGTGCCCTGACTGGGAATCAAACGTGCCACCTGTTGGTGGTATAGGACGACACTCCAACCACCTGAGCCACACCGCCCAGGACCTTGGCCTTGTCTTTAGAAAATTAATTTATTATTCCAGGGTGGGGCCCAGCTGGAGGTAATTTTTAAAAGCTCCCAAGTGATTCTCATGTACAGCCAGGACAGAGAACCACTGGATTATGCTGGTTTAGGTGACCTGCCTATTGCTAGACTGACAGTCACCAGGATAATACTGATTAGCTTAGGAAAATGGATCTCAGAATATGCTCCCTTTCTCCCCCCCCTCCCCCCGCCCCCCCAACAGAAGCAGCTCCAGGGAGCCTGTCAGAAATGCAAATTATCAGGCACCACCCAGACCTATTAATTCAGAAACTCTGGGGGTGGGGTCAGCAATTTGTGTTTTAATAAGCTTTATTCTGATGGACTCACTGCCTCATACAAGTCAAGCTCCTTCTGTGGAGCTGGGGAGCAGGGAAATGTGTGAGCAAAAGCTGAGGTCTTTGGGGCAGTGAATCCCGGGGCACTGGACCCTTGAGCACTCCCTCCTCCCAGCACAGGCCAGAGACAGAAAAAGGGATCAGCACCTGAATCCGGGAGACTCCTGGCTGTGCAGAGAGGGCCTCTGAATGTTGCCACCAAGCCTCAGCCCCTGCAATGGGCTCTTAGGAACAGAAGAAGCCATGTTCTGTTGGTATCCAATCCTTTTACCCCAGGGGACTCTCTAGAAGTTTCTGCAGGAGCTAAAGGGCTGAAAAGACTGACTTGGTGTACACTTTCCCGAAAACATTGTGAACTAATTTTAACCACAGTGCAATCTCACTAGGGTCCTGGAAAAGAAAAAGACCATTAGGTAAAAACAAAGGAGATCTGCATACAATAAGGACTTTAGTTAATAATATATCAGTATTCATTTATAAACTGTGACATATGTACCATACTCATGTCACATGTCAACAGGGGAAACTGGGTGTGGGGTATATGGGAACTCTGTGAAATCAACTTTCTTTCCTGCAGATCTAAATCTGCAGATCTAAAATAAAAAGGTTCTTTTAAATACGACACGTTAAGATGTGAAATTCTAACAGATGGAAACACCTTTGTAAAGGGTTTATTAAAATTAAGCATAAATGTCTCTTTAAAATGCTCCATATTAATATAACCTTGACACTGTTATATTTTCACGATTGATACCATGTTTTGTTTTTTTTTGCCATGTTTTTAGCCAGGGCAAATGCTTGTTGAACATTTTCAGTTTAAACAAGTGCTGAATTTGAAACTATTAATGAAATTCCTGATATGCCACATTCTCAGAATCTGCACATGGCCAGAATTATCAAAGAGCTAATGGGAGAGGCATAACCTTGTCCATGTGCTTAGGAAGAATAAGAACCTATATAAAAAGTCACTTCCTTTCCCCTCAGACTCGGAAAGGAGGAGGGCGGCTGGACTCCACGGGGGATGGGCTATAGTCAAAGGCATCTTACTCAGAACCCAGTTCATAGTGAGCTCAGGCAGACATCCCCCTCAGGCGCTGTCCTGTTGTTCCAGCAGCTCCATTTCAGTTAAATGTGATTCCTGTGTCCTGAGGGGTGACCCATGCAATCCCGTGGACAGAGGGGTGGCTCATTCCCAATGACTCATCTCAGTAGAGTGTACATCAGTGGAATGTGCAATTCCTGGAAACACTGGGCCATAATTGGAATGGAGCAAGGAGCAAGGAGCAAATCTTATAGTTTGGAAGGCTCCCCTCAATGTAGTCTGCTGAGTAATTTATGGTAAGTTTTGCTTACGAGTACTAGCAAGGAAACTGATAACTAAGATGGTCCGTGCAGGGTCAGAGTGTTATTATTAAGAGTCATAACAAAAAGAGTACTGAGGGGCAGTTCCGGTGGGGGCGGCCTCCCCAGGACAACATGCCTCTCACTAGGCCCTTCTTCACCCCCCTCCAGAAGAGGAGCAGCGGGAACACCAGAAGCACCTGGTGCAGAGCCCCAGTTCCCACTTCATGCCTGTGACACGCCCAGGACGCTATAAAACCACCACTTGTTGGCCCTGCACAAAAGGCCGTTTCCTGTGTAGGCTGCTCACTGTCCTCTGTCGGTCAACAGGAGGAAAAGCAAGGCTGACAGAAGGATGCTCTTTCAGAAGCAAGCAGCACTGAAAGCACTCCGAATCAAGATGAGTAGGGAACCAGCCCACATTTTGGATAAAAAATAAAGTACTTAAGGGCAAAACTGTTGCCGTGCCAAGCAAGTAGCTTGAAATAATGTTCCCCGCTGATCTTGCTATGTTGGAATCTCTCAGATTTTTTCCATCATTGTTTTACTCTCTCACTATGTGACCTTGAACACATTCCTTAGCGTCTCTCTCTCTCTCTCTCTCTCTCTCTCTCTCTCTCCCCCCCTCATTTTTATCTTCACAATGGGGAATATTAATAGTACCTATTTCTTGGCAGTGTTATATGAATTCATCAAAGTAATGTTTACAACACTTTTAGAAAAGTGCCTAGAATATGGTGTTAACAAAAGTGTTTGTTTAATAAATTAATGAATAAATAAGATAGCCCTTGCTCACACTGAAGTCATTCAATGCAACAATAGACCTCTTGATGATATCGCATGGCAAAAACACAGAAAATAATGCTCAGGGAGGGAGCCTCAGGCATGGCAGGACATTGAAGGAGAAGAAGAAACAGAAAGTTTTCATGAGAAATAAAAGTGAATGTGATGGAAAACTCCCATATTATTGGAGGAAATGTAAAATGATGCAGCCCTTTCGAAAACAGTTTAGCAGTACCTCAAAAAGTTAAACACAGAGTTACCATATGACCCAGCAATTCCACTCGTAGGTCTATACCCCAAAGAATTGAAAGCAGGTACTCAATAACCAAAAGATGGAAACAACCAAATGTTCATTAGCTTATGCGTGAATAAACAAATGTGGTCTATCCGTATAATAGACTATTATTCCGTCATACAAGAGAACAAAGTGCTGATAAATGGTGCAACGTGGATGAACCTGGGAAACATTTTACTGAGTGAAAGAAACCAGACACAAAAGGTCCCATGTCCCACGATTCTACTTATAGGGACTATCCAGCATTGGTAAATTCATAGCCACTGAAGGCAGGTTGGTGGCTGTTCAGAGCTGGGTAATTGGGGAGTAACTGCTTAATGGGTAGAGGGTTTTCTTTTCTGGTGGTAAACATGTTTGGAACTAGAGAGTGGCAGTGGTTGCACAAGTTTGTGAATGTACTAAATGCCATTGAATTGTTCAGTTTATAAGGGTTCATTTTATGTTTTGTAAGTCTTACATCATAAAAAATCATACATACGTAAGTGGGACCAGAGTGAGTGCTGTGTTTGTTCTAGTTGAGAATACAGAACATTCCAGACTCCTCTTCCACTCACCAGAAACCTTATTTGAGAAAGTTATCTAATGGCCATCCCCTCTGGGCCCTGGTTTCCGTATCTGTAAGAAAATGGAAGTGGACTAGGTGATTACGAGGAGCGCTTTCATTTCAAATTCTAAGGCAGAGAAATTCAACACCCCTCTTTCCTCCCTGTCTCATCCACATGCTTGGAAACAACTGCATCTGAACTGCAGATGTATACTGGAAGACAATGAATGTTGTTGTAATTAAATTACAGGGAAATTAATTTGTTTTAGTTATTCGTTATAATATTAGTTATTACAATGACACAAATTAATGGGCAAATAACTAAAACAAATGCACGTTAGCAATGAGCTTAGTGTTTGCCACTGTGATACTTAGGCTCGGAGCCCATGCATGGCTCCAGCCTGTCTGTACCCTCCATGTAAGCACACACTGTGCTTTTGCCAGTCACAGTATCTCAAGCTCTCCAGCCAAGTGCAGTGCTGGCAGAATCACGTTGATTGGGAGGCCCTTGATTGATTAATCAGTGCCTTGCCAAGCAGGATGGTGACGAGAAATTAAATACCCTTCTGAACGGCCTACTCTTTGCAACCAAGTAATCTAGAACAGCTCGAGGCCATCAATCATTAGAACATGCCATAGACCACTGCTCTAATTACAACTAGACTAGTTAGAACTTTACTCTAAAATTATTGAAATGTTATTTGAATAGTACCACTGCTCTAATTACAACTAGACTAGTTAGAACTTTAAAATTGTTGAAATGTTATTTGAATAGTAAGCCAAATTTACCCAGTCCTGGGACTTAAAGTCTGGGAGGTGGGTATGTCATTTTCTGCATATTACCCATCACAGCATGAGTCCACAAGTTGTTGAGGACAGGCCATTGTGAACATCACTAATTCATGGAGTTGCTAGGAGTCAGAGCCGTCTCAATGGCGCGTGGCACACACACCTCCACTACCTGCTACTGCAGGTTACCGGTCTTCTGTAAATTCCTTCCTAATGATTCCTAGGAGTCTCAGGTGCATCTACATAGACTTCAGCTGGAAGCATTTCAGCCACCTACCAAGGTTTATCAGTCACCCCCCACCCCTTAAATTCTGGTTTCTTCAGGGATATCTACTTTGGAGGTCTACAACAGTCCCCAAAGCTGCACCAACCGGAAGCCACAGTCTATCCAGGCCCACATTATTAGACAACTATTAGCTGCTAATTTCAGGAGGTCCAAGCATGTGGGCTCCCGGCCTCATGGAGCAGCTGAGAGAATTTAGATAGCGCCTTGAGGCTGGCCAAGTCAAACCTCCTGAAAGGTCATACCAACGACTTACCCTCTTGGCTGAGAGCCTCTCTCAATATAACTGGAAGTTCCACCAGTTTCCCATTGACTACTCTTCTTGAACGTTCCTTCTATCTACTTCTTTCCATCACGGAGCAGCAGCATCCCTTTCCTCTTCCACTCTTTGTTCTTGGCCTGGACTTCATTCCGTTCCTCCTTTCATATTTCTCCTCTCACATGCAGAGAGGAGAAGGCTATAGGAAGGAGAATAAAAGTGAAAAAGCTGGAGGGGATTGTGTACAAATTAAGTAATGCCTGTAAACCCTGTACATCCTTCTATTCAACTTAAATGAAGAACCTGAGTGCAAATTAATGTAAAATTAAAAATATGAAAATAGCTTTGCATCCAACTTATGAATCTTGTTTTCCTGACTTTGATCTCTGGTGTTCATTAGGAAATAAATAAAATAAAAAACCCATAAAGCAGTCAGCTTATCTTTGGGTAACTAAAAACTCTTCTGGTCGTCCTGACCAGTTTGGCTCAGTGGATGGAGCGTCGGCCTGCGGACTGAGGGGTCCCGGGTTCAATTCCGGTCAAGGGCATGTACCTTGGTTGTGGGCACATCCCCAGTGGAGGTGTGCAGGGGGCAGCTGATCGATGTTTCTCTCTCATCGATGTTTCTAACTCTCTATCCCTCTCCCTTCCTCTCTGTAAAAAATCAATAAAATATATTTTTAAAAAATAAAATAAAAACTCTTCTGGTGATATTCCTCCCTCCCTTCCTGTAGGGAAAGTGAGATGAGAACATAGTCTATCTTTTGGGCGATATACCTAAACTGGCTGTTACACAAGCATGTGATTAATTTTGAAGGCTGACTTTCAGAACACCATATTTGAGTAAACTTGAAAGATAAGTCAATGAAAACATCCAGCAAAGCAAAATAGGTATTTTCCCGTTTCAATCAGATATCAGATATGACCCAGCATTTCTTCATCCCGTTTCAATCAGATATCAGATATGACCCAACATTTCTTCATGTTCAACCTTCTGAACACAAAGGGTCTTGAATACAGTAGAGGTTAGCGAAATGTTTGTTAATTTTAGTTAAAATGGAATTTCTCTCAGTCGCTCAGTGGCTTGAACTTCCTGACTTGAGGAAAAGGGAATAAGGAAAGGCATCATGATGATAAAGCTAGAAAGAGATCACTATTTAACATACAGATAATTTGTTCCTGGGTTTATTACTTTGTTCAAAAGCCTGGGAGGTGAGCAGCCAGAATGTGGCAGTAAACTGTGCTATTAATTCCATTTATATTTTCAGAGCTGGGAGTCAGGTTTTCAAGTTTGTTCTTGGACTTTATGCAAAACATATGCAAATCTATAGCATTCTAAAATCCCGTCTCTTTGCCAGCCCCTCCCCTAGTCACAAACAGCCTGGGCTGCGGAGTGGTGGACCCCGGCGTGGGTGATGGGCGGGGATGGGGGGGAGTGGGGGAAGGGCTTTCGGCGA
>NW_005366952.1:769030-803386 GCF_000412655.1 Myotis brandtii | reverse complement strand
GCTGCGGGGCTGGACCTCAGCCTTTCCCCGCCTGGGGCCGCCGCCGCACCATTGGTTGCTCCGCGTCTCCAAAAGGGGCCCTTCGACTCCTCACTGGGTCAGTCTGGTGCTGGGTCGTGGAACTCCCCACAACTCCCGCTGGTCCGGAACTGGATCCCTTCTTCCCAGAGTTGCGAGCAACTTTCCCGTCTCCCTGGCGCTGCAGTGGCTCGGGGATCGGGGCAGCCGCTGGTAGCTGAACCCAGGGCCAAGCTACCCGCGCCGCGGCTGAGCGCGCGCGTTGGTCTCTCTCGGTGCACGCTGGGGGTCCCGGAGCTCCGCTCTGCCGGGGAGATGCCTCTGGGACACATCATGAGGCTGGATCTGGAGAAAATCGCCCTGGAGTACATCGTGCCCTGTCTGCACGAAGTCGGCTTCTGCTACCTGGACAACTTCCTTGGCGAGGTGGTGGGCGACTGCGTCCTGGAGCGCGTCAAGCAGCTACACAGCAACGGAGTCCTGCGGGACGGCCAGCTGGCCGGGCCCCGCGCAGGCGTCTCCAAGCGGCACCTGAGGGGCGACCAGATCACGTGGATCGGGGGCAATGAGGAGGGCTGCGAAGCCATCAGCTTTCTCCTGTCCCTCATCGACAGGCTGGTCCTGTACTGCGGGAGCCGGCTGGGCAAATACTACGTCAAGGAGAGGTCCAAGGTAGGACGCGCGCGGGCGCCCCACCGCTGCTGCAGCCCGCAGGGACCGGAGACATGCGGAGTCTGTTGTCTGTCGTCTTCGCAGGGCTACGAGCGAACTTTAGGTTTTAACCAAGAAGCAAGAAAGAAGTCAGTCTGGTCTTCCCATCCCCCAGGGAAAATCCATGCTAAGGGACTTAGGTGTATCATTATAATGACCTTCTGATAACTTTGAAGTAATGGCTCTGGTGGGTGGTACAAGCTGGACAAGCTGTGGCTTTTTGGTCTGATTTTAAGACGTGGAGGTTCTCAAAAGTCCATACGAGGGACAGGTTGTTAGAAAGATGGTGTATGATCCGAGACACACGTGAACTCATGATCTTAACTGTCTACTTTAAAGTCACCTAATATTTGCCCTTCATTGATTCCAAAGGGGATTCCCATGACCGCACTTTTAAAGAATGCTGGGGACAGCTGTGATTTTGCAATGTGGCATTCGGTTTGTGGAGTTTGGCAGGTGTGGAAAGAGTTTGCCCTGTGAAAGAGTAAAGCTCCTCTTCACTTTTGAGTGCTGCCCTTGGCTCGTTGCACTCAGGACACTCAGATCATCTGTTTGACTGAAAATTCTCTCCTGGTGCTGAGCCCACACCACCACCTTCCCTTTCCTAACTTGCAGTTGATGGGGAAATCTACTCAAAATCACCAGTTATGCCCTAACCGGTTTGGCTCAGTGGATAAGAGCGTGGACCTGCGGACTGAAGGGTCCCAGGTTCGATTCTGGTCAAGGGCATGTACCTTGGTTGCAGGCACATCCCCAGTAGGGGGTGTGCAGGAGGCAGCTGACTGATGTTTCTAACTCTCTATCCCTCTCCCTTTCTCTGTGTAAAAAATCAATAAAATATATATTTTTAAAAATACACTGGTTATGTGATCAGAATAGGGTAGTCAAGTACCTCTGGAAAGAAATGATGTTTTCGTTCACAGCCAGAAGTGACTCCCTGGGTAGAAATTTATCTTGGAAACATTTAGAGGTAGGTTGGCAGAAATGTGGGAACATGTAGTGCCATGTACATTCATTTGGGATAGTCTAGCCACTCAGTCTTTTCTACAAATGACAATCCAGCCTGCTTTCCAGTGGCAGTTCTGAGAGTGATTTGCATTTCTTTTATTGTGGACTGGCCAAGGGGCACTCAGAACTGTGGGAAACGTGCACTTTAACACAGCAAGGCTACACATACTAGCGTGAGAAGGAAGGTGAACATTCACCTCTGTACCATTCTTTAACCACATAGGTAGTATTTCTCAATTTAAGATCCATCCTGTGATAACATACCTTGTCTCATTTGTTCCATAAGCTGAGAGGAGCACTCTTAATATAGTGCAAGTAGTGAAGATTGGAAATGTATAGAAATGAAGGGGTTGGAGTGGTGAATGGAGTAGAGGAGAAATAGATTGCTTTCAAACTAGGGGGACATGAATAGAATATCAGAAGACATTGCTATTTATCTGACACAAAAAGTAAATCTTAGAAAAAAATGCTGCTTTCTAACTTTGCTTTGGGGAAAATTCAGAGTTAGCAGGAATCAGTAGACGATTGATGTTATTGTTTCTCTACTCTTCCATCATTTGGGTGGTGGATGAGAAAGCTGTTTGTCTTGATCAGTCTTATATTTGCACCTTGCCCGTCTGGGGCCCCGTGGGGGAGGGGAGGGGAGGGAAATGGCTAGCCTCAGTATTGCAGAGGTGCTTGTAGCTTCAACTTGGAAGAGCAGATGGCTTCTTACCAGTTTTTAAAACTTTCTTTTAAACTTAGGCTGAGGAATCCTCCCCTCCCCCCACCTCCCTCGGGCATTCTAGGAACAGAATTCGCTTTGAAGGAGGTCAGAATTAATTGGCAGAAAGAGGTCACTAACATGTTTGAATGTTAAGTATTTTTATTTAGCTTTGACTTAATGAACAGTGGTAGGGTTTTAGGCTAGAATTTAACTCCACAAAGGGAATGAAAAGCACTGAGTATGTCTGGCTAAGGACAAGATTTATAAATATGATTTTTCAATTATGGATTATCTTCTGGGTAGAACAAATAACTTTTCAGTTAACCCTTTCAGTTAACAGAACATGACTGTGAATTGAAAAGAGGAAATACATCTGTTGTCCACGGAAGAGACATCTGTCTGCCCATACCTAGATGTCCAACTCTCCTTTGGCTATTTTGGCACAAAACTCTTCACTCCTTCCCTTTAGAAAAATCACCTCTAGATTGGGATATTCCCAACCAATGAGAACCAAATGCATACCAGGTTTGAGCAAACAGTTGTTATAGTAAATTTTTTTTAAAGTTTGATTTGCTTGTATAAAGAAGTCTCTTTAGTAATGTCTGTGGCCTTGGGTCTCTTGTTTGAAGTTCATTATTAAAGCATTGTAGGAAAAACACATTGCATTTCTACATGATTTATATTAGTTTCATCTTAATTTAACCTATTTACTTCTCTTCCTTCAACTGAGTACCTTACCCTTCTGCTTCCCAGAGTAATGATATAGACCCACTTTTTTCATACCCAGTTTTAGAAAAACTGAATTTTTTAAAAGCAGAACATGTAAATTTATTTTAAAAATTTATTTGTAACTTTTTATGAAAAATTTCAAACATATTAATTTAGAGAGTCTAGTATAATGAACTCCCATCCCCCATTTTCAACATTTGCCAATGCATACATTTATTTTAGACCAATTCTTTTTCAGGTACTTTAAATTTCTGTGCTTATTAGTGTATTGACTCTAATTAAGTACTTTTTCCCCTGGATTTTTAAAGGTCATTGAATAATGTAATAATGCCCTGTATCTCAATGAAGCAATAGCAAAGGCATTGGTAATAAAATAGGAATATAATACTGGAATTGAAATGGAAATTGTGGAAGGATATGGAAATAAATATTCCAGGATCCCCTCTTCCCTGCCAAAAAGGTTATTACAGGTCAGAATTTATCTACCTCCACTTTGTTGGAGAAAAGTCCTAGGGTGGTGAAGACTCTGGGGCAGTGGTTTCCTATAATGTAGTATAGCAGTATGGCGCCCCCTAACTTCAAGCATGATCATTGCTTTCAGGCTATCAAAAGATTTATCTGCTACTTCCTTTTGGAGACTTTAGACTATATCCAAGATAAATATTGGTTATAAATTGCTCCTTTTGTTTTGGCTGCCTAGAAATGGCTGTTTTCCAGCAAACATGTAACTTATAGAACTGAATGTTCTGCTTGAAGCATCTCATTATAGACTCACTAGTGAGTAACTAATAACTACACTTTAATGAGCAGTTTGCTCTGTCTGGCATTGTACTAATAAGCACTTTAAAAACACTGTCTGTCTGACTTAGTCTTCAAAACCACAATCTTCAGCAAATTGAGTGATTAAATCATTTACCAAAGGTCACAAAGTCAGTGGTAAGAAGCAGTTTATCATAAAAGGACAAACTCACAGATACAGACAATAGTATGGGAATTACCAGAGAGGGAGGGGGTTAGGAGGAGGTAGAAGAGGATACAGGAAGGAGATTTGACTTGGGGTGGTAAACAGCACAATTTACAGATGATGCATTACAGAACTGTACACCTGAAACCTATATAATTTTATTAATCAATGTCACCCCAATAAAGTTAATAAAAAATTAAAATAAAATAAAAGTTAGGAGCTTATGCCGGGGGTTACTGACCCTGTAGGTAAGTTGCTGAATTTTTACCAAGTGTAAAATGAGGGATAATAATACTTTAAAGCTTTTCAGGGAGGGAGCATTAGATAAGATAATGTACTTAAAATTCTTAGCAGGATTCTAAGCCTTCATAAATGTTATAGGCTGTCAGTGGAAGACTTGGGATTCTAACCCAGTTCTGTCTGACTTCAGAGTTTGTGTTCTTGACTATGATGCTCCTAGTTTTCATCCTTTCATTTATTCAGCAAGTGCTCACTCAGCATGGGATACTGTGCAAGGCTTGAGGTACAAAGGTGAGCAGGCATAATCCCTGCCTCATGGGGCTTAACATTCACTTGTGCATTTGAATGCAGGATCCTCTAGTTCACACTTGATTAATTCTCAAGCCTAAAAAAGAAAAAAGACAAAACCCAAACATTGCAGTGGGTCAGCTACATACATTTGAGGAAGAAAATGGAGGGCTGTGCTAATGCTTTCCTACTGTTACTGGCAGGAAGAGTTTGTTAACAAGGTTGCTTGCTAGGACCCCTGACTAGAGGAGTTCTGGCCATGGGGTTATGTGGGTTGTATTGTGCACAGACAGATCAGCCCTCCTGTGGAAACAATGCAGAGAAGTGATGAAACAGCAATAAGTTATGAATAAAAGAAAAAGTGTTGTGAAGTGGTGGGTTTGTTCCTTTGCTATCAATAAGTTTGGCCCACCCTTCTCATGTGATGTCAGGAGTATCCCTTACTCAGTGGAGCTTTTCATGGTTGCAAACTGCTTTAAGCAAAAATGGGATAATGTATGTTGAAGATCAGGCTCTCTCTCAGGAGCCAAGTGCAGGAAATGCAGTCATGGTTCACAGAAGGGTAGGTGGAGCCATGAACTATGAACCAGAGAGTCCTAACTACCCAGGGCAGCTTGGGTGTTAGTTCTTTTCCTGGTGCTTTATGGCCTCCATCTTTGCTTCTCTGCTGGTGCCCTTTATTTCTCCCCCGCTCTCCGTTCCGTCCAGCTTTTTCTGCTTTTCCATGTACGTGGCTCAAAATGATGCCCTCCCCCACAGTGGCCACCTCAGCCTCAGTCTGAGATCAGCAAACACTTGACCAATATTCTAGAATCTCCTTTTCATCAGCCTTGGTTGGGGAGGTAGAGGGGCATGTGAAATCATAGATTATAACTATGGTTGTCTGGACCCCTGAGAAGTGCAGTTCTTAAAGCATGGGGCTTGAGGACTAGATCCAGAAACGGTGTCTCTGTAATTAAAAATCTTAAAAATCTGTCTGAGCTATTTTAGGGGGAGGAGGCACTGAGTTTGAAAGACTGGAACATTTTTCTGTAAGGATGTGAGGGATTCCTATAAAAGGTTTTGTATTTAAAAATAACTTAGCTCTTGGAGGAAGGAAATTAATCCAAGGAAATAATTTACAGAATTCAGCGTCAGTGACAGCGAAGCCTGTTTCTCCATTGGGTGGTTTTCATAGTGTCTTTTGTCTGTTCTGTTGAGTAACACTTGGGAACAAAGAAAAGAAGATAGGCATGTGTGCATATGTGTGTGTACTTTATAATTTCTTTTGTTCACTTTTGGACCACTGGCCACTCAACCACTACTTTATCTGCTTGCAGTGAAGTGGGAAGTCAGGGGGTATCAATTTAATTTATTAATTGACAAATTGTTAAATGTCTTGTACTGTGGGAGACCTGTAAGTGGCTGGGAGAAGGAAGGTGAAAAGTGATTATAAAACCACCTAAAGAAGCTGAAAGTTGAGTGGTGTGAAGTGGTTGTCACCAATTTTGCTTTCTCTTTTCTAATTAAACTGCACCTTTACACTGATTAGTCATTTTTGTTTCTCTTCTTCAGGCTTTCTCCAATTTCTCTATTTAAAATTAAGTGATCAACATTAGTAACCAAAACTATACCAAACTTTAATGATACAAGTTTTTAGAGCTACAGAGAAGTATCAGAAATCACATCTCTCCAGTCATTCAATCATTCAGCAGTTTTAATATTTGGAGAGATGAGGTCTTGCAAGGGATTGGGGTCCTGGGCCTAAGCAAAGGCGCTTTAGTGGAGGGGGGCTAGCCTGGCTGGGGTTGCTCCCTGAGTCAGGTAGACTGTGAGACAGGGTCGGTAGGTTAATTCAGCTGCATGAGCATTTTATTTGTGAATTTCAAAGATAATTCTCATTTAAAATTGACAAACATCCTTTCATGGAGTTATATTAGCCTATCTGTACATTCAACTTTTGGGTGTCATGAATTATTTCCTTTTCTGACCTCACTCAGCCCAGAGCAATTTTGTACATTCTTTTCTTTCTTTCTTTTTTTAAAAATATATTTGTATTGATTTCAGAGAGGAAGGGAGAGGGAGAGATAGAAACATCAATGATGAGAGATAATCATTGATCGGCTGCCTCCTGCACGCCCCCTACTGGAGGTTGAGCCTCCAACCTGGGCATGTGCCCTTGACCAGAATTGAAGCAGGACCCTTCAGTCCACAGACTGATGCTTTATCCACTGAGCCAAACCGGCTAGGACTGTGCGTTCTTTTCTGATTCCTGACTCTGACTAGAAAGATTTCAGATTTTATAAATAACAGGCAGCCTTGCATGTTACGGCTCCATTCTGAAAACACACCATGTGTGGAAGACATCTCGGATAGCAGATGGGGATAGGGTTTGTCCCAGAATGAGCAGGGCACCTCTGAGAAGCATCTCTAAGCACCCCAACATCGTGCATTTCATTAGAAAGCTTAGAGGGCATCTCCACTGTGGGCGGCCTTTGCTGAGTTTGGCAAGACCTCTCTGCTTTGGACTCACTTTTGTAGCTGCAGGTAAATTAAGTGACGTTTTGACCTGTGCCTATTGAATACTAAGGAGCAGCTTGCGGGTTCACACTATGGAGAAGATTATTAATTCTTTGTTAATTGTTACTGCAACAGACTTGATAATTCCTTTGTAGTACCACTTTGTAACTGTTAACTAATATTGCTCCAAGAAATGGGTGTCATTTTTCTGTAGTGTTTGTCAAATGCACATGTTTTGACAGTAATGATAGTTCAGATGTATTCTGCTGGGCAACTGCCAGGGGTGCCCAGCGGGTAGCTGAATCCAGAGGCACTGGAATTGTAAGTGTGACAGGCAAATCATTTTATGATGCCAGACTAAGGAATTCAGCTTTGGCAGATTGCCCGGAGCCGTTGATTTGGCTCAGATTCAGAGCTATGTGTCCATTTGCCAAGAGATTAGTTAGCTCAGCTCATTATACATAGAATTTATACCCCACTTCCCTCCATTATTTCAGTCTTCAACCAGTATGCCTCTTACCTTAATTTTGTATCTTTTGATATTGGGATTTGTGGATGAGTTCCTCTGTTTGTTTTTGGTGAGCTGGTAGTGACTGTTATATTTTTCACCTCCTGCCCCAACGCAGTCCCAGTCTTACAGACACGTGGGTTTGCAGTTGTATAATGCAGACTTTCAGGTCTTATGCTGGATTCATTCTGTACCTACTTACTGAGAGTACTCCACGTTCAGTACCATGTCAATACCTCCTTATTAAGTCAAGACAATTTTTGATTCTTTAGGAGATACAATGATCAACATTTCTTAATTTCTGAAGTAAATGTATCAACCTCATATTAAATATTGTTTCCTTCCAACATGAATTTCAAAATGCAAAGAGTCTGGGAATCCGACAGCCATCTTGATTATTTGCCAGTGGGAAGAGACAAAATGGAAAACTCAGTTCCAGGTGTCAGTGACGTCTATTTTTGGTTCAGTAAGGGAACTTGAAGTTGTTCTGGAGTATTCAGGATCATACTCTTCTATTTGAGTATTGCTTGGAAGCAGTAAACATGCAGTGTTTTAAACAGTCTGAACATCCTTTGGACCTTGCTCTGTGTTCTCCAGACCCAGAACAAGAATCTGCCTGTGCCCCTCCCTCCAGATCCCCTCCCATTTCTACTCATCTGTCTAGTCCAGGGGTCCTCAAACTTTTTAAACAGGGGGCCAGTTCACTGTCCCTCAGACTGTTGGAGGGCCGGACTATAGTTTAAAAAAAAACTATGAACAAATTCCTATGCACACTGCACATACCTTATTTTGAAGTAAAAAAACAAAGCGGGAACAAATACAATATTTGTATTTGCATGTGGCCCGCGGGCCGTAGTTTGAGGACCCCTGGTCTAGTCAAACCTGAGGGACTATTACTCAGAAATCTCAATACCTTACACAAAATTGACAGTGAGTCTTTTTGTTTGTTTGGTTTTTGGATGGCTTTTTTCCTATTCATATTGTTTTTGAGTGATGGGAGTAGATAAGTAAAGCTTTTTTAAAACACAAAATATTGAAGATTCAGGCAGGAACATGCAATATTATTGGTCAAAGTTTGGCCTATTTTGTGCCATTTTCGCTTTTTATTATGTTTGTTTTTTAGGTTCACTGTGGAGCCTCAAGTTTTGTCTTTTCTTAAAAAACTGAATTTTGTTTTCCTTTCATAGTAGAAATCCTTGAGGAGGAAAGTATTTTAAAGAGACTTAGTTTAACCATAACTCACCTCCCTTTTGTTTTCATTCTCCCTGTAATCCATTTTCATGTGCTTTTGTCAGAGTGTAAACGGCCCCAAACCCATCTCTAATCGTGCAGTCTCTATGCTTAAAAACCCCCAACCGGGCTCTGTCCCTATTGTCCACTCTACGTGCTGTGCACTTCCTAGTGTGCCACGTAAGGCCTTCCACATCTGACCTCAACTGACCCCATTGACCTTTCTATACTTAATCTGCTCACCTCTTTCCTTCTCTCCCAATCCCTGAAATGCTAGGGACTGATTTTGCCAGGCACACGGAGCTTCCCATTGTTTCTACTCTTCAGGATCCATCGTAGTGCCTTCTCCATGAAGTCTTCCCTTCTGCTCCCTAGAACTCTGTGGGTGGCTCAGTCCAGGCTGCCCTAGTACATTTATTTTTTTGGCTGCTTCCTCTAATCCAGCAGTTACTTAAAAATTCCATTAAGGCAGATATATAAACTTAATATATACTTTCAGTGCCTTGAACAGTCCTTTACAATTCATAGGTGCTTGTTGACTTAATTTCATTTTCAAAAGGAACTTTGATTTCAAAGGATGTCAGGATGTCAAAAAAAAAAAAAAAGGTTTTGCAGCATGGTCCCTAATTTGATGTCATAATGTTTAAGTATTGTATTACATTAACATGCTACGAGGAACCATCTTAAAGGAGGGGCTTTAGCTTTGTGAGATTCTTTCCTCCGTTTTGGAATTCCATGCCTGGCCCTAGCTTTGGAAACTCACCATAGAAGTACAGGAAGCAAGACACAATAGAGACGATGAAGATGTCAAGAAGGCAGTGAATGAATATGATGACATCCTGGAGACGTATATTCCTGTATTGATGGCCCAGGCAGAAAATCTACTGGAACCTCGAAAGTTATTCAATGGTAGAAGAGATCTTTCGCAAATCTGTGGAATTCTGCAATGAGCATGATGTGTGGAAGCTGACTGTGGCTCATGTTCTCTTCACAAAAACAAATACAAAGACGCCATCGGTTTTTATGAGCCCGTAGTCAAGAAGCACTATGACAACATCCTGAATGTCAGTGCTACTGTACTGGCTCACCTCTGTGTTTCATACATTATGACAAGTCAAAATGAAGAAGCTGAGGAGTTGATGAGGAAGACTGAAAAGGAGGAAGATCAGCTCTCCTATGATGACCCAGATGAGAAAAACTACCATCTGTGGATTTGCTGATAGGGACACTTTACTGTGCCAAAGGAAATTATGACTTTGGGATTTCTCGAGTTATCAAAAGCTTGGAACCTTATAATAAAAAACTTGGAACTGATACCTGGTATTATGCCAAAAGACGCTTCTTGTCTTTATTACAGAACATGTCATAATACATGATCATGTTTTGTGAGAGTGTTACTCAAGAATGTGTTCAGTTTCTAGAACACTGTGAACTTCATGGCGGGAATGTACCTGCCATTATTGAACAACTCCTAGAAGAGGAAAGAACACATATTGGAAAGAATGCAGTCACATATGAATTCAGACAGTTAAAAGCTTTGATTTATGAGATTATAGGATGGAATATGTAGTCATGTCTGATAATGGTTTGCATCATACTGGCTTTATATCTGTATTTTATACTGTTTTATTTGTATTTAGCCATTGGCATCTTTACTTTGTTACATGTTGAACTTTGTACACTTTACAATTATTTAACTAAAAAAAAGAAGAAGAAAAGAAAAGCCCAGCTGGTGTGGTTCAGAGGTTGAGTGTCTATCCATGAACCAGGAGGTCACAGTTCGATTCCCAGTCAGGGGGTTGTGGGCTCAATCCCCAGTAGGGAGTGGGCAGGAGGCAGCCGATCAATGATTGTTTTATGTTTCTATCTCTTTCTCCCTCTCCCTTCCGATTCTCTGAAATCAATAAAAACATATTTTAAAAAGAAAAATAAATAAAGAAAAGTGAGACTAAATTTTCATCTGAAAGGACAAATAGGTACTTTCAGTGCCTCTCATTGGATTCCCGAAGAGAGCTGGCTCTACCAACAGTCACACCCCAGGGAGGGTGACTGCCATGACAGTAATCCTCCGCAATTGGACAGAGTTACAATTGCAATGTTTCCTGCCAGCTTGAGGGATCTCACTGCTGAACCTGTGCCAGAAGCTGCCCTAGGAATTCCCCTTGCTCCCTGCTCTCCCCACCACCTCCTGTTCTCCAAATTAATAGTGCAGCTGACTGTTTACCTTTTATCTCTTAGGGGGAGGCATCGCTCCAGAACTCTTGGTTTTGCCACTTTTTGTGTCTGATTCTCATTTTCTATGTTTGTAAAATGGGGCTTGTATCTATCTTGAAGGAACAGGGGGCAATTAAATTAACCATTCCTGCTCCCCAGACTCAGAGGCAGGCACGCCTTTATTTCTAGTCCCCTTTCTGCTCCCCAAAATACTTTACACATTTCTCTCAGACGATCTTTTGACTTTCTACCACTCTTGAGAGGTTTTCTGGATCTCACCCTTCCTGAAAGCCACAGTGGGTCTGTATCCATTGTGTTCTAATTAATGTAATTTTAGCAAGTTCTGTATTCAGTGAATGCTAATTAACGTGGTAGTAGAGGGCGAAGATGTCTCCTAAACAAGTGTTGCACCCAGTGAGGAAAATTTATCCCATCCCGTGTCTTCCCAAGGGAGGCACAATTTTGTATTTACTTGAAAAATTTTTCTTAATTGGTAATTTATCTCCTGACTTTGAAACAAGTCTGAGATGCTTGCCTGCTGTGGACCTGCGCTGACAAGGACAGGTCCTCGAGGGGCTGCTTTCCTCCCATCCAGCCTGGCAGGGGCAGAGCAGCCTGCGGCTCAGACTTGAGCTGACTTTTGACCAATTGCATGTGAAGCAGGAATGGGCCCTGCAGGGGCTACGGGAGTACACTGTGGGATGGATCGGGCCTGTCCTGCAGTGAGTAACCGAAGCAAAGACAACTCGGACAACTAGTTAGTGCTTTGCCACAGGATTCAGAGTCAATTTCCGTTGCAAGGATCCTTGCTTTTGTTATACTCCCAACCCTCACCCCCCCGAGCATTTAGTGCATAGACTCAATTGAAAGCACACTCAGTTTTCATATTTTTGCGTTTTGTGATTTTCTATCATTATGGAAAGGATGCTAGGCCAGGGTAAGCGGGAATCAAATACTTCAAGTGGAACTGAAGATCTTAGTTCCCTCAAAAATGGGGTGAATTGATTAATGTTAGACATTAGATAAGCGGTTCTCAACCTGTGGGTCGCAACCCCTTTGGCGGTCGAACGACCCTTTCACAGGGGTCGCCTAAGACCATCCTGCATATCAGATATTTACATGACGATTCATAACAGTAGCAACATTACAGTTATGAAGTAGCAACGAAAATAATTTTGTGGTTGGGTCACAACATGAGGAACTGTATTTAAAAGGCCAGAAGGTTGAGAACCACTGCATTAGATAGACTGCCCTGGTAGAATATGATTTGGTTATTAAGGCCTCCCACTCTGCAGCCAGGCTGACTGGGTTCAAAAAGACAAGTTACCTAACCTCCTTCTGCCTCAGTTTCTTCATCTGTAAAGTGGAGGCAGTAATGGTTCCTGCCTCATGAATATCGAATGAGGTAAGATTTGGGAAGCACAGCACTATACAAATGTTTGTTCGGTAACTAAATATGCTTACTGGATTTCATGAGTTCTAATTCTAACTGATTTGCTGTATGTCATTTCTTTCATTCAGCAGAAATATTTTTCCAAATGCTGAAATGCAAATGTAAACGTAAGATTTGGTTTTCTAAAAAGCTTTTTGCCTTTATTTTTTTCTAGCAGTTTTAGTGTTCCAAGTTAATAGTTTTAAAATTCACTGGGAATTGCAGGCAAAGTGTTTTCCTGGTTTCTCTTTAAAATATTGCTTCCAGGCATTTTCTAGGGCATGTTTTGATTGGTAACTATATTTTTTGTAGATTACCCATTAATAAAATCCTGTCTTAACATTTGTATCTAAGTTATCATCGATTCCCTAAAGTATTTCAGGATTTTCTTCAGATGAGAATTTAAAGACAACCATACTCTGACATTCCAACAGCCACAAACATCCTTTTTTTCTGTTACACTTGGAGCCTTTAGAGAGCTACAGGTACAGTTTTCTTTTTCAGAGAGGGCGGTTTCTCACATCAAAGGAAGTTAAATATTTTGACTCCCTATCCCCATGTAGCTTTAAGAATTACTCATGAATTTGTTTTTCTATAGAAATAAGATAACTTCTAGGTCCATATAACTTCCAGGGTTAATGACTTCTGAGAAATGAGCAGTGACTCATGCAGATGACTGCTGCTCACTCCTGCCCCTCCCCCATCACCCCCCCACCTCTGTAACCAGGAAATTAAATGAGGTGAGATGTGTAAAGCACCACCTAAAGTACTGCCTGGTTCCATGGGTCCTCAGGAAATGGCAGCTGTTCCGATTTGGGGAAAGGTATCAGAATGGATGTGGTTAAATGCCTGCTAATGTCCTCAACCCTGAGCCTGGCTTTTACCGATTTCATAATTGCAAGGAAGCCCTTATTCAAAACATGTCTCTGGTGACTCTGGTAGTGGCAGGGGGAGGGACGGGGGATGCTCTCCTATGCTTGTTCCCTCCCTGGTCCCGGGCTGTGTGCTCGGGTGTGGGCTGGCTGCCACCCTCACGAAGCGCACGTAGCCCTGTCACTCAGCCGTCACCCAGCTGGCTGGGAGCCAGACCGCCACGGGAAGGGCTGCCTTCCCCAACTCAAGCAGCCTGCATTGATAGGTGGATGTTCCCGGGCCTGTTTACTGTGCTTAATTGCAGGGCTCTGGCTGAATCCCCTCCAAGAGGAAGAATTAATCACAATTCAGGGAGGAATGACAATAGTCTCTCACATTCCTGGCCTCTGAGTGCTTCAGCGGCTTCTTGGGGAAGGGTGATTTACTTAAGTGCCTGCACAGAGTGCAGGAGCCCTGGAATAGAATCTTGATCTAAAGCAGTTAGATGTTAAGGACCTGTGAGTCCTCTGTGACTGCGTGTATGTGTGCACATTTCCAGGGGTGGGGGTGGAAGCCCAGCTCTTTAATGTAAGAGTCTCATGGCACTGTTTTCACTGAGCTAGGAGAACTACATAGAAGGTTCCAGAGTCTTGGCAATTGTTGATGGTTGTGTGGATGACCCTGGATCTAGGACCCAGTTCACAGTAGAGTCAAACAAGGGCACCGATGAGAAGGTCTACCTGGGGACAGGTCTTCAAGTAAAGATGGTACAGTCCCTGCTCAGGGTGCTCTGGCCTGACCAGGGGGCCGGCAGACCCACTTCACCAGAGCCACTGGCTATAATGTCTTACTTTTCATTTTCACAATTACTGAAGGTCCTGCCTTCCAACAACATTCAGGAGTGGGGCATGGTGATGATTGTTCTGAATTGGAGATGAGGTTATGTGTGTCAAGCAGCGTTGTGGCTATGTGGGTTCAGAGGCATTTGTGGCGTGGAGGTGGGCAAATAGGGGGGCAGAAGTAGTTCTCAGTGTAGAAACAGAAGAGTAGAAAGTACTTCAGTAAGTAACTTGGGGTTTGCTGAAAGGATTACAGTAAGTCCTCAATGTTGTCAATAGGTTCTGCGACTTTAAACAAAACCATATATAATGAAACCAATTTTACCATGGGCTAATTAACGTAAAGCGTTACGTTCCTATGGCATCTCATCAATGTTAAAACAAAACGATGCTAGTCAAGCGGCTGCTGTACTTACCTGCCCAGTATTTGACTGGCGTTCTCAATCTCCGGAAACTTCTAGTCAGATGCTGAAACGTTGGGAAGGGGAATGTGGGGACTGGACTCAGCTCATGTTGTTGCCCCCTGAAAGCATATTTCCTATTCCTTCCTCATTTTGTTACATTCATCTTTAACTAGAGGCACTAGGAGGAAATAGTGAGGCCTCTCTTAACCAGCAAGAGAGATGACAAAAAAGATGCCAAGAGAGCTAATGACAGTTTGCACAAAGTTCCCTGCTTTTTTCTCTGAAGTACCTACATTGCCTACCACTAATTTCTTTAGGCCAAGCTAGATGAAGTGAGGATGAATATGTACAAATTCTAAGGCACTTTTGAAGCTTATGCGTTGTTCGTCATCACATTGAGAGCTCGAATTTTTGTTTAACTTTGCATAAAGGAGGCGGCTGGCAGCAATGTGAACTTTGTTTAAGGACATCTCCTTGAAACTCCCGGAGAAAGCTTTGCACAGTTGTCATCAGCTTGTGACGATGCCCTGTGAATATTGTGCTGAAGTAATTTAATTTAAGTGGCAACAACGGGCCCCACAAGGTGTCCTTGAAGAGGACATACCCCTGGACAAGGAGGATGGGGAGAGGCCTCTGCCTTCCAGTCACTGCCCTTGCAGAGGATTTTTGGAGTTTTCTTCACTCACTCCTTGTCACAGCCAAATGGAAAAGAATGGAAAATGACATTTTGGCTTAATTTATCTTTAGTGTTATGTTAAATTTATTGTTGAAAGTATTACATATGCTCCCTTTGTTTTTTTTTTCCCCATTGACCCCCTCAACCCTGCACCCGCCCCTCCCAGGCCTTCACCAGGCTATTTATTGTCTGTGTCCGTGGGCTGTGCATATCAGGATATAAGTTCCTCGGTTGATCTCTCCCCTGGCCCTCCCCCAACACCGTCTTTAGTTTTTCTGTTTGTTTTTTACAGACCAAAACTTGCAAAGATCATGCCTCTTCCCATTTCTCTCCCACACCAGCCTTTCCCGTGGTGCCTGCACTTAGCACTTTGAATACGTAAAGATTTTTTAATTTTTTGTTTTCTTTTAAACTAAGAAAATTTCAATTTTAGAGCAGCTGCCAGCACATGCAGTGCCTTTGTTCCAGTTCTTAACACCTCCCCACAATGAATTACCAAATGAGGCCCCTTCCCCAGCAGGTGCCTTTATGGATATAGGACGTAAAGTGTACAACCACGGGCTGCCCTGCGTACTGTCCACTTTAAATGTACGTGTTAAAATGAAATATGTGCTGAACACAAACCACCCTGAAAAATGGCCCCAGGAATATAGCCTTTGGCACCTCCACCCACAGCTGACTAGAAACATTGGCAAGTTTGTCACCTAGGCTGTTGTCACCCGAATATAAATTATACCCACTTCTGGCCAGGAAACCTCCGCTATTACTTTCCCCACTAGGATAAGTTGCTTGGCTGTTTTTCCAAGCTAAAGCATGTGCATAGTCCTGTGTATTTCTTCTCAACTCTCTCCACATCTAATTCTCCAGGTAGTTAGTGCCTTTTGGTGGAGTGGGAAGGATCCTGGGTCCCCTTCTCTTTGTTCAGAGTGGACACGGGGGATGGACTTGAGGGGAAAGGGGTGTGGAGGAGGCATGTGGAATTGAATGGCACTGAGGGGCAAGGCTGTGCCTTTGAACAGCAAACATCTGAACCTGGTGAAGAGAGCAGGGAAGGTGCCCATGGATAGCCCAGGAGCTAGTGCAGGGTGGCTCGATTTCTTAGGAGATCTCAGACAGTGATCTCCAAATATAGCCTGATGTATTTTTTTGAGGCCCTAGTTTAAAAATTGGGATAAAAATATTCAGGAGTGTTAACCCACAAATCCAGTTTGGTTGTCTCCGGCTATCCTAGAATGTGAGGATTTTGTAATACTGGGCCCTCATTGCAAAGGAAGGTAAATTCCGTGGTGCAGGTAGCATAGCATGCACTCCAGAGTTCTGACACATACATATATACATGATTGGCTTCAATTATTTGTGCTACTCACACGCTCTGAAAGCTGTTTGAATTTGCCAGCTCTGGATTTGAAGCTACAAATCCCTTAAGTAGGATCAGATCCCTGAAGGAGACATACTGAAGCTGCAGTTGAGGGAACAGAAGCATGCATATCATCAGCTTTAAAAATAGCGAACATTAGGCAGCATAAGGAGTATCTCCTTCGAGCCTCATAAACCCATTTTACAGATGAGAAAACTGAGAGGTTAAGTACAGGTTATTTTGTACTTAGGTTGCATTTTATTCAAAGTATGCTGTGTTCAAGACCATTCATAATTCAAAACAAACCCTTACAAAGATTGGCTGGTATTTCTGCATAGCAGTTAGATGGGTCTTAGCATTTGGCAACGGACCAAAATGCCAGTTTAAAGGTCACTCAGCCAGACAGCTTTGAAGTTATGCTATTTTTTGACACAATTTAAAAAATGGATTCCCATTTATTAAAAATTTTGCATATAAAGTGAGACTTGATTAATATTTCAATGTGTGGAGCTAAAATTTACATAAAATGCCACTTTACTATAACTTGTTCAAGATCAAGTCATACTATTGAATTTGACTCCAAACTTATATGTGATGTAAAATACATTTCTATAAAATTCTGTGTTGTTGCTTGTTATTGGAGAACTAGTGAGCCTACCTGGAGGTTGGGGTGGGGCAGATATACCCCCTCGCCACCCGTGAGTCTAAAATGATCATCATTGCTGAATGGACAGTGGAGGTTGCCAGCGCCAATTTTTGAAATGGTTTATCCGTGGAATCAAGCTGTAGTTGGTTTCAATCAAGAACACTCTATTTAGACATTGGAGTGGAAATCCTGGACTTTCATTTTTCAACTTTATCTTTGGGATTGATGGGATCTGGTTGTTTATGAAGTCAGCTTACCAATAACTCTAATAGAGCAACTGTTTTCTTTTCCGCTTGTAGCATTTGGGGAGCACATTTTGTTACTTGTATTTGGCTGTTAAAGTTTATATATCTGTGTATATCTTCAAAGAACATACACATTTCCTGCCTGAACGTGACCGCCACAGTGTCTAGAGTACATTTCTTTGGTCTGGAGCCAGCCTGGGAGCCTGGGAGAGGTTCATCCCTCAGCTAATTTTCTTTTGGCTACAGAGCTGTGGAGAGGCCTCTAAGGTTGGTGGGAGGGGGTCCACACTAGGGTCAGAGGAAGGAATGGGGAATGCATAAGGGGATATGTGGATTAATATGCACATCCAACAATAGAACTATCAGGCCATCAGGGGAGGGCATTGGGGGCAACCAAGCTGGCAGGGCAGTTGGGGGCAAGATCAGGCCTGCAGGGGAGGGCCATTGGGGGTGAGATCAGGTCAGCAGGGGAGGGCAGTTAGGAGCAATCAGGCAGGCAGAGGCAGTTAGGGGCGAGATCAGGCCTGCAGGGGAGGGCAGTTGGGGGTGAGATCAGGCCAGCAGGGGAGGGCAGTTGGGGGCAACAAAGCCAGGAGGGGAGAGCAGTTGGGGGCGAGATCAGGCCAGCAGAGGAAGGCAGTTAGGGGTGATCAGGCAGGCAGGCAGAGGCAGTTAGGGGTGATCAGGCAGGCAGGCAGATGAGTGGTTCGGAGCCAATGGTCCCAGATTGCGAGAGGGTTGTCTGACTGCCAGTTTAGGCCCGATTCCACCCCCTCCCCCTGTATGAATTTCGTGCACCGGGCCACTAGTAGAACCATAAGACTATGTAGTATATGGGTTAGTAGATCACACTGACATTTCAAATATTAATCCAGTCAGGAAGTTTTGACAAATACAAAGTCTTTAATAAGTGAGACATCTTCCTGATTTGTGTCAGTGTCATTGCTTGGCCTATTTGTCACATGATAATTAAAGTGCTTTAGCTCTGTTGGTCTGAAGCATTCTCCTCCTTTACATACTCTAAATCCTTTCCCTAGCTTGATGAGGTTTAGATAGCAGCTCAGTTGACCCAATCAGTTTCCGGGGTTTGTTCCTGCCCCGTGCACAAATTGGCACAGAAATGAGTGACTCGTTAATTACGTGATTCTTTAGAACGCATCCTAAGCCTCCTGGTTTTAGACTGTGCCAAAGACCAGCAAATAGCTAGGAATGTGTGCAAGCCAAGACCCGTCTCCTATGGCTGTTATCCAGAAAACACTGATACAATTGGCTGTATGAAGTTTCAGCAGGCCCACTGAGGCCCACAGTGATTTCCTTCCATTGTTTTGGACTTGATACAGTGGCTGCAGGAACCAGGAGAAAGGGTGAAGATTCACAGCTCAACTCCAGGGCATCCAGACTATTGACCTTTGCCCTGGAGTTGAGCTGTTTGAGAATAGAAGTTTATGTAGCATTGATGGAGCACTTTTTCTTTTCAAGGCTTCACGGTGGGGAGATGCTGAGATGGTAGGGAATGCAGCTTATAATTATTTGTAGCTTAAATGACTTTCATTTTTGGCTCAGTGGTGGCTCTTATAATCCTAATAGCTGCTTCCAGGGATGGGTAATTCCCTTGACATTATTGGTGAGTTCATTTATCTCTCCTTCCCCAGTGAGGCCCATCGTTTCTGTTTGCTGCCAGCCACCTTCCCCCAAGCCATTCTTTGCTTGGTGGTACCATCATTTGTTAAATCTTGATTGGAGTAGCCTCAAAATTCCACCTTCTGAAAGATGTTCAAGCTAACAGCCTAACTTTATCTCTAAGATGACATTGCACCGACCTTTTAGATGTACAAAGGGTAGGGCATGGGGATCACTAGCTGCATAAGGATATAAAGTTTGATAGATATGGTGATTTAAGCGTTAAGATCACCATAAAGCCAAGTTACCTTCAGTCTTATTATTGTCTCAGAGGTATGGTTTTTTTTATTAAGTCAGTATGCAATGTGTGCGAAGTCTTTAAAGCTACATGCCTAGTTCATGCCTTCATGTTACCACTGGTAGTGACTTGGCACCCACAGCATTGAAGCTGATTCATTGAGTGCACTAGCACATTAGTTTGGGCCTCTATCCAACAGATTATTTTAGCAATATAACAATCCTGCCATTTATAAAAGAAAGTATGAACTGGATTGCTATATGTATATTGGAAGATAGGTTTTAAAAATGACAGAAATGTATAATGATTCAGGTAAAATGCATACATACTCTTTGGAGGAAAGAGTCATTCACTAATTCATTCATTTATTTATATCTGCTTTTAAACAGACACCTCTGTGTATCAGGCACTGTTCTAGGCACTAAAAATACATCAGTGACCGAAACAGGAAAAATATCCCTTTTCTCATCTTATGTTGCCAGCTCCAGTATCTTCTCTGCATCTATCTCATCTCTATAAAATATTTTAGGAATATGTCAGTGTCTGTGAAAAGAACTAGCTTTTTGCACTTTGCCTATGTTTTTCTACTCCTTGCTATAATTTCTCCATAGAACAATTAGAGGTTTGCTACCCTCTTAACAGTAATTCTCAGGAGAATTTATAGTAACTTAATAGTAACTTTCAATAAAGTTTTTAGTATGACTTTCTGCTTTATTCCCACACTTGGTTGATACAGGTAGCACTTGGGAAAAGGAAGAGAACTTAAGGTTATCATCTGATTTGGTAATTATCAGTAGAAAGAAGACAAACATTGAGAAACATAAGCTGGGTGTCTGTGGCTTTTTCTAGGAATTAGGCCGACTGGTTCTATGCTAACAAGTTAGGACACAGCTTCCCATTGACCCTTCCCTTTTCCTTTTGTCCTAAGCATTTTATTGAGCAAGACTGACCCTTTTCTCCAAGATATTTATAAATACAAATATCTTTTAAAACATATATATTTTATTGATTTTTTACAGAGAGGAAGGGAGAAGGATAGAGAATTAGAAACATCGATGAGAGAGAAACATCAATCAGCTGCCTCCTGCACACTCCCTACTGGGTATGTGCCCACAACCAAGGTACATGCCCTTGACTGGAATTGAACCTGGGACCCTTGAGTCTGCAGGCCGATGCTCTATCCACTGAGCCAAACCAGTTAGGGCAATAAAAATATCTTGAGCCCTAGTTCTAAAATCTGTGTGAATCAGGGGCACTTGCTAAACAGGCATAATCCCTACATTCCATACCTAGTGATTCCGATTTTGTGGGTCTAGGGGGGAAACTGCTATTTTAAAACGGATTGAAGAAAGGTGGGCATCCTAATGAGATGTATATGGGTTACATTCTACAACCATGGAAATATTGTTGAACCACTTTCTACTGGGCTGAGCCATAGGGATGACTTGGCCTTTAAATCTTGTATGCTGAAAAGTCCAAATGTATGTACTGTGTGTGCACTTAAGAAGCCAGCAGCCACCTATCGATGTCACATAGTACCCAAGGAGACTGTGTTACTCAACTGCTCACTAGTGGGAGAAGATTGTCTCAGCTTTGTTAACCATCTTTCTCGGGGTTTCTTTGTAGGCAATGGTGGCTTGCTACCCAGGAAATGGAACAGGTTATGTTCGACATGTAGACAACCCCAATGGTGACGGCCGCTGCATCACCTGCATCTACTATCTGAACAAGAATTGGGATTCCAAGGTACTTGGAATAATGGGAATAGAGTGTGGGGCTAGAACAGCCGTGGGCAAACTACGGCCCGTTTGAAATGAATAAAACTAAAAAAAAAAGACCATACCCTTTTATGTAATGAAAGAAGGGGGAGAGATCAACCAAAGGACTTATATGCTAGCATATAGGCCTAACCAATGGACACAGACAACAGGGGGTGAGGGCATGAGTGGGGGGATGGGGGGTAATATGGGGATAAGGACACAAATGTAATAACTTAATCAATAAAAATTTTTTTTAAAAAAAAAGAAAAGAAGGCAGATGACTTAGAGGAGAGTTTGGAGTTCATAATTCCCACAGATGCATCTTTTCTTTTTCAATCCCCTCCCATACCCCAGGGTACTAAAGTTGAGATGAAAATAACGGATATCAAGTTAATGTTACGGGAGTAGGTAGAGTCATTATTAGGATATGGAAGGAGTGCTTGATGAAGAGAGGGTAATTTGTTATTTTAGGGATCGACATTTTTAGTGTAATCCAGAGCTGATGGGACGCTCAGTGCAGAATAAGATGTACACTTTTCTCTTCTAGCAGCAACATTGAGAGAATTTCACAAAAATAGAGCTGTGGGATAGAAATCTCCCCAAGCGAGGCTTCCCACACAGTCCTCTCTTGGGGTGATACATCTTATTGGTGGCTGCCTGCCATGGCTTACTGCGGTTTGGGAATGCCAAAGGCTTTATGGTTTATTTTTGTTTTTCTGAACATATAGATAGAAAGAGATAGGAAGTCTGGTTCCACATGTACAAACGTTTGTCTGGAATGTGTATGCCTTCTGAGAGTTAAGGATGATTTAGGAGTCTGAGAAGTCAGAACTTTTTAAGCTTGTTTAGCTTTTGTACCTTCTGCACCTCCATGTCCTGCTCATTAGGGCAGCTGCCGGCTGTCGCTGGGCTAGGACATTTTATCTGGGGTCAGAAAAACCAAACCTGGGAAACCAGTGGATCAGTGGCAAGGCTCATCTCGTCTCCCTGTTGGGAAACATGATTAGAATTCACCCCTTGATTGTCCTTTAAAAACTTGAAAGGTGGTGTTACGGGCAAGCAAGTAAAGTTGTCAGGTCAGTGATAATAAATTGTGAAATATGAAATCATTCAACAAATAGTGGAGTGCCTGCTAGTGCCAGGCATTGTGTTGTGGGAAACACTGAAGTATGAGGCCTGCATTCTACCCTGCTATGGTTATCCTAGTTGGACAGATTGGGCATACATGTAAAATGAAAAAGTAATTCAATGAAAAGAGAGATACATGTAATAAAAGGTACAGATAAGGCGATCTGAGAGTTTAGGGAAAAAAAGCATGTCACTTCCAACTAACAAAGTCATATAGGAGCAGAGGAAAGCTGTAAAATTCTAATTGAAGGGGAATGATTATTATGTGGGATGACTATCCTAGGAAGCTGTTAATATTAGATTGAACCATATGAAATTGCTGGGTTTTTTTTGTAGGTCAAAATCTGTCACATATTGGTGATCTATATGATTGAACCCAATAGAATTCCATTTTGTGTCCATGGGCTTCATGAGTGGGGGGTGGGAAGGCTTCCTTTGGCATGAGGTCAATAAGGAAATAGCTCTCGCCAAATTTGAAATAAACTTTAATACAAAGTATGAGGCCGAAGTAAAAATGTAGGAGTCATATATTCTTAGAGTGGAGATTGGAAGATGGCTTTGTTTTTAAACAAGTCTTAAATATCATTGTTAATTAACGATGTATGAGGCCAGAAAATAATCCTCCTTCTTTGTGGCCCTTAGCTACACGGTGGGGTCCTGCGGATATTTCCAGAAGGGAAGTCATTCGTAGCAGATGTGGAGCCCATTTTTGACAGACTCTTGTTCTTCTGGTCAGACCGCAGGAACCCACATGAAGTCCAGCCTTCCTATGCAACCAGGTAAGAGCCAGGGCCACGAGTCCGCGTGAGTAGTTTCTTGTACAAACACCAGTTCCTGGAGAATTCTCTAAACTTGTGTCCTATGCGGATGAGGGAGTAACCACACCCCAAAGCTGATAGCAAACCTGTTTGGAGTCCATTTTAATTTTTCTTAAAGTGGAAGCTTTGGATTCTTTTTAAAAAAAATACTTTTATTGATTTCAGAGAGGAAGGGAGAGGGAAAGAGATATAGAAACATCAATGATGAGAGAGAATCATTGATAGGCTGCCTCCCGTATGCCATCCACTGGGGATCGAACCTGCAACCTGAGCTGATCAATGATGAGAGAGAATCATTGATGGGCTGCCTCCCATATGCCATCCACTGGGGATCGAGCCTGCAACCTGAGCTGAGCATGTGCCCTTGACCGGAATCAAACCCGGGAACCTTCAGTCCACAGGCCAATGCTCTATCCACTGAGCCAAACCGGCTAGGGCACTTTGGATTCTTTAGTATGCAAAACCTAACGTGGGTTTGAACTATTAACAAATTGTTTTCCATCAGGTGAGCATATTGGATTCTAAATTTCCCAGAGTGTTTGTCTCTTCTGTCCTTCCTTCCCCACTCCTCTCAAAAACCTAATGTTGAACTGCTCCCCGAGAATGTTGGCTGTCACACCCAGGAATTCTGTGTGGTCAACTCTGGATGAGTTTATGAGTTGCCAGTTAAAAGCAGAGAAAGAATCTTGTGAAAAGAAAGAGGAATTTGTTTTGACTTATATTCTTTTTTTTTTATTATTTTCTTAGCATAAAATTGGTTTGGGCTCACTGTTCCGATCAGATCCCAACAATTGGATGTAAAATATTAAAATAATCATGTCCTTAGATCATACATGGGAAGATTTTCAGAGTAGCTGAACAACTTAGTACTGTTTAGTATTAATCTAGAAACTCTTGATACAATCTTAATTTTGGATTCTGCCTTTCATTTGCTGTTGTTTTATGGTCGACACTGTGAATCAGGTAGTACTAGAATGCTGTGAGTTGCAGCTTGAATTGGGAATAGCAGCTCTGGGCAAGGAGTGAGAACATGGGTAGAAGGATATTGACTAAACCTTAATGAGCCTAATTAAATGAAATTCATTGAATTAAATTCACACAAGTAAAGTTCTTAAGATTTATGTGTCCCCCTCCAGAAGTCACAGAGCTGAGCCCCACACAGAGTCACATATTAAATGTCAAAGTGGAATGTGCCCTAGGTGAGCAGGTAACTAATTCTACCACCAAAGCCTGCTTGTGGCTTGTTTAATGGGTACAATAATTGGACCCTGTGGTTTGTGCCAGAATTCCCTTGTTATTCCACAATCCCTTGATGGTTGGAGTCATAGGGAACATTAGCGAATGTTGATGGGAAGCCCTTGAAGAAAATCAAGTGCTATAGAAATTTGAGTAGCTAATAATAGCTATAAAATGAAACTTTGAAAACTCATGCATGAAGCAACTCCTATTCCAGTCTAGCCCATAGATGGGATAAAGCTTATTAATGAGAATGCAGTAGAAAGCTTGAGGGCATCATTACTCCATTGCATCTTTGCCTCGGTGTCCAAAACTAAAGAAAGACAGCCAAGAGTTTTAGGTGTCCTGTCATTTAAATGAGTTATTCTTCAAAGCTTCACTCAGATGTCACCTCCTCTTCTCCATGCTCTCCCCACCAAGTTGGGTCTCTCAGTCTTTAGCAGGATGATTCCTTTCTAGTCCTTTCTGTGTAGATCCTTACACAGCCTGTTACAGTATTTGTTAATTGCCTGTCTCCCCACTAGGGGCTGAGTTCCTTGAGGAAGAAGCAGATATATTCACATGATCATTTGAACTCCCATTGCCCACATTGATGCCTAGTGCATACTTGGAATTCCTTACACGTTTTATTACATTTAAATAGAATTGAAACCAGAGAAGTTTATTTTAAATTAAAATTGGAATGGATTTCTAAAAATAGGGGACATTTTAAATGTTGGCTTTATAAATGACTCTGAAGGGGGATTGTACTATGCATTTTTATTTTTTGGTAGTAATTTTAAATCTCTTTTCTTATATCTGCTTATCTTTCACAGATACGCTATGACTGTTTGGTACTTTGATGCTGATGAAAGAGCAGAAGCCAAAAAGAAATTCAGGAATTTAACTAGTATGTATTTGATAATTTTCTGTGACTTTTGATCAAGTCAATCTTTGACTTTAATTTAAAAAAATATATTCTCATCTACTCTGTTCATTCTCAGCTGTGCCTTAGCTTCATATATAATGACATCTTGATGGGCTTAATCCTGAAACCCTAGCCTTAGCTCTGCTGGGAAAATCAGAAAAATGCAAAGGACATCCTTTGTGAATGCCTACTTTTGCATGAGAGGTTATAATTGATGGGAAATTGTTAACTTTTTATTATTAATGTCCACCCATCCAACATAACATTAAATGTTGCCCATGATTTTGTCACATTGCAAAAGAAACATGATGGAACCCAGCTAGAATGGTTCATTTATTGGTGTGAGACTGTGACTCCCAATATAGAAACTGGGCTCATATAATATAAACTGAATATGACTTAAGAACTGTCCCCTCAGTACTGTAAAGCAGCATTTCCCCAAATACATTGTACAGAAACACTAATCCTGCTAGTCTTGCTAAGGTGGTTTATGAGAAGGTAAATTCTTGGGCCCTACAATATGGGAAATGTTACATATCGTATTCCTCTCTTAAAGAGTCACAGTGCCATTGGCATATTAACCAAGAAAAAGTAATCTAAGAAATCCTGCAGTAAAGGCATATTGCCTAACTCATGACCCATTTGGACTATATGCCTATCAAATGCCTAAGAGAACACATTTTGCTAAACTCTATCAGGAGGCACTCTGCTCAACTTTGTTCTGTAAGATGGGAAGTATTTACTAGAGCTTTTTGGATGACATTTGTGATATTAAACTCATCGGATCTGACTCCTTACCCTCTTCATTTTCTTTTTTGTCCCTAATCCAGGGAAAACAGAGTCTGCCCTCACTGAAGACTGACTGTGTGCTCTGAATCCGCTGGCCTCATTCATTTTAGCAATGGTTTCTGAATTCTCTTTAAGAGTTGAGACCCAAAGAAGGCCTCTTCAGTGAATTGGTGATGTGCAACCCCCTCCTGCTTGCATCATTCACATCCCTGTCTTGCGAATGGTACTTTGTGTTTTCTTGCCAAGACTGCATCCATCTTCAGACACTCTCTTTGCCAGATGAACTCATGGTCTAACTCTGAAAACACCTGCAGACGACCTCTCTTGCCAGCGGTTTAACTGATAGATTTGGTAATACTGTCTATCAAACAAGAGCCCAGAAGCATGGGCGAGGGAATAAATCTTATTTGCACTTTATGTACACTTCCTGATTTGAAAGGAGGAGGCTTACAACGAAGAAAAAATGGTGACAGGTGCCACAGAGAGGCATCATTGAAGCCTTTGACAGCAAGAAACAGGAATCTGTGCCACCTGAACAATTTCCAGATGTTTCTAATCCAGGGCTGTTGGTATTTCTGGAGAATTATCACAACCTAATGACATTCTTGCTTCTAGAAAGGGCTGCTGTCTCAGTCACCCATTTATAAGTGTCCTGTGGGTAGATACTCCTTTTTCCTTGTCCTACAACCTGGACTTTTGGGTTCTGCCTCATTTTACTGATCATATGACTTTCTGATAAAAAAAAATGGCAAACCAGGTGTTTCCTATTTTCACTTCTTACTTGGGGAACCTAGTTCCTCAGAGGCAAAATCTAGACATTAATTGTTTGATTGCTTTGTTGAAATGGAATTTGAATTTAAAGCAAAGGGGAAAGATGTACCTGGTAGTTTAGCGTCAGCAACCTCTGATACTGGTGTTGAAAGATCTGGGCCTACAGATATACAACAAATGTGTGTGCATCGTGAACGTTTTGAGAGCGAGATAGAGTTAGAAATGTGGACATTCTCATTCTTCAGTTTCCTTTTAAATGAGCTCACCCTTCTTTAACAAAATAAAATAATTTTTAGAAACAGGGTGCTGTATTTAAAAAAAGGAAATGGAAATAAAACAAACGTCCTGAAAAGCTTGGTTGAGTTCTTTCATGGTTTCTGTCCCGAGTTGCCTTTTTCAACAGACTGGACTCTGCAGACCCACTGCGGTGGGCAGTGTGGGGAGTCGTGGGACTCGCTGGGACTGCTGCAGTGAGCACTGACCCTTGAAGGACTTTGCATCGAGTGTCTGCTCTATGAAAGTTACTCTTCCTAGTTTTCAATTCCATTTTCATAATTTAAAAATCATTCAATTATTTGCTTGAAAATCCCATGAACTTTAAAGGGCCAGGAATATTTTGTTTGGCCATTTACAGACTTAGCAAGAAACAAGCTTATTTTTTTTTCTTTTCTGGTTTTAGAAAATTTCTAGCTAAGACGTGTCTTCATTCTCACAACTGCTCCTTTTTTTCATGGTACTTACCACCTTCTAACTTACTATGTAATTTTCTTATTTATTGTGTTTATTATCTTGTATCCTTCCTCTAGAGCAGTGGTTCTCAACCTTCTGGCCCTTTAAATACAGTTCCTCATGTTGTGACCCAACCATAAAATTATTTTCGTTGCTACTTCATAACTGTAATGTTGCTACTGTTATGAATCGTAATGTAAATATCTGATATGCAGGATGGTCTTAGGCGACCCCTGTGAAAGGGTCGTTCGACCGCCAAAGGGGTCTCGACCCACAGGTTGAGAACCGCTGCTCTAGAGTGTAAGCACAAAGAAGACAGGGATTTTTGTATGTTTTTAATCAACGGGATATATTCGCAGCACCTAAAATAGTGCCTGACGCACAGCAGGACTCTTTGAATAAACTCGTTCTCCTACCTTCGCACGTCAATGGTCTGATTAATTTCCTTCATCTTTGGCAAGAAGGACTCGCTAGAATTTTTGGACATACATCTCTCATTGTTGACTTATAAATCTAGGCTAAGAGTTTTAGAAAGCTTTGGTCATCGTGTCATTTCATATTTGTTTACCTATTTGAACAGGTCATTGACCACTACGCAGCTGAAAACTGAATGAAGGATTATACCCTTTTGGTAACTTCCACTAATAGCTTCAGACAGGGCAGAACACATTCCTCCTTTGAAACAATTTTGAAAAATGTCATTAAGAGAGAAAGAAAGAAGGTTGTTTCTTAGGAATTCATAATCTATAAAATTGTAACTAAGATTTTTCCCCATGATTACTAATGTCATGGGAATGACAGACTATTCTGAAGGAATACCATGTTTCAATAAAATGCCTTATATCTTTCATTTTGCTCAATATTTTGACTTATCAAAATATCGAACCTTTTAGGCCTTGCTTACTCCTTCCAGACAAAGGTCCTATAAACTAATAAACTATATATCAAATCAACTTTTAATGCACTGAGTTTTTCCTGGATGAATTTGAGTTCTGGAAGACTAACCTGGAAAACACAGCTATAATAGTGTCTGCTATTTTGCTTCACTGACAGCCCACTTAGGGGAGGACTTAGCCTTGCTAAAGCAATGTTATTTGGCAAATAATCTGATCAATTTCCTTTATATTCTTGGCAATGAAATATTAAGAGCCTACCTCAGTGTTACATCATCTATATAGTGCAGAGTCCTTGGCAGGAGATTAAATTTTGAACCAAATATCCAATTTCGTGGCTATAAGAGGTCTTACTAAGTGCATTAAATACATCTTCAGTAGAGTAGTTAATACCAGTTAAATGCTAGGCTGTCTGAATCATGAGTTATCCATTCAGACATGATTTTGTTTTTCCTTCTTTAAATAACTCAGATATTTTAGAGGCTGGGCCATCCTAATTTACTTTGGCCATTCAGTCTTCAAATTTCCTGTGTTTTAGAAAGCAATGATGAGAGATCCATGCTGGGTCAGCAGTTTGTGTAAAATGGGATTTTGGACATGCCAGGTACTTTTATATTTGATAACTATGAGGACAAGCACAAGGGATGTTCTTAGTAAAGTTATTTCAAATGAAAATAGTACAAAATTGACAGTTTCAGTCTTGAATCTTTTGAGTGGCATGACAAGAATACTGAATAGCTAGTTGGTTAGAGACTATTGTCAAAACAGTGGAAATAAATAGTTATTTTTCAAAGGGAAGCTGGCTATAGTTGAACTCTTTTGGATAATATATGCTCCTTTATATTAAAGACCCACTGTACTTTTAGACTCAGTCTACTGTCCAAATGTGATTTTTTTTTTTAACATGCTGCTGTTTCACCGTGTTGGCAGTGTAGACCCTTTGAGAGACTGGATTAGCATAGCCTGTCTCCTTTACGTTTACAAGGCCAAGTTCAGTAGCTAAACACTCATGATATAAAACAATTGGTAAGATAATTCTTAAGCACTCAGAGACTACCCGTATGCCATGCCTGTTCTACATGCTGTCACATGTTATTCTTTGCAGCCTCGGAGACAGTTCTTCCTCTTTACAGATAAGGAAGTGTTCTCCAAGTGGTTAGGTGGCATGTCAAAGGTTACACAGTGATGAGGTAACACATCAGGATTGACTCAAGACTTCCAACTTCCCCAGTATTGCCTTTGCTGTCTCCTACCTGCAGAAGAGATGCCAAACAAAAGAGTGAATGGAATTGGCAGAGAGGGAGCTTTAAATAAATGATTGTTACTTGATATTTTTATATAATACTAGAGGCCTGGTGCACAAAATTTGTGCATGGGGGGAGGGGTCCCTTAGCCCGGCCCTCACCCTCTCGCAATTAGGGACCACTGGCTCCTAACTGCTCACCTGCCTGCCTGATCACCCCTAACTGCCTCTGCCTTGGCCCCCACTGCCGCAGCTTCATCTGGAAGGACATCCAGAATGACATCTGGAAGGTCGTTCAGCTGTCTGGTCCAATTAGCATATTACACTTTTATTATTATAGATTTTAATTATCAACAAGGGTCTCATGCCAAACATCCTAAAGGAATGTCAAGCTTTCAATATAAACCACGTGAACAGAAAACACCAAGTTCATATTTGAATTCTCTCTCAACTTTGCAAAGGGATCTTTCCTGCCTGTATAACAGACGGTGGAGGAACTTTGGGTATATGTCCAACATTGTCCCCTCGGGCTAATGCTGGGCTTGAGCATATGGGGCGTGCTGTCACCAGTGCAGCAGAGTTGAGCACTGTGGGCCATCTGGAAGTGAAAATAGATTTGGATTTCCTGGGTGCAATTTGGAGACCTCCCATCGGGCCGCAGTGCATTGGGACATTTAGACAATGTATAAGCTGCCACCCTTATGCCCTTATTGGTGGAAGTGGGGTATTCCTTTCCCCGCTGAGTGCTAGGGTTGGGTTCCTTACAATATCTCTGATAGATCCTCCCTTCCCCCAACTGGTGGGCAGAGTAACAGCAAACATGACTTAACCTGCAGCCCAGAAGTACCTGAGTGCCTAACCATGTACCTTATATGGACCATACATTAAGCCACCAATCAGCGCACACCGAGTACCCTAAGGCCCCATTCCTCCCCATTCCACCCCTCAAAAGGAGTGCCCACCTCTGCACGGGTTGCTGCTCTCTCATTGTGAGACAACTCAGCAGGTCTTTCTCCTAATAAAGCCTGTAGTCCTGGTTTTCAGCTCCCGACTGGTCTTTCATTCTTGAGAAAAGGATTTTCTGAGACTTGCACAAGAGGATAAGTGACTTTTATTTGTGTGGAATTACATTTCTGGGTTTCCAAAGCCCCATTCCTGTAATCCAGTCTTGGAAGAAGTGCAGCTGGGGAGTCAGTAGAGCTAGAAGAAAAGCAGGGTCCAGGGTTTCCATTCCATCTTGGAAATGGGTCTGGCTTAGCATCGGGCTGCTTGCAGTCCATTGTCCATTGTGTGGGGAGCAAACGCAGGAGCATGAGAGCACAACCAAGAGCAACCAAGTGGGCCAAGAGGGAAAGAGAATGAACTCTTTTGTTTAGGAGATTAAATAACCCAACCTCCCCCCGACACACACACACACACACACACACACACACACTACTCTGGCTAATGATCTGTTCCCAGGTTGAAGTACCTTCCCTATTTCACCCAGACTTTATTAGGCATGTGTGTCTATTCTCTCTCTGTCCAGTCCCTCCCTCCACCTCCCAGATCCCTGGGGAATAGACCGGTGGCCCCCTGGGGAGTGTTAAACTGCAGCTTCCTGGCAAAGCTGCCCAAGTGACAAGCCTACAATATTTGGCCTTCCCTTTGCTCCTTTCCTGTTATTAATAACTAGGTTAATTACTACGGTGTCGGATGCACTCTGAGGGGGAGGAAAGGAAACATTTCTTTCTATTCCTGATACATCTAACATTCCAGCTTGGGCTTGAGGTAGAGCTGTCAGTGGAGTTCTGTTACTGACAAATGCTTGTATGTGATACATGGAAACTAAGAGACGAGACTGAGCAAGGCCCTGCGATCTCAGGGAGTATTTTTATCACCTCTGAGTGATATTGAGAGGAGATTTACAAACATTGTTGAATTCTCAAAGGCACTTGAGTGATCACTACCTAATCTTTCTAAAGTGGCTTGTAGAAGGATGTCATTTTAATTTCTTTAAAACACAGCGCTTTTGCTTAAATACTATGAAAGACTGAGCGTTGAAGAAGCATCCGACTTCTTTCTTGAATCCTGTTTGTTTGACCTTTGATAAACTTAGCACTTAGAAAAGTCAGCTTTTTTTTTGCAAATAGTTGCTGCTCATGCTCCTGAGTGCTGAAATTTTTCAGAAAATTTATAAAGACCATTTTGTGATTCATTTTTTTAAAGTTAGAAAAACATCTCAGCTGTTGTGTTTTATTGTCACAATTTTGCATACAGATTTAAGGAGTTGTGGAGAGAAATTCATTATTCTAGAAGCAGATAAACACTGGGTCATTAGAAATTAATTTAACAAGTAGTCTTTGTTTTTTGGCTGTTTAGGGGAAAATGGTATACCCCTTATGATGGATGTCTGGAGGATGTAGATGTAGAAGTTGACTTGGGACTGAGGAATGGAAGAGCATTTATCACTCCACAGCTTCCAGGGGAATGGAAGTTAACACGGGGTCTGGGTGCAAAATCAGGTCAGATCTCAGAAGCGCTGTTGGAGGTGGTGGTGGTGGTGATGGTGGCAGGGGGCGTTAGGAGTGGGCACTTGCCTGGCGAGGATGAAGGGGACAGTAGTGAGCAGCAGGGAAGTAGTTGCCCACTTTCTGCATTCTGAAGCATTCACTGGGCCCAGGATACCTGCTATAAAAATGCTGGGAAGTTGGAATTCCCAAGAATCTTTCCCAAAGACATTTATTTATTTATTTATTTATTTATTTATTTATTTATGGAAAAGCTAATAAATGCACTTGGAAAACCAAAAGCAAAGAGTTTGAAAAATGTATAGGGGGGGAAAGGTCTCTTTCCCCAAGGTTATCTGCCTAATCCTGAAAAGTTAGCACCTCAAGAAAGGCCCTTCCCCTGCCTGTTGGCACGTTTGCTTGGTCATTTCCTCCTATTTTTATGCTTATTCATCCTGTGGCCTGCGTTCTCCGTGACATGCCTATTTTTTTTCCACCCTCCTGTGGGGAGAGATAACATTCTCAGGACTTAATTCTCATCTGATACGTTTTATTTTTAACCAGCCTCGACATCCTTTCCTCTTTGCTTCTTATTTTCATGAGTCTTTTCTGCCTTTTTTCTCTGCCTTTTCTGGCTTCCTCAGAAGGTGTGAGCAGAACATCCGGTTATAATATATTGCGCCGGGGTTTGGGGTCCAGAGCAGCTGCTCAGGGTACTGGGAACCTGGCTCAGCTTCTGAGGGCGGGGGAAACTTTCTCCTCTGCCCACGTTCCTTCCTGTTTTAAATTGGGCAATTCACTCTTATCTCCTCCTCCTGCTCTGGGCTATCTGTGAATTTCCTTTTGTCTGTGAAGTTATCTTATCTTGATGAAGGAAACACGCTTTAAAAAAACAAGACAGCTGTGGCTTGCAGTGATTAGAAGGGACTGAATGTCCCCTTGGCAGTGGCCTTGCAGCCACTGAGGGCTCCGCAGTGTGACTGAGCCTTGACTTGACATGATGATTCTAGGATTGAGATGAATGAAAGCAGCCAGTGTCCACCCAAGTGAAGGGAAGGGGTTTTGTTTGTCTTGTTTGTCATGTGACCTCTGACTGCGGCTTTCCCAGACAAGTATGTTAGGAGTAAGCTGACCTCAGCTAGGTTAAGTACATATACATTCTTTTTTTTTTCTTTTTCGTTTTTGCCCTGACACGCCCCCTCCCCAAATATGACTAAATATGGTTATGGCTGAAAGTTCTCCAACTAACACTGGGGTAAAGAGAAATCTTTTAACCTGAGAGTGGCGTGGGGTTTGCAGTGACTGGCTGCATTCCCCAGAGAGGGTTGTGCATGGGAACGTGCTCGAGACTTGAACTTCATGGCCTCCAACTGCATTTAGTTCTCAGTGGACCGGTCTTCTCTCAAGTATCACTTAGTGTTGTCACGCATCCCATATACAGTTGCTATGCATTTCCTATAACACTGTGACAGGTACTTGGAAACAAAAGCTACAAACAAAAAGAGATCCATGGTGTAGCTTCACAGCATGGCAGACTAATATCAGAGGATCTAAGAATAATATCGCTAAGATGTAAGCACTTGATCATGTACCAACCAGGGTCCTGGGAAGAAATAGATGACGTACAAATTAGGGTAATTGGAGGGGAGTTAAATAAAGGGACGTTTTAACCAAGGTTGGGAGGGTAAACCATCAGAGACAGCGAGCACCGAACCTCCCCAGCCATGAAGGGGTGGCCAGGTGTGAACTAGTGTTGTGGATGGGGGTGGGGAAAGGCAGCGCATCACCTAGTTCCCCACCGGCTGTTGGGGCTGTTTCTCTGGGAAGGGGATGTGGGCGGGGCAGGCCCCTCTAGATCACACAGGGTCTCATTCACTGTTCTGGTCCTTGTTAAAAATAGAAGTGAAACAATTGCACGTAGTCTCACTTAACAAAAGGTGAAAGCTGTGTTTTACTAAAACACGTACTGAAACAGTGGTAGGCTGCTTACTTGCCTCCTCACACGTGCACTGATTTGTGAGTCATTTACCATTGTGGACATCCTGGCTCTAAGTGCCTGAGACACAGGAAATAAGTTTCAGAAGGAGGTGAAGGTGGAGTAGAAGGAGG
>NW_005366952.1:764059-768935 GCF_000412655.1 Myotis brandtii | reverse complement strand
CTCCTAAGGCACTTTTCCCTCATTTCCCAAGGTGGGCTCTGCCTCTGGTGAAGTGAAGGGAGTGGATGAGTAATGGCCAGACTGAGCCTTGAGCTGTACAAATTAGATCATGTCTAAAACCCACATCGGAGCTGGTCTTGGGAGTGACCTGTACAAATGAAAGTAATATTATTATGAAGTTTCAGCTTCAAGGAGAGTAATTATATCATGGTCATTTCTTTCCTTATTAGATTATGGCCAGGGGCTTCTTAGGGGGGAAAAACTACTCTGTATTTACCGGACGTACTAGTTAGCATTTCCCCCAAATCCCAGCCACGTGTTCTCCTGCTCCCCAGTTCGCCCTGGAGGCGGCCTCTTCATAAAATCCAGCAATTTCAAGGCGGTTAGCCACACCCACCACCTCTCAAAGCAGAGGCGTTAGTGACCTGCAACCACCTGAAGGGCTGAGCTCCTTCACAGCTGCTGCTCCTTTAACAAAACAGCCCAGCTCCGGCTTGGAGGCTTCCTTAAAGGTCAGCTGTTCCTCCCCCAGAAGCTTGAGCTCCGCCCCACCAGTTACGCCTTTTTCGGCAAGACCACACGGAGCCCAACTCTGCCCCCTGCCCACAGGGTAGGAAGTGTGGCCTTGCACTGCCGAGGGTCTGGACCAAGGAGCTGGTTCTCGTAGTATTTTCAAGCTCGGAAAAGGTGCAGCTCTGAGATAAGGGAAGGAAACTAGCTACACAGGTGAGACACTTGGGACATTCTTGGGTAAATGGTGCTGCTTTGGGGAAATTAAACAGCACGAACAGGCAGGGAATGTTGCGAGCAGCTAAGCACAACTCCAGGTGTGTCTGTGAGATGTGGGTGAATCTGGGTTCTGCTAACTCAGAGGTCTTAGTGCCTGAAGGACAAATGCAAGTCTATTGAATCTGGATGTTGAGAGAGCTGCCTGGCCATTGTGGCCTCAGGAGTTGCTACCGGCTAAATGGGCAAGAATGACAACAGCACAGCCCAAGGTAGGCTGGAATTGCTGAAGCTGCCCAAGGAATATTCAGAGAAATATGGATGGCACACAGCAGGGCTTCCCCGGGGGTCTGTCCTAGGACCACCATGCCCGGAATAAAGGGTAACAAGCAGCTCTAGTGGCACTCCTCAGGCGAGCTGCCTGGCCATTGTGGCCTCAGGAGTTGCTACCGGGTAAATGGGCAAGAATGAATGACAACAGCACAGCCCAAGGTAGGCTGGGATTGCTGAAGCTGCCCAAGGAATATTCAGAGAAATAGGGATGGCACATAGCAGGGCTTCCCCGGGGGTCTGTCCTAGGATGACCATGCCCGGAATAAAGGGTAACAAGCAGCTCTAGCGGCACTCCTCAGGCAGCACTGCCTGGGGCTCAGCTCCACCGGGAATGAAGGTTTAGGGTACTGTTCCAGGTAAAGAGCCCCGGAGAGCTGTGGAGCTGGTTGAAGGAAAAGGAGGTGCGATAGGGAGTGATGAAGTCAGACAGTTACCAATGTACTGCCTCTCAGCTCCAAATCCTCCCTTCGTTGCCTTGATCATGGAGCTAGACACTGTAGACATTTCTCTGCCATTGGGCACATGCTAAGCTTCGTTAGAGGATGCTGGAGGCAAACCAGGCATGTGCCCTGACCTGGAATTGAACCCTGACCTCCTGATTCATGGGTCAACTACCAAACCACACCGTCTGGGCCTCCCGTAAGTTTCATGCCAGCACCCAGCCCAGTGCTCGGCCTGAGGCTCCCAGGGGGAGGCTTCCTGACCAGCAACCTGCCCTCCACCCACTTTGGACCAGCACCTCCCTGGGCACCTGAAGCGCTTCTCCATCATCCAGTGGGCTGCAGCCTCGTTCTCTGGAAGGATGTGAATCTCTACCTGGGGAAGGAGTCAGCCTTCCCAGTTTGTTCTTCCTTTGGTACTCTTCCTCCACTCTAGGCTGTTCTTTACCTCTCTGTACAGACTCCCTGTGAATGGTTCTTCTTGTTAACTTTCCATGTTGAAATTCCTACGTAGTTTCTATCTCCCACCTGGACCCTGACTGACTAGAATTGGTGCGAGGAGTGGTCCTGGAAGATAGACTCTCTGTTCCCCCCCACCCCACACAAATGGTGTTTTGGGATTAGTCTGGGTTTAAGTGCAGGGCTCCGCTCCTTGCCAGTGGGAAATGGGGTGTGGGTAGTCTATGGTGTGCATCAGCATCACAGCGAATCAAGCTATCAACTGCGGTTAACTGTGATGCAACGCCGATGGAAACAAATGCCTCAGAACCCCAAGCAACTGCTGGGCTTGACTGTTATGGCAGTAATGATGACTACAAAGACTGAGACTCAGGGTGGGCGTTGTTGCGTATACTTGAGTATTTACAGAGAGAAAATGACAAGCTTGGGCCCTTTAATATAGCTTACCTCATGGTGTGACTATAGAACAGTGATGGCAAACCTATGACATGCGTGTCAGAGGTGACACGCGGACTCATTTTTTTGGTTGATTTTTCTTTGTTAAATGGCACTTAAATATATAAAATAAATATCAAAAATATAAGTCTTTGTTTTACCAAGGTTGCAAATATAAAAAAATTTAAGTCTTGTGACACGGCACCAGAGTTAAGTTAGGGTTTTTCAAAATGCTGACACGCCGAGCTCAAAAGGTTCGCCATCACTGATATAGAACGTCAGTAGCCACAGGCCTGATGTTGCTGAAATCAGATACAAAATTTAATTGTGTGGGTTGTCGAATTATGATTGGGAAATTCGTGTGGCCAAGTTTCTTATGTTAAAGTTGAGGTTACTGCCCTGGCCGGTTTGGCTCAGTGGATAGAGTGTCGGTCTGCAGACTCAGGGCTCCCAGGTTCGATTCCGGTCAAGGGCATGTACCTTGGTTTTGGGCACATCCCCAGTAGGGAGTGTGCGGGAGGCAGTTGATCAATGTTTCTCTCTCATCAATGTTTCTAACTCTCTATCCCTCTCTCTTCCTCTCTGTAAAAAATCAATAAAATATATATATATTTTTAAAAAGTTGAGGTTACTGACTGGGAAAGAATGAAAATCTGAAACTTGAAATGAGAATATCTGGTTAGATTTTGATAAAATTAACCATCTTGAGAACCACCCCCCCCCCCCAAACCCCCTAGCTCACCTCGAGCTTCCCTGCCCAGTAGAAGGGTTTGCTCTCCTATCAGAAGAGACAAGCCTTCCTTTGCTTGAAAACCCCATGATAAGCTTATTTGGGGGCAGATTCCTTGACAGGGACGCTCACTCTCCTCAAGGCCCGCCACAGCCATCCCTTGTTACCAGTAATTAGCTCTATAAGTAGAGTCAATTCCCAGCATGCTCCAGGGACAGGAATCTCCTGTGACCTGAGAAGAAATCACTTCCACACTGAACGAATGGTAACACTTTGCTACTATATCAGGAGACACCTGGAGAATATGTATGGGAGTGGATTCCAAGAGTGTTAGACTTATTGAGGTTATGGGTTTTCCTCTTATGTTTCTACAAATATCCTAGATAATAAAAGCATAATATGCAAATCGGCCAAATGGCCAAACAGTGGAGTGACCATCCAGACGACCATCCGGACAACCATCCAGGACCACGCTATGACACCCACTGGCGCCAGGCCAGCCAAGGAGGGTGTGATGCGATTGGTCAGGGGCCCGGCCATCGTCCCATGAATGCCCTGCAGAGGGAGGCCCAGGCCACCGACCCGTGGGCTGCAGCAGGTGGTGGGGCCTCCCTCTGCAAGGAAAGCACCAGTGGGCTGCAGTGGGTGGGTGGGGCCTCCCTCTGCAAGGGAAACCCAGGTCCTGGATGCCGGAGGGAAGCTGGTGCTGGCAGCCGGGGGAAGGACGGCCTACTCTTGCATGAATTTTGTGCATCGGGCCTCTAGTAAAATATACAGCTCTCTGCTTTATACACTACTCTTTGCAACTATAATGATTTTTGTGGATTGTAACTTTTCAGAAGTAAAAGTATCTCTCTTCGATTTCTCTTAGTGATTGTTACCTTGAATTCTGTTTTGTCTGAGATTGATAGTGGCCTATTCATCATACTTCAGTTAGCATTTTTCTGCTATATGTTTTTTCATCTCTTTATTTTCAACATTTTGGTGCCATTTCATTTTAGGGTTATCTCTTGTAAATAGCCCATAACTTTGCTTTCCGTATACAAACTATCTGCTGTAGCCACTGAAATGTTTAGCTGGCATGCCATGTTTTACATGCTTTTTGTTTTCTTGTTTGCTTTGTTCCTTTCCTGTCTTTGATCAAATTTTTGCTTGCTTTTGTTCTTATTCCTGTTTTTGTTTTTTTTGTGCTTTTTTTTCTCTCTCTAGTGGTTCAGAAACAATACACTGTATTTTTTTAGTGGTTAACCTTAAATTTTTTATGTGTATGTATTCTCTGGAGGTAATCAGAATCTGTAGCTCCCTCCTGCACAAAATAATCATGTTTGCAGTTTCTTCTTCCTCTATTCCATTCCCCTTTCACATGAAGATAATCTTTGATATTAGTTCTAAGGTTGTTTTCCTGTAATAATGAATTTTTAGAGGTCTTTTGTTTTAATGGTTTCCTTGGTTGCCATTGTTTTTTTGTATTTCAGGTCCTTCTTTTGGATTCATTTTTTGGTTTTTTCTTTAGCATGAGAAAACCCTATAGTATTTCAGAAGGTGTTCATGGTGCTAAATTCAGGTCTTCACATGTCTAGATTTTTCCTCCTCTATTTTGAATGCTACCTTGGCTGCTTGGTTTATCAATAACTGAGATTTAGGTTAAAATCTCTCACTATGAATGTGTATTCTTCTATTTCTCTTGGTAGTTATATCAGTTTTGGTTTATATATTGAAGCCATTTTATTAGATGTACACAATTTTGGAAATT
>NW_005366952.1:759571-763985 GCF_000412655.1 Myotis brandtii | reverse complement strand
TATTTTAATTGATTTCAGAGAGGAAGGGAAAGGGAGAGAGTGATAGAAACATCAATGATGAGAGAGAATCATTGATCGACTGCCTCTAGCACATCCCTTACTGACAATTGAGCCCACAACCCAGGCATGTGCCCTGAGTGGAAATCGGACCATGACCTCCTGGTTCATAGGTCAACGCTCAATTACTGAGCCATTCTGGCCAGGCAGAAGTTTAAATATCTTCTTTGTGAGTTGAATGTTTTGAAAAATCATTAAGAGAACTCTTTCTGGTAATGCTTCTGGTTAAAATTTGTCTTGTCTAATGTTTATAGAGCCACCTGAGCTCTTTTGTTTTAGAACTTTATTTTCAATCTTTTAGTATGTGGGACTTTTTAAAAAAAATCTAGTATAATAATCTTTGTCTTTTAAATGACTGCGTTTCAGTTAAAAATTTTTTACAACTTTTTGTTTTGAAAAATTTCAAATGTACAGAAAAATTTCAAGAATAATAAAGTTATTAGACTCACAATCATTAATAGTCTGCTACATTCTCGCTCTATGAATATATTTATATACAAATGCATATGTATACATATATACATAAAATTCATAAGTATATGTATGTACAGTGGTGGCAAAAGTACAGTTTTTTGTGTGGAAAAAAATATAATGCAAGAATATATAATAATACAAGAATAAACTTTTTCACATACTCACAATTGTAAAGCTACTTTTGCCCAACACACACACACACACACACACACACACCTTTTTGAACTGGATGAAAGTTAATTGAGCATGTATGTCAAGAACACGGACATTCTCCTACCACAATGCAATCATCCACTGTGAAATTTTAACAATGATACAATATTATCATCTAATATATATACACTGAGTGGCCAGATTATTATGACTGGCCAGATTATTATGACCATCCCATCAGTACAATATGAAGTTAATTAGTTATGCAAATAATAATAATAATAAAACCTTGAGAGTATTTGCTTAGGAAGTTTTCAATATTCAGTATTTTTGGAAGTGTCAATGAAATACTGATGGGGTGGTCATAATAATCTGGCCACTCAGTGTATAGTCCACATTCCGATAGTTCAAATTGTTCCAATAAGGTCTTTAAAAAAATTTACTCCTGCTCAGGATCCAACCAAGGGTCATGAACTGCATTTAATTTTCACTATACAGTAGAACAAGTCCTCAGCCTCTTTTAAAATTATTTTTAATTTTTAGAGAAAGAGAGAAACATCGATTTGTTTGTTGCTCCACTTATCTGTGTATTCATTGGTTGATTCTTGTATGTGCCCTAACCAGGGATTGAACCCACAACCTTGGCATATTGGAATGACTCTCTAACCAACATAGCTACCTGGCCAGGGCCCCAGCCTCTTTTTTTCTCTTTTAAAGAATTCAGCTCAGTTGTTTGCAGGATCTCTATTTGTATTTGTCTGACTCTTTCCCTGTTCACAATTAGGTCAGGTAAACATTTCTGTCAGTGCTGCACAGATGGGCAATGTTGTGTTCACTTCAGTGTATATTAGGGGTGCATGATAGAGTTTGTCCCATTACTGTATAACTGATACTTTTGATCACTTGGTTAAGGTGGGTGTCTGTCACATTTCTCCACAATCTGTTCCCCAACAATTTCTTACCCAATATTTTATCCATTTGTGATTTTTCCTGTTGTGAAATAATGATTTTCTATCTCTGTCATTTCTTCTACTCTTATTAGTAAGCATTCTACTTTAAGGGGAAGCTTGTCCTCCTGTCTTCTCTTGCCCATCCTTTTAAAATAAAATTTTAAGATCAGGGTGGATTCATTTAAGATCAGGGTGGTTTATTCAAAATAATAAACAATTACATTGTTTATTCAGTGTTATAATCTACTAGAGGCCCGTTGCACGAAGAGATTCGTGCAAAAGGCCTTCCCTTCCCCTGGCTGCCGGCACCGGTTTTCCTCCGGCACCTGGGACCCAGGCCTTCAGTCTTCACTCCGCCGCTTTGCGCCTACGTATGCAAATTAACTGCCATCTTTATTGGGTTAATTTGCATACTCTCCTGATTGACTGGTAAGCATAGCGGAGGGACGGTCAATTTACATGTTTTCTATTATTAGGTAAGAAAGATTCCTGTTACTAGTCATTTTGAGGTTTAAATATATCCCCGATGGCCACCGAGAGCTATCACACTCCCGTGCCCTTATACTAGACCCACTGGCTTTTGAGCACTTATTTACCTTCTGGTACAGCAAGCCCTTCCAGGCTTCCTTTTTATTTTCCCTGTCTCAGCCCTGAAATCAGTCATTTCTCCAAGACATCATCATGTCTCATTATAGTGGGGAATAGTATTCAACACTAGGATCTGGATGCTAGGTGTACTCCTTGGCACAGAGATCTAATTGCTTCCAGGCCCTTTCTGTGGAAAGAGCTGAGAAATAGCGAGTTTATAGTGATGGTCTCTAATTCCACTCTAACACCGCAAGGTTTTTCTCTCTCCTGTCCACATTCGATGTTTGTATCTCTGTTCTCCTGCAGTGAGGACCTGGAGTTCCAACCGTGTATTTGCTCAGTCCTACAATACATTTCAGAATATTTCATAATCCCTTCATCAACCAAACACTTAAAGAGCTGAGAAATAGCGAGTTTATAGTGATGGTCTCTAATTCCACTCTAACACCGCAAGGTTTTTCTCTCTCCTGTCCACATTCGATGTTTGTATCTCTGTTCTCCTGCAGTGAGGACCTGGAGTTCCAACCGTGTATTTGCTCAGTCCTACAATACATTTCAGAATATTTCATAATCCCTTCATCAACAAAACACTAAGTCAAGTTTAAGGTTTCTTTGCTTTTTTATCCCCTTAGACAAAACTGTATTCCATTGAGGGTGTATTGTCAGAGACAGTGTTTAGAAATTTAGATTAAATTTTTCTTCTGGGTAATTATGTATCAATGTGAATGAAACTATGGTTGGTTTCTTTTGTTTCTATTTACATTCAGTTTTAGAGTTTTCCCCATTCTTGTTTCAGTTTAATTTTGCATGCATAAACATTAACATGGTTCAAAAGTCAAAACTTAGGAGTCCCATTCCCTTCTCTGTCTCTTCCATCCACAGATACCAGCCCTCCACCACATAGGCCACCGATTTTATTTCTTCTTTATACTTTTTGTTTAATTTTACAAAAATAAATGTGTATATTCCTATTTTTATTTTCTTACATAAAAGATGACATACAAAATTTTGTGTGTTGCTTTTTCACTTAAAAGCAATCCTGAAAATCACCCTACATCATTAGCTCATAGAGATTTTCCTCATTCTTGTGTATATTTCAATTAAATTAAGTGTGATCATTGGTTTTTTGGACTTAAATCTAACATGATATTTTGTGCTTTGTACTTACCCTGTTTTGTTGCACTCTTTCCTTTCTTGCATCTTAAATTTATTTTTATAATTCCATTTTCCCTGCTAGTTTAACTTTATACATTCTTTTTTCTACTCCTTTCTAGATGTTATCCTAAAAACTACACCATGTATCAAGGTCTAAAGTTAACTTTACCTTTCTGGGAAATGCAATGATCTTTCTATATTTAACCTGGCAAGACCTAGTTTATGCATCCAGTGTTTATTTAGATGAACTCACATGTCCTTCTCACATCTCCGAACTTTCACGTTGTATCATATTTGCTTCTCCCGGAAGGCATCTGTTAGTTTACTGTATTTTCTAATTTTGTTTTCTGAAAATGTCTTTATTTTACCTTGACTGCAATAATATTTTCACTGGGAATGGAATTCTAGGTGGACAGTGATCTTTAACATACTACAAAAAAAAAAAATCATTCTATTGTTTTTTGCCTTGTTGCTGTCAGTCTGACACTCTTTTTAGGAAAATCTGTTCGTTTTTCCCAGGTTTCATCTAGGAGTATCCTCCTTGTCTTTGGTTTTCAGCAATTTTATTATGAACTAGAGGCCTGGTGCATGAAATTCGTGCACTCAGGGGGGAGGGGGGTCCCTCGACCCAGCCTGTGCCCTCTCACAGTCTGGGAGCCCTTGGGGGGAGCAGGCCTAAGCCATCAGTCGGACATCCTTAGTGCTGCCGCAGAGGCGGGAGAGGCTCCCACCACCACTGCTGCGCTCACCAGCTGTGAGCCCAGCTTTTGGCTGAGCAGCACTCCTCCTGTGGGAGCGCACTGACCACCTGGGAGCAGCTCCTGCATTGAACGTCTGTCCCCTGGTGGTCAGTGCACATCATAATGACCGGTCATTCTGCTGTTCAGTCAATTTACATATTAGCTTTTTATTATATAGGATTGCTTAGGTATGGACTTATTTTTATTTATTCTGAATTTTGGAATTCATTAAGCTTCTTGAATCTGGATTGCTTATGTAAAATTCTCACCCATTATCTCTTCAAATGTGGTCTCTGA